>NW_024526599.1:0-469333 GCF_017590135.1 Pyrgilauda ruficollis | reverse complement strand
TTCCAAAAAAAAAGAAAAACCCCCCCCCCCCCCCCCACATTTGTAGCACCACAGAATGGTTTGGGTTGAAAATAACCTTAAAGGTCATCTAGTTCAAACTCTCCTGCCATAAGCAGGGACGCCTTCCACTAGAGCAAGTCCTTAAAGCCCCATCCTACCTGTCCCCAGAAACCAAGCAAGCAAGGAAAAAAATATACTTTAAGCTCTTTTATGATTTTGAACACTGCTGAGTAGGTTTGCCTTAACTGCATGAAGGAACCTTCAAACTCTTGAATTGTTTGGCCCCCAGACTCTAAAGGACGGTATTTGGTGTGTCGCACATCTGGAGAACCAGCAGAACAAACAATCATTCAGGTTAGAAGAAACCTCAGGAGGTCCCTGGGCCTCCAGCCAGGATCAGCAGTGACTCAGGGTTTCAATCCAGCTGTACTTTTCATGCCAACAAAGAAGCACAACCTCACCACGCAGCCTGTTTCACTGCATGGCTGTTCTCACCGTGAAGGCTGGACTGTTACTTTTGCTGTTTTCCTTGTTTTTTAATGATTAAATCTACTGGTTTTGTATCTAATTATTAGATGTTACAGCCTTTGTATCTCATCTTCCCACTGCTGTGAAGAGCCGGGCCCCCATGTTCCTGATTGCATCCTTGCAGGTATGAAGGGGCTGCAGTCACACACCTCTAAGACTGCTCTTCTTCAGGCTGAAGCCCAGGCTCCCCCAGCCTCCCCTCCCAGGCCTGTGCTCCAGACTCCTGACCACCCTGATGGTCCCTCTGCTGGGCTTGTTGTCACTTCATGTTTTGCCTGGATCAAGGACCAAAAACCAGGTACAGTATTCTAGACAGCCAAGTAGTACTGAGCAGAGAGGAATAATCACTTCCCTATAAATAATGGCTATGCTCCTATTAAATACAGCTCAGGACAGTGCTGGCTGCCTTCACTGTCAATGCACACTGCTAAATCCCTTTTCAACAGTGCTGAAAGAAGTATTAATTTTATTCCAACATTACTCCCTCACAACTTTTTTATACCAGAAAAATAAGATTAAGTCTTCTTCCTGCTTAACCCATACTCTCTAAAATGAGACTGTTTCAGAATTTCAGACCTGCACAGAAAGGCCTGCTAACCTGAAGTGACATTTAAGGTCTGAATCAGCTGCTTTTGAACAAAGGCAAAAAAGGTTCTCTATCACTGCATATTTTGTAACATTGCAAAAAAAAATGTTTGGCTCATAACCTTCTTCTATTAATTAGAAAAGCCTATTGTAAACACTGTACAAAGTATGGAAGTCACTGTACTACCTCAGTTTCATCAGACAAAATGCCAGAAATAAGTGCCAAAATAAGCCTTTGGATCGGGCTTTTATGTGCAGGCTGGCTTCTTCTTTCATGCTGCTAGAGCTTCACAGACACTGCTTAAGAGCACTATCCAAAGCAAGATTCTTCTCAAAGAGACAGCAAAAGTCTAAAGATTTGTTAAGGGCCTAGCAGCACAACAAATGCCTCAAATCTTTCCTAGATGACTCAGAAACTGCAGACACTGGCTGTGAGGTAAGGGGGACCCAGCAAAGGAGGAAAGAATGTTTTAGACTATTTTGTGAAGTCCTCCACCTAGCTACCGAGGTAAAGGTTGCACTTCATAATGGAAAGTCAGACCCAGAGATTAGTCACCACTTTCAGTACAGGGCAGTGAGGAGTCACGGTGACTAATGTGTGCTTTAAAGTGACTGTGCGACAGCTTATCAGCTAGAAGAGGAAGTTACATAATCAGTAAATTGATCTGTGATATACCCTAAAAATATTTGAGTAATTATTAAGAAGATATTGCCTGTCAAATCCTTCCTGTTACCTCCAAAAAAACCATCAAAATCACAGAATCACACAATCACACCTTGAAGATCACCAGGTCCAACCCATGCCTTGAAACCTCAACTAAACCATGGCACCAAGTGTCGCATCCGATCTCTTTTTAAACACATCCAGGGATGGCAACTCCACCACCTCCCCGGGCAGACCATTCCAGTACACATGCAAATAAGAGGTCACATTTCTGAGAACATTCTAGCGTACTTTCTGCAGCAACAAGAACCCTCCTCCTTAGAAATTTAAAGTGAGAGGACAGTAATTGCTCTAAATCTGCACAGCATTTTACAATATCAGCAGTAATACATATAAAAGTTGCACAATCCAGAGAAAAGTGTTTTTAGCAATAAGGTGTACACAGAGGCTCCTACCTCATAACTCACTTTTTAAAAAGCTTGAAACAGATGATAGCCCTTGCAAAGCATAGGACTGTAATCCTCACCTCACATGAGTTCTTAGGACAGGGCATATTTAAAACTAATTAGTATCATACTATAAGCTGGTTTCACATACCCCTCAGTTCATGTGGCACATTACAATTTGTGACTCTGCACATAGCAGCAACACTTGCTGTGTTCCAAGGCTCAAGCAGCAGAAACATCTCCTTTCAGGAACACCCATACTTACACACCCACACACACCCTTGTCTGATGGTATTCTGGCCAGTGTTTTACCCTATATGACAACAATAGAAGTCTAGCACACTACACACCGTTCAAACCAGCCAGGAAAGAATCCATGACTCGCTTCCACTCCTCCCTAAGAACAGTTTTCAGCTTGCTCAACTCTGTTGATGTAGTTGCCTGGCAAGCTTTATGAATATTAGTTAAGAGGGATGATACAGTAAACAGAGTGACTAAAACTCACCAAGAAACATGATGTAGTCCCTATTTTGGTCTTCCTCTCTATCTTCTTGCCATGCCTATCACCAAGCAGCCTGAGGCTTGTGCATCACAACCAGCAACCCCAGTCAGCTAGAGATGGAACACACCTCATTCAAGTTGTTTGTTTACAGGCTCAGACATCCAAATCTACATCTAGCTCATACACTACATGCTTCCTTACCACTTCCCTGCCCCCCCCCCCAGCTTTTATTGACACACTTTCAGAACCAAAACTTGGTAAAATTATTTCTAACACCAAAAAGTCAAGAGTACCGAGCAATTTCAGCAATTACCATGATGAATCCAGACATGTTTACTTAGGGGATTAGAAAAGCAGCAAAGAACCCTTCCATAATATATTCTTCAAGCATCCAGTTTGCAATAACCAAAATTATATTAAGCTTTCCATATGTAACTGGGTTTCTCACTGAAGTTCTATGCACCAACTTGAAGCATTACACAGTATAAAAAAGGCATCACAACCTAAGCTTCCAATGCAGTGCCATGGTTTTCTTTAAACTTCACAAGTATTCCATTAGCTCAAAGCTTTCTATTAATAGAAGAAAATACTTTCCACATTATGCTGGCAAGAAAAAATATTTCCTTCTAATATTATTTAATTCAGAAAAGACAGTGTTTAACTTTACATACTAAACACTTAAGTACTACGCACTTCAACACTTCCTTCTTCATTCTTGTTTCTGCCACAGACTGATGAACAGAACACTCGTTTCCTTAGCTTGCCAGGCAGGAGAAGTGATTATCTTATCTCCCCACAACACTGGGTATCATTGTTAAATAAATTTTCTGAGAGGATGTTAACAGTGGGGCAATAGTGGAAAATAATAACCATTATAATCTAAAACCTCTCCCATATATTTTACTACCTCCATTTCAGCCCCACCCTAGAGGTCATAAAAAGAGGCCAAGAATCCTATTAATGTGTTTTTACTGCCCCTCACAGAGCTACTATTTAAGAACCTAACTAAACATCTCCAAAATAATTCCAACCTCTCTTCATTATTCCCTGCTGAACTACAGCCTTTGGTAAGAACAACTCTGCATTGAACACCAGGGCAATAACAAAATTCCTTCATGCCAAGCAGCTCATGAGACTCAGCATAGAGGCTTTCTACATCCAATACATTCACATCAGTACTTTCATTTATTTGTCTTCCCCTTCTTGCCTAATAGTTTGAGAATTCTTTTTGCTTTTTTAAGAGCTTTTAAAGAACCAACTCAGAAAGGACTGAAATGAGGAAGTTGGTGATCTTATAAAAATATAAGATTAAAACTATTTCTGCAAGAAAACAGCTGAATAGCATCTTCAGCTGCAAAGCCATCATTGCTCCTCAAAAGCTATCATTAGAGTCTTTCATTGTAACATCACACAACTGCTTTGTAACACCTACATCTTGCCCATCATGCACACACAGCATAACTAAAAAGGTACAAATTAAATTAATGACTGAAATTACATTGATCTTATCCTACCAGCTGGTGTGAACATACTAAGGTGACTCTCAATCTACACAATGATTTATATTACACTGTATCATCATGTACGTCAAGTAGCAACCTCCACACCTTAAACTATGTGTTGTACTCAAGGAAGGCTTCTGGTCGTCACTGAACCTGTTATCCTTAGAAGCATAGGCAAGCAAATGATCACTCAAATCAATCAAGGCTGAATGTGAAGTGGAAATAAAAGCTGGCCAATCAAACTTCCTGCTAAATAGCAGTCATACCAGCTGCACTAAACATTATTTTCCATTTCTTCATTTAAGTAACATTACTGTAACTTAAGATTTTGAGTCAAGAGACTATTTCCACAGGAAAAAACCCATAGGCTGGAAACCAGGACCACTTCTAACCTTTGTCTTACTGTCCATGAAAAAATTTTGGGGCAGAAGAAGCAAAGAATGGGTGATCAAAAAAGATGTTTCAGAAAGGACATTTGGAAAAAGTAATTTACAAACATATATCATAATTCTTGGTCACATTTTCATGGGAGGCCCTAAAACTTACTTTAAAATAGAAAGTATTCTATAAAAAATATCCAAAAGGCATTTTATGGCATTCTTATCGCAATGCCCAGCAGACATCTATATACACATTGATTTGAGAAGAGGAATGGAGGGCAAAGAGGTGCCATGTAGACTATGTAAAACATGGAGGGCCAAACAGATTCTATCAACTGTTCCCCAGTCAGAACTGCAGCTGAAAAAACTGTTTAGGACAAAGTCAGTCTCATCTCTAGACTCCCTGAGACCAGTGATGTGAATGTGTGCTGAGTAGTCATGGTGTACAGTAAATAAGTGGTGAATCAACTAATTCCACGTGATCAGTTACAGAAGTCTAAGGACAGAATTAAGTGTTCAACTGGAAATAGTGCCAAGCAGTTTTAAAATAAGAGAATGAAGAACTTGGCAAAATTAGGGCACAATAAAAACAATTATTCTGGTGTACCAACTGTCTTTTTCCATAAAGGAGGCCACTATCTTATTACATACTGCTATTTCTGCTGTGTTCCTGCATAAGTTTTCCTCAAAAATACCAAATATGTCAAGAGATCTGCATCTATCAGCAAGGACAGATCACATTCTACCTTTATAAGTAACCTTCTAAATTTAGGGCAAATGGGCATAATCTGAGAAAATTGTTGTCTAGAGCATAGCTTGAAATAGACCCAATAGTGGCTTGGATTTCAAGAGCTTTCATTAACACAGCACAACAGCAAGCCAGGCCACTTTTTAAGGTACTTACCTGGCTAAATGCAGGCCAGGACAACGGCTTGCACAACACAGCCTCTGCTAAAATCAGCTGTTGCAGGAACTGCTCCTGCATGGCCATTTTGCAGCTAGAGCCACTGCAGGTGTCTTTGCTGTCAACTACTCTCCTCTGGGAATCATCTTGCCAGGAGTAGGATGGCACACCCAAGTATCAGTGGCACCAAAAATACCCTGAATTCAAATCTATTCTAGACATACAGCAAAGGGAACAAAGGCAAGTCTCACAGGGATTTACCCTAGAAGGTCCCCACATCACTTGCACTTGAGCACTACTTTAAAAGGTGGGTAACTTCACCATGTCAAAGGTGCACAACTGAAGCACAAAACATGCACATGATGATATGTCAATATTAAACACGTGAATGCCACACCCTGCATGACAGACATTGTATAACAAGAAACACCCCCACAGGAGCAATTACACGTCTGCAGAGGAGAGAGGCAGCAGCCTTCTAGACTCATGCAAGCCAATTAGGAAGAAATCAAAATTCCACATTATATTAGGCTACCATCATAACTCAAGAGGTGTGCTAAGATGTTAATGATGTTAAAGCTGGGGCAGACCAAGATGGCCTGTAACATTCCATACCAATCCCAGCTCATGGAATTTCTTAACACTGCTTTATCAAGACAACATACAAAGATGGGGATGGTTCAGGACTGACTATAAAAGCTGCCACCCAGGAAGGTATATTTTATCTATCTGGAAACAGAAGTCAGGCTGGGATACTCGTACATTCCAGCCCACGTTAAGCTGTTCCACTGCCAGTGCAGCAGAATTAATCAGTTAAGCTCATGCAAACAGTCTAGGCCATGCATGTTTAACTTACATGACTGGTCAAAGTTAATTTTATTGAACTACATGAAATGCAGTTATCCATATTGTACACATGTATAAACAAAAATAGTGAATCACAAGTTACCCATGCATTGGTAAGTTTTGTTGGTGAAAAACAGAAGAAATGTACCCGAAATCCCAGAGCAGATCCATTTTATCTCCTTCCTAGTACTTTAACTTGAAAAAAAAGTAAAAAAAAAAAAAATTTAAAAAAAGTCTTTTAACACAAGGAATGCAAAATGCTGTTCCAGCATAAGACAAAAATTGAGTCAGAATTTCACAGCTTAAGACCTTCAGAAAAGAATCTGTGCCCTACAGCAGGTATATTATTCCTCCCTGAAACGTTCCAGATGAGCTCCATATCTCATGCAAGACAAAGAACACTAAAGAAACTGGTTTTATAAACAGGAGTGTTACAGTCCAAAGACCGTAAACAAGTCAGCCCAAAAAATAAGTCCAACCTCTGCACAAATCTGATTGCCTTTTCAGATAATGCACACTATGAGCTGCCTTAAGTATTGAATACTCAGATGTGTAGGTCTGATGCAGAAAATAAGTGCCATATCTCTAGAATTAAGGCATCTGCCATAGCCTACATTTTCCTGTACTCACAGGAGAGCTTTACAGAATACACTCAAACAAGTTAAGTATTGAGGTTTAAATCCAACAGCATGAGTAACTACCCTGATCTAAAAAGGATTGTTCAGAGAAAGTTCTTGGCTTCCCAAAGTTTCCTCATGTCTGACAGCAAGACTTATAAAACAGATTTATACAGAACTGACTCTTGTTCAATTCTGCTTCTATGGGGCAAGAGCACAAACTGATCTCTTATTCTACAAGTAGGCAGTCAGGGCAATCACCTGAAGTGTCCAGGATAAAAACCTGCAGTGAAATTCCTTAAGCATATTCAGACACCAGAACACTGAATATGCACAGACACATACTGAGACACTTTCAAGGAAGAACCTGAATTGCCACTAACCCTCAACATTTGAGCTAATGTGCAGACTTCACAGCAGGCAATTGAAAAAACAAACACAAAACTTCCAAAAAACACCAAATAAACCTTACTGGAACTGGTACTACTCAGTCTAACTACACAAACCACTTTCTTAACATATACAGGAGACAGAAAATCACCAGACAAGGGGCTCACACACCTCAGACTCTTAGAGCTGTAACTGTTAGGTTAAAAGCTGCATGTTCTTTGGCATGTACCAGCATGAAAATCTATTTGCCTTACAGCTTGGTTATCTGCAAACGTATCTCATGGGCAATCACTCTGTGGGTGCTGCCTGGCTAAAAGGTAAACAGACACAAAGGTCCTCTCAGACCTTTGAGCTCTCCTAGACCTACAGGACTCATGAAAAGAGGAGATGAGAGGTGTGGAAACAGTGTTATAAAACAGTCATAATAGTGACAAGACAAAAACATCATCCTAAATACCAATACATTTTCTGTCCACTAAGATTGTCTTTTTCGCCATCAAATCACACTATGACAAATACACAACACTAAAAATACCATCCTGCAGTTTATAAGCCTTTTGGTAAAAAGAGAAAGCCTTTTTCTGATTCTAATTAGAAACACTATAGAATATCACCATAAATGCATGTGTCAGGACATTTTTCATGCTACATTCTCAACAATGCATGACCAAATTATAAGCTATGTAACAGTCTTAAAACCTTCTGAGCAATACAAACCATTAAAATCAGAAGCATCTTCATAATAATGTTATGGAAGATTAATCAAGATAAGGGTTCTTCAAGCAAATTATGGAAGCCAAAGTACAATATTCCTCTCATAGCTGTCCTTGTAACTGCAATAGAGACTTCCATAAGAACGAACTTTATCTGCATGTTACACACATCACAGTCAAATTTTGACTAAGCTGTATTGCCTCTGTCATGTGTTCTAGAAAGGCTTGCAGTGCTAAAAGCTTTGTTCCTGATTCTACTACCATGGTATGCAGAGGGAGAATAGGAAGAAAGCATATGTGTGCACACTCAAAAGAGTTACAGGTAAGGTAGAAGAACATGGTTCTAGTGTTTGCCCTTACTGCCGCATAACAGAACAGAGCTTCTGCTTTCCTACCACTCTCCTCTGCCCCCCAGGCCTTGGAAGGGGACTAGTATTCAGTCATTAAGCTCTGAGCTCCTCAAATACAGAAGAGGTAAAGAGTTTAGTCAACCTCTGTGATGTTTAAGACTTCAATATAAACATCATTGTACTACAAATTAAGGGGGGAAAAAAACCCAAACAAGAAACTTTTTATGGGAACATTCATTCTGCAAAGTAAAGCTAAGCCATGCACCTTATCTTGTTCGGATGGTCTAGTGACTAGGAACTAATGCACACAAGAAAGCATAAACTGCCTGCAATCTGTAAAATTACACTTTAAAAAAACCCAAGCACTTGGTATCAAAGAAAAATACTTTAAGATCAAGAATTATAATTATTTAGCCCAACAACTTAAGCTTTGCTATTTGAGATATTGTGCCTTGTGATATTGATGGTCAGCTGAGATTCATTTCATCCATATTAACCTTTAAAAGTCATTACAAGTCACTGACTTTACCAGAGAGATACACATTATTCCAAACAGAAGAATGAAGAAACGTTACACTCATGCCTGTTTGCACATATGGAAATAGCTGAGCCATTTTTTAAACACCTGCATGGAGGAAGCTAATGACCATGGTTACTGCAGAACACAACACAAAGGCCAACAAGAAAACCATTCTCATTGGAAAGCACTTGCCATCCAGCTGTGTAGCATGTGTAGTATTCAGTTTCCTTATAACAAGTCATAGTTATCGCTAAAAAGATGAATTCTGAATAATCTGAAAACTCAGGACACAATCAATGCAGTGGACAGAAGTTTAAACCCATAACACTAAACTCTTCAATTAGTTGCCTTAATATTAACTTCCAATTTAACTTCTAAGTTCACTGTGGCACCTTGGAAGGAACAATGCCTTTAATATTTCTTGCTTCAGTGCCAAACAGGACGCCACAGCCCTTCCTCTCAAGACTGAAGTCCACCATGAAAGTTAAAAAATTTTCTAGGAAAACAAAAACACTGGAGTGTTGTTTTTCTATGTTAGTGCATGAGAACTTTTAATAGTCAATAATAGGATTCAAACAACTTCAGCCAATGTGCTGTCTCACAGAATAGAAATAAACAGAGTCTCACTTTGGAGAACCACCTTTAGCTTTGTCACATTTTCCACATCAAGTGGAGTTGATTTTTTTCTCTCAAAAATTTCAAGATCATTCCCTATAGCTGCATGCAAAGTATACACATGCTTTCAAAGCAGTTTGCAAACAGTTCTGTGAAAAACAGCATCTGCATTTCAGTAACAGCAGCTTAAGCAAGTGTATTAATTTTTACTAATAAATTAGAGCCAAGTTTTGGCCTCTAGAAGAGCAAGATGGTATGCCAGGAGACAAGAATGAACTCTTGTTGAGTGACACTCAAACTAATACGTAAAATCAAATGAAGACAAGCACATGGTTCTGAGACTGGCATTGTAAGGAACTCTTACCTGGCATCCTTACAGATCAGTACAGTATTATGAAAACAGGAAAAACCACAAGCTTTGGTAGGACTTTTGTCAGGCTTCTAATACACAGGAACTAAAAGTAACACGAGTTAACTTTTTAAGCTACAACATATCCATAGTTTCTATACACTCCTGAAAAAGTTAAGTCACCAGAAAAAAAACCAGCACCTAATCCAAATGAGGGTCATAAGAATTCATATCTCTCAGTATTACAGAAGAAAATCCCACCAAAACAAAACAGGGCTCTCAGAATTTCAGTTTAAATGCTTTTGATTTTTCACTGAAATTAGCATATAAATTTGAAAATTGACAGAATAACTGTCAGAAGATGAAACAGAATTCTAGCACTGTTAAGAGAGTAACACAGCATTACAGCTTTTAAGACGTCCTTTTTAAGCAACTGCAGTGATGGGAACACTTTGCTCCAATAGAGCCTGTGTTCAGTCTCAAACCAAGACATGAGCAGTAGATATTTGGCATAATGCATCTACAGACAACAAGTGCAATTTCCCATTTACAAAGCTGATGTGGGGAAGTAAAAAAAAGAAATTAAAAAAATAATCAAATAAACTGTAATTACTGTAGAAGCATACTAGAACTATCAACAAGCTACAGGATTGTACCATGCCCTCCAGATGAAACACAGAATTAATGACTATGAGGCATGACCTTCTCTACTGCTGCTTCTCTTCAGCAAATTATGTCACCTAAATAAGGAGACTGCCTCATTATTTCTGATTTAGCAGTAGTCTGGAATATCAAATGAAGCATATAGAGTTGAATTCAGTTTTTGGATAGGAAATAAGCATAACACAGCTGACACTGGATAAAAAAGAAGTCTGGAGATGCTGTCTCCTTATTTAGCTCTGCTCCACTAACCAACTGGCCAGCACTAAAGTGAACATAAGCAGGAACTTGGGTGTGTGCATAAGTAAACATTTTGTCACTGTTATGTACATTTCACATGGCTGAAACTAACTGTGAGAAGTCATTCAGCACTCATCACACAACAGTTTAAGATCTTAGGAGGTTAAGCAAAATACACACTCTAAAAAGAGAAAGATTAGAAAATGCAAACGTATTTCAACATTAAAAAAAACAAGTAGTGAGAGCAGGTGACTTCTTAATAAAGGACTTCTACAGACTCAAGAGTTCTATTAAAGACTTTCTGGAAAGGTAGCATATGCCAAAATACTTCTAACACATACTAATAATACTTCAAGAACTGGAAAACATGACCTTTTGCTTAGGGCTTTAAGCTAGGTCTTAAAAAATCCAAGAGGCCTGTTCTTTGAGGCTGGACAGATTTCTGCACTCTGATAGGATTAAAGACTCCCATTTATTTTAGAGTTAATTCAGATTTAACAAAAACACACACAATCAAAACTAACCAACCAAAAAACACAATTAAATTTAAGTTCTATTATTAGAGGCATGAACTATGATCATAGATGTGTATGATCAAGGAAAACAAAAAACCCATCCTTCTCTAAGTTGACACTACAAATGCAAACTCTAGTAAGTTTTGATAGCTCGGAGTGACACTTTGCTATCAGAACTTGCCTAAAGACAGAAATAATATACTAATTAGACAGAATAAATGTACTAATACTGGGCTTTTTAATTTATATGTGTTTAGTCCATATTAGTACTTAAAACTTCACTCTGTGAATATTTCAGCTTACAGTAGCAGCAAGACTGACACACACCTAAGATATCAACAGGCAGTCTAGGCCAAAAGGCCTTCCCCAAAGGCAAGGAGGTTACAGAACTTCACATGGGCCATACTGGTTTATGACAACTAACAGGTAAAACTGCCTCTGAAGCACAAAGAACATGACCAATTGCCTGGGGACCCTTGAAAATCTGTGATCATAAACTGCTGCAGGCAGTTTATAAATTCTCAGATGGGGGGTTAGAAAAAACACCTTAAATATAAATAGCTTCCTGGAGTTTATTGCTCACTTCTGTTGGTTTCTTTTGTGATAGCCATCTCTTCCACTACCAAAGTAACCCTACTGTAACTGAAGATACAGTTAATCATTATTTGTACCTTAAACTTTCTTTCCAGTTTCAGCCATGATATGCCATCTTGTCAGAAAAACTGAATCCAACTCTCTAAATTCCATTTAAGATTTCAGATTACTACTAAATCAGAAATAATCCAGAGGGAATTTACTTTAAATTTAGCCATTCTTAAGCAACCATATTCCTAAATGCTTTGTACCAGTTCAGCTTAAATCAACCAAATTAAGCTGATGCAACTTTTGAAAACATTCAGTGCTGTGCCCAAGAGACTCAGCATTTCCCCAAGAAAGAACAGGTGTACAACCCTAATCCTAATTTGCATCAGTAACCACAGACACAACAACACTGCAAAGTTCAGTGCAGAGCTTACTGCATGGCACAGGATCCCAGTAAGATTCAGCCTGAGGAAATCACTACATATAAAAGACTAAAGACTACAGAACAGAGCAGAAAGAGATGAACTCTAAAGGCCAGGAGAAAAGCTAGGAACAGGAAGACATTGCAATGTGTAACTTCCAAGATCAGACTCTGGAACACTCACAGTTCTACTAATATCAGCAACTTCATTTTTATATACAAACTTTATCTATAATAAGTGAGATGTTCTTGAAATTTATACATGGCAGTTGAAAGTTACCCTCCCCAGATAGAGGTTAAGTGACATCTGATTTTTTGTTCAGGTACCTTCAAATAAACAGGACATTCTCCCATTCTAGAGTTACACATCAGAAAAACTATTTTTTCTGAAAAAAATAAGTAATACATGCTTTTTTGCTATAAAATTCTCTTGTCAGAAAGAATGCAGTGAAGTTCTCCTGATTAATGATGCTCATTATTTTCTCTGATGATCTAAACCCAAACACTGTTTCATCAAGAACCATTCTATTTGAAATCATGACCTCAAGAGCCTCAGATACTCTGATAACTGTTTCTTCATCCATACAACAGACTAGATGCCGACATTTTTAAATGCCATCAGATTTCAAGCAGGACCCACCTGACACACAGTAAAGCAGAAAGTTTTACTCAGCAACCACAAGCATGACCTCAAAGCACAGTAGTCCCCTTATTTTACAGATACTGCATATATATTAGCTAGAGGGCAAGTACCACATTTCCCTAAAGCTGATTCACTTTTACTTTATATTTTTGTCCTATTAAAATTCCTATCAACAGCCACAGACTTGCAAAACCAATTATATTGGTAAGAAGTACTTCATTCACTTTATCACCCATATCCCCACAAGATCTGATCTGGGGAAGAGAAACAGTGATACCTGCTAGTGTTAACTTAAGCAAGCATCCTCATACAGGAGACACTTGTGGCTATTAACGTTCTGGAGCCTCACTAGAAGAGCTGGGTTTCAGGAGAGTTAAGAAATGTCCAGAATAGACTTTCTGTTTGAAACATAACACAGAGCTATCTGTGCTGTTACGTATAACTTCCCCAGCAGCTCTTAAGTTCTTCAGCATCTGCTGGGACAGTGGTGCCTGGATGTCTGACATTCTTAGTGTGCACAGCATCTTTGGGGACAGTGGTGTCCATGGTACAAACAATTCACCCAGCAGGGAGAGAGCTCTGAAGACAGTGGACCTAGTGTTACATTAATCTTCGCAGCATCTGTGCGGATCAGTGCAATACCACAGCCATACTAAAGAATATGTCACAGCATCTGTATTGTCCACTTACCACAAATGGTATCAAAAACTATTGTAGGCCAACAGGCCACCAAAATTAGGAAAAAAAAAATCCAAACAGAAGAGGCATGCAATTTTATTACAAATACCTCTGTCTTCAAAGACCACTTCTGTTCCAGAAGACTTAAGTGTAATGAGCCATTTCTTCAAAAACCTTCTACATTTTCTGCTTCTTTAAAAAGGCTACTCATTTTTTAAATCCCTCACTTGTTTCAGTACTTATTTTGTTAATCCTTGAAAATCAGTACACAATACTTTTCAGTCTTCATACCTTTAATATGCTGTACTCATACACAATAAATAACTTCAGGCTTTAGAAATAAAAATACCTACAATTAAGTCTCTTAATTTCACCTCCTCCAGAGACAGGGAGGTACATGTGCGAGCTGAGTTTTTTGCATTGATAAGGAAATCTTCAGTTTTTCACTATACTGTATCCCTGATATAACACTTCTGATGTCTACTTGAAACATTAAGTTCTGAATTCATTTCTGTCTTACAATATTACAACTAGAGCACACTTCTACAGTACAGAAAAGTAGATGCTTATCAACATGCCATCCATGGCTCCATATTTAAAATTCAGGAGTAAAGGCACTCTATATTGAGATTGCCAACCCGTGACTGAAAAAAAATAATCTGTCTTTGCGCTCTTCAAATTGTCATTTCTCTATTGTGTAAGTTCACTTCAAGGACAGCATGGAAATCTACCTCATTAGGGGCTTTTATCACCTAACTATTGTTGTCCCCTTAGATTTTCACCTAAAGTTTCTCCCGATCACCACTTGATTTGTCCAATACTGTCTAAGACTGACATATTACACAGGGTACACTGGAATATTTTTCTGGAGGACACAGACAAGTATATGTTTTTCAGCAGAAAGTTCAAAATCAGACACAGATTATCACAACCTAAAAGGAAAGAAATATGGAAGCAAGCACATTGACCTTTCTAGTAAATTAAGCCTTAGATTAATTAAATTAGGGCAAAATAAGGAATAAAAGTTATTAGTTTCACAGCAAGAAAGTATTTAAGGCTATAGAGCCTCAAAAACCTGCCTTGTCAAATAATAATACATCTAAGCAACTACATTAAATATAATGAAAAAAAGTAAATTGATTTCGGACAAAGCATTTAATAAATGTGGTTTAAAGTGAAGCCTGCCAAAACTCCTGCAAGGCCTGTTGTCTCAGATGAAGTACCATGCACCTGCTCACTTTATGCTAATACTCTTACAGAGCCATTCACTTGTATAATTAACTGTGCATAAATTAATATCTGTCAAGTGGTTTAAGGACAGATGTTTGATTTCCTAAGGTGTTCAAATGAAACAAAATGTTTAGAAATGGACTGAACTGAACAACAGATATTCTACATTGTATCCTAGTTTTATTACTTTGCTAGAAGACTATGCATTAACTACTTTTCACAAGGATTTAAAGCTAAATTTATGCCAGAAACCGTACAACATTTAAACAAAAGCAACCTGCCACTAAGTCAAAAGTTCAGTTCAGCAGCAGTTCAGGAAGTTTAAGAGTGGCTTCAACAGAGCAGACACGCAATAAGAAAAAAACCCACCTATAACAAAAGACCTTTACAACACCCTTAAGAGCCTTATAATAACAATTTATCTTCCTGAGCTGAAATCGCACATTTTGAAGTCCCCTCCTGAGCAGCTAGGTATGTGGTACTACTCTAAGAGGTATGTACGCATTGCCCACACCAAAACCATAGAATTTTACTCTCCGACTAGGTATGTTCCACGTTGGCAAGAGAAATCAAAACAGCAGGTGCCCTCCCTAGATAGAGGGGCCTCAAACTCTAGAAATGGAAGAGACCACAAGCATGGGACTGCTCTTCCCAGTCTCCATCCAGCTGACAGCTGTAGGTCTTCTGTGAAAGAGGGTCTCCAAGTGGGCACCTGTGGTACGCCACGCTTTAATCCACCTCTGCCGCTCCCAACTTACCTACTCAGCCGTACATGCAAAATCTCGCACTGCTGGCAGTTCCTCTCCAAAGGCGGCTGGAAGTCGTTTCTGGAGCCTCAGGGCTCCTGGGTTTGGGCTCTGCAGTTCCTTATGGGCAGACACTCCCACCGGTGAGGCAGCAGCACGCAGAAGCAGCTAGAAAGTTTGCCACAATCTCTACCTTCCCCTGCAATTTGCTCCTCTCCCAGCCTCAGCCTCTTCTCCCTCCCGGCGAAAGGGACCGGCTTTAAGGGCGTCGGCGGAGACGACACTTCTCGCAGAGGTTTCCTGCCTCAGCAGTGCCGCAGCTGGAAGGGCTCTCCCGCTGGAGGGCGGCTCCGGGCCGGGGGGCGCCGGGGGCAGCGCTCGTTCGGGGCTGCGGCCGCCGCCGTGTTTGCCGAGAGCCTCATGCTCGCCGCGGTGCTCCCTGACATCATTCATTCTGCTACGCGCACGCCCGCCCCCTCCATTTCCAAGCAGTGACTCACCCCGCCGCCGCCGCTGTCCGGGGCAGGGCCGGCCGGACCGGCCGGGCCTCTCGGAGCCCCCGCCCGCCGCGCAAGGTGCCGGCCCCGCCTCCCGCTGCCGCCGGGCAAGGGCCACGTTAGCCCGCAAAAGGGGCGCCGGCACCTGCCCTGCCCACCCTGAACCGCCTGCTACGGGAAGGGCACCGCCCGCCGCCGCCGCCAGCGCGGGGGCAGGTGCCGGGGCCGCCCCCGCAGCCAGGCCACAGCCGAGCGCCGCCGCCCTCGCAGCGACGGGCTTCCCGGTTTTGCCGGGGGATTTGATTTCCCCAAATCTGCTCATGTGACAGATGACTGTCACTGAAACCCCCTGCTTCTCAAGTGTTTCACCCCCGTCTCTGAACTGGACATGGCTTTCCTCGGGGTTTTGTTTGGCTTTTATTTTTTATTTTTTTGCGGTGGGTGGAGGGGTATTCCCCCCCCCCCCCCCCCCTTTTTTTTTTTTAAAGATTCTTTTTTATTCAAAAGAGTTCCCCCATCACTACGTAGCAGACAGATTTTGTTGGGAGTTTTCCAGTGTAAGAAACACGTGATTGGCGGGGGAGGAAGGGAGGGGGAGGAAGGTGTCAAGTCATCCTCGCCGAAACCAGCTCTGGCCGATACCCACCTGCCCTGCCTCAGCCACCCGGCTGCAGCGCCGAGCGGGCACACGACAGAGCGGCGGCCCGGCACACAGCCCTGGCTTCGAGGAAGGCACCTGACCCTCTGTTCGTCACCCCCCTGGAAAGCCCCCTTCACCCAGCTATTGGCTTTTCTGCTTGCGTTGCTCACACTTTGTTTTTTTCCACAAAAGCTTGGGGGAAGGGAAGAGAGAATTTATTCCAGCACAGAGTGGAAAAATTTTCCGCACTCTCAGTTTTCTGTGGGACAGGGAAACTACCCTGGTCCAACAGTGACAGCCAGGGCACTGCTACAGACAGAATGCCAGGACTTCCAAGTTTTATCTCCCGCAGGCTTAATGCAAACAGTCTCTTATAACCAGTTAAACAATTCAGCAAGGCTACTGCTGTGCCTGTTGCTAGGTGAATGAACATACACACCTGTAGTGCTGAACCAAAGAGGTCTGCTGGAGCCTCACAGCTCTCTTTGGTGCTGTCTCTCTACTGTAATCCCCCCTCCCACCACCCCTCCAATTCTCCTAAGTAGGTAATGCTTCCTTTAAAATAAAATCTGAAAGGGAAAAAAAAGGTACCATGGGCAGGGCATTTGTTTTTAACTGATTACAGAAATACATAGATATGCCTTATTGCATACACAACCACATACATGCCTTTGCAGAATTGTATCTTACTTCAAGCTGTTCTACAGAGAGGACAATAACGGACAGAGTAACAGTTCAAGAGTAGAAACAGCAATGCAATTGGAAAAAAAAAAGTATCTACAGGCAAAGCAAAGTACAGCAAAGGCTAAACAGAGGCCTCCCCTAGTTTTCCTTAATTAAAAAAGAGCCACTGAAGAAAGGTTAAAAGCAAAGACTGTAAATTTTACTGGCATTTTTCTAAATTATTTAGATCAGTAAGCTGAAACGCTGGCATTACTCTTAAATAATTCTCTGAAGCACTTCATTTGAGTAAGTAAAAAATAGCAGTTCATTTTCTTACTTCATTCAAGGCTACACTTCACCCCCAGCCCCACAAGCCCACCCATGCAGATGAGAGGTTGAAGAGTAGAGCTCAGGGGTGGATCTGTGAGGAGCAGCTTCCAGGAGAGGGTCTTGAACTAATCTGGTAAGAACTGTTTGCAAGTCCTGCATAACAACAAACCTTCAAAAGCAAGCAGCAAATTTGTGAAGTCACAAAACTTGCTAGAGGAAATAGTAGCATATCTCTTGACCTTTACTTTAAACAAAATTGACTTCAGAAGATTGTTTTCAGACGGGAATTAAGTGAGAGATAACAAGACTTACAAAATGATAACTTATTTTGAGGAAAAAGAAACCTTGCACAAAGACAGAATTCCGTGGGGAGACTCACAAGTCACATTCCCCTTCACCTCCCAGGGAGGCAGATGAGAGGGAAAGAACACAGAAACAGAGCTTTGAGGGGAAAAAATAATTACTGTTCCTTTCACTTGGAACAAACCCAGCATCTTTTTCATTACTGTTTACTTTTTCCCCCTTTCATGAGATCAGCAGGGATATTATTGGAAACAGTAATTCTATAACCGAACACAGCCAGCTTGTGCATTAAAATTCTGACTATTTCCAAAGAGACACTTGGGCAGTTTTCAGAAGCAGCTTCCACCAGAATCCTGTTTAGTCCTACGATGGGAGAACTGAAGCTGCAAGATTTGGTTTGTGGTGGGGGGAACCAAGAAACCATACTGAAATTTCTAGTTCAAGCTGACTTTACAAGTTTATAGACAGAATAAACAGTACTACTACCAAAAAAAAGTTGCCTTTTTTTTTTTCTTTTTTCTTTTTTTTTTTGTAGCTAAGCCATAGCAGAATTCTGTGCAGAAACTGACAGGCAAAAAAAAAAAAAAAAAAAAACTATATACCTTTGCTCAGCCTAAGTAGTTTCAGAACTAATTAACCATATAAGTATATATGTTCTTAGAAGCTCACATAAATTTGTAGCCTTTATTGCAGCTATGTTAAGGGCAGATGAAAACCTATATATTTTATATTGAAGCATGCCATACACTCCAATAATTCTCGTCACTTATAATTCTTCCTTGCCTTTTCTTCAAGCAGTATATAAATCAGGGTAATCCTGCTAACTACTTCTAGTCAGGTCTAACATTATATTCTGTACCCTGGATGTCATGGCAGTCCTATTATAGCTGTGAAGGTGCTAGTTGATAATTCTACCTTAAAACAGATGGAGTAACTCCAGAATGATTTATCATTCCCACCCAATTATGAAAGAGTAAAACACACTAAAGCCCAATGTAAGTAGACCATACCATTAAGAGATTCTTCATCAGTATACACATCCTCAAGCCTTAAACTCCCCCTAACAAAAATAAGTTCCACAGTTTTTGAATTAGAAGCATTTCAGCAATGACATGAATTCTAAGTCTCCAGATTATAATTTTTGATCCATTCACTAGCTCTTTTTCATCATCAAGGGCTTTAGAACAAGGAGAAAGCTTACCTTGTAAATTCACCATTAATGTCACTATTTTTTGGCAACTGAACAAGTAGATGAAAAGATAAGCCCCAAGAGAAATCATAAGACAAGTTTTTCCATCACTCCTTCATAAGCACCAGTTCCAAAGTACACAGTCCTGCCCTACTCCTGGAGAGGCTGGGGCCTTAAGAAACACGTTTATAAATCACCACAGCTGGATCAAGCACAAGTTCAGCTGCTTAGATAGCAAACCTACCTTAACAGGTCAACCCCCAAAAAATAATTGGGAAACAAAAATTTTAAAAACCAAAATAATAAAAAAAGCAGCCACCAAACAAAGGAGACTACTAGTTACTATAAAGCACGAAGCTGCCAAGCCAAGCGCTGCCATACTAAGCACACAAACGTCGCTTTAGCGCTGCCACCTTGCACGAAGAACCCGCGAGCCAAGAAGCCCAGTGCCGCTCACTCAGCTCAGGGGAGCCCGCCCCAGTCCCCAGGAGGGACACCCGGCGAAAGCGCTCCCCGCCTGCCCGGCCTTACCTGCGGCCTCCCGCGCTGGCCCAGCGCTCCGAGCCGCCCGGCCCTGCTGCCCGACTGCCGAGGCACGGCTGCCGCCCGCCCTTCCCGAGCTTTCAAAGGAGGCGGGAAGCGGCGCCAGGCCAATGGCAGCGGGAGCCCGCCCGCCCCGCAGGTGCCCGGCCGGGCTCGGCAGGGAGCGGCCGCCGCCGCCTCCAAGCGCGCTGCCAGCGGTGTCCAGCTTGGAGGCATCTCTGGAGGCATCTCTGGAGACAGCAGATGCTTCCTCCAGCCACTTTCTTTCGACTTCCCGAGACCTACAAATCCGTGATTATTGTCTCCCGTTTGCGGAACCTTGGTGCTTTGCACAGTTTACATTCCCCAAAAATTGCTGTATGAGCTGTTTTCATAACCAACAGCTAGGCAGAGATATTATGTTTTTTAAACTATTTTTTCAAGGGCTTATGTGTTATTCAGAATGTCCCTGGATAGTTTCAGGGGGAAAAAAATATGAAACGTTGTGGAATTATACTCCCTGCTAAAGCTCATGAGGAGAAAAAACAGATTTAAACTACAGATTTTTTTTTTAAACAAAGCAGTAAGTTAAACAAACTTTTTACATTTCCCTCACTATTTCACTTTCATAAGCAGAAAAAGCTGTACCTCAAATTTATCCTATTTTTTTTTCCTTTGGATATGTTGTGGGATCATAGAATCATAAAATCATAGAATGGTTTTGGGTTGGAAGGGGACCTTGAATATCAAGGTCCAACACCCTGCTGTGGGCAAGGTCACCTTGCAATAGACCAGGTTGCTCAAAGCCCCATCCAGGGATGGGGCATCCACTTCCCTGGGCAACCTGTTCCAGTGCTTTACCACCCCCACAGGGAAGATTTTTTTTCCTAATATAATTAGGAATGGGACAGAAAAGGTAGGGGAGTGTGTGTTTTCTTGTTCGATTTTGGTATTCTTTAAGCATTCAAATGATATGAAATCAGATACGGCTTAGAAATAAAGAGATCTTGGTCAGTGTCTTTCAACCAGTTTCCTTAAAAACTGAAGCCAAAATTGATTTTCTCTCTAAAAATATGTGCATCGAAAATCTCCGTCTCCAGCTTCAGAGAGCTTTCTATACACAACAGTGGCATACAATAAATGCTTTTCTCTGATAAAGCAAGGTACTTGACACTTGACAGAGGCTGTAGGGGAGAAATGGGAGATCAGGGAACAGTGAAAATAAATTCTCATTTATCATCTCTATATTTGTGCAAGGTGATTCTAGGAAACTAGATGTAGATGACACCAAGTTGGGTGATGTTGCTGACACACCTGAAGGACAGGATACCAACCAGAGGGACCTAGACAGGCTCCAGAAGCGGGCCCGAGGGAATCTCATGAGGTGCAACAAGGCCAAGAGCAAGGAGCTGCACCTGGGCTGAGGCAACCCCCAGTACCAGCACAGGCTGGGGGAGGAACAGATCAGAGCAGCCCTGCTGAGGAGGACTTGGGGTGCTGGTGGGAGACAGGATAGACCTGACCCAGCAATGTGCACTCACAGCCCCGAGAGCCAAACTTGTCCTGGGCTGCATCCAGAGCAGCATGGGCAGCAGGGAGGGATTCTGCTCCTCTGCTCTGCTCTGCTGAGACCCCACCTGCAGGGCTCAACAACTCTGGGGTGCCCAGCACAGGAAGGACATGGACCTGTTGAAGCAAGTCCAAAGAAGGCCACCAAGTCACCAGAGTAATGAAGCACATCTCCAGTTAAGAAAGGTTGAGAGAACTGGGATTCTTCAGCTGGAAAAGAGAAGGTTTCGGGGTGACCTAATTGTTGCCTTCCAGTACTTGAAGGAAACTTACAGAAAAGATGAGGCAAGATAATTTACAAGTGAATGTAGTGAAAGGACAAGGGTGAATGGGTTTAAATTGAAACAGAATACATTTAGTTTAAATATTAGGAAAAAACATCTTTACTGTAAGGTGGGGAAGCACTGGAACAGGCTGCCCAAGGAATCTGCGGATGCCCCATCCCTGGAGGTGTTCAAGGCCAGGTTGGATGGGGCTCTGAGCAACCTGGTCTAATTGAAAGTGTCTAATGGAAAGATGTTCAAGATCCCCTTACAAGTCAAACCATTCTATGATTCTACGAAGCTGCATCAAGCAGAAGAATGTGAAATATTCTCAGTCTCCTTCAGAAAAGAGGTAACACTTTTGGCAACAACTAGAAGATCAGAAGAATGATGCTAGGCAGCTAAAAAGGCTTATTAAAGCTTTTCTGTAACATCATAAGGATTTCTGGATATGATATGAAATGCATGAAAAACAAGACAAGACTGCTGAGCTGTAACAATTGTCACAAAGTCAACTGACAGGTGAATTAGCCCATTTTCTTTGCTACTCAGCCTTACGTAGTGTATCTTCTCTTCATCCTCCTGAACAGCTTTCCTCTCTAACTCCTCTGATCCCATCTTTCCCATGTAACTTTCTTTTAATTTCTCACCATTGGGATTTTTTTTTGCAGCAGGCCTATATTCTGAAATAGAATACTTGGGCTAAAGAGCCCTACTATACAACATCCTCTTCAACAAAAAGTTTATAGGGCTTTTCCCCAGTAATGCAAAACAGAAACCCATGAATTTTAATATAAATTGAACAGTAGCTGAACAGATCAATAGAAGATCTCTCATTTGTCTCTCTGTGTGTGCTTTTTCTATGATGGAGAATTGTATCTGATTCAGCTGGAAAAGGAGAAAAAAAATAGAGGGAAAAGGAAATAAGACTGGAACATGAATGAGCAATACAAAAATGCTAAGACTTACCCCTCCCCATTGAAGCTTAAGAGCAATATGTTTTTGTATCATTATCTTACATTTGAGGATTCTATTAGTGTGAGGAAGTTTTTTAAGCAAAAATTATTTTTAAACCTAAGCAGCTGACACAATTGCATGAGGGACAGGTGGCCTACTTTAAAAAAAAAGCGACTGCTGTTCTCATCCGAATGTAAATTCAGTATGAAACACATGGAGAGCTCTAACGTACTAGGGTAGCCTCCTGTCTAATCTTCTGTCCTGGCTCTGATAGCAGGCAAAGCAAGAAGTTTCAGAGGGGCAATATCAGTGAAAGCTGGGAAAAGGACAGAAAGGTGTAAAGCATCCTTCTGTCCCGGCTGCTTATCTACTTACCCTTCCAAAGGAGAATAGAATCATTAAAGTTGGAAAAGACCTCTAAGATCATCAAGTCCAACCATCCACTCAGCATCACCACCATGTTCACCATTGAACCATGTCCTCAAGAAATACATCCACACATTTTTGGAACACTTCCAGGGATGGTGCTTCCACCACTTTCCTGGGAAATCTATTTCAATGCTTTACAACCCTTTCCATGATTTTTTTTCTAATATCTAAGCTCAACCTCCTCTGGTGCAACTTGAGGACATTTCCTTTTGTTTCCTTTCTGCCTAGCGTAACAGGAGATGCATTTTCTCCTTTTAAATAAAAAGACCAGCAACCAACAAGTAAATCTTAATGAAGTATGCACTTAGCACCAAAAGATTGCTGCTTTTGGTGCATTTTTCTTGTAAATAAGTTGTGATACTCTTCAGTTATGTAAGACCTTAACACAATCCCATGCCTATTTGTCTAAGGGTTCAAAAAAGTTTAAGGAAAAATACCAGAAGATGTACAAAATAGTGTCAAAAGAAATTTTGCTATTATTTTGCACTAGACTGTAGAATAAGGTTTGACTCAAATAATGGCTAAAGACATTCTGACAGATATCCTTCAAGTAAGGGAATGAGTCATGAACCTCAAAGGTAAAGAAGAAAAAGACAGAACTGACTCATATGTCAATTCTGAATTTTAAATATGACAAGCTTTTTTGATACGCTGTGTATTAGCAGGGCCTTAACATGTCTTCTTTTTCGCAGGACCAAAAGATAAATGAGTTGGGTAAAAAGGCGTATGTAGACTTTTGTTCCACTGTATTAGAAATGCATTCAGAAGTAATTTGGTGCTTATTCTTACTTGGAAGCAAAATGCCCTGGTGTCACTTATTAAAGTTGTGGCCATGAGATTTAGCACAAAGGTCACGGTCGAGAAAATGTTGTTTAATGGATGATTTTTTAGACTGAAAAGCATAAATCTTTCTGCCAGTTTCTATGTATCATCACACAGATATGATTAGATGGTTTCTGTAGGCATGAAGCCAAGGGATCCAGGTATTGTTATGTCCTGCCAAATGTACATTACTGTTGTAAAAACATATTCTAAAGTGTCTTTTCCTTTGATTCATGTTTTTAAATTGACTTGGAGGAGGATGCAGAAAGAATGAGTTATAATAGGGGGAGAAGGGTTCTTCCTATCTGACAAGAAAAAGGCTGAAGCATCTTCTCAAGTGTCTAGCTTGAGAAGAGGGGCAGACCTCAGAACAGATGAGGAGGCTGATAGTTTTCCATGGAGTATTTCAATGGAAGACACAATAGCACAGTGTTGATTTAGCTGCTACAAGTTTATACATGGGCAGACCTCTGAGATATCTTCATTGTTGAGAGTCTAGATTCTTGTTCTGCTCTTATAAATAAGTCACAAGGAGTTGTAAATATAGATGTCTCCAAGTTTGCACACAGTAGGAAAGGCAATAGAAAGTAAGATGGAAATGGAAGTATATTCAGCAATCCAATGTTGATGGGAATCTTGTACCTAGTATGAATATAATTGATACTGATTAATTATGCACCGAGCTGATTTAGCATTGTGCCAGTTCAGGGATAGGCATAAAAAGTATGAAAGCATTAAAAATCCACAGTGTAATAGGCTTTGAAGAAGGAACTATACTGAAATCGGAAATATGAGGATCCTTAGCTTCCTTTCAGAATATGAAGAAAAGCAAAGCATGAATTATACTCTGACTGGAGAGTAGTATTTCTTTCTGATCAAATAACAGTGAGAAAATGGTTGCAGCCACTGTCCTCACAATAATATCCCTAGTAAGTTACTGACCAAACATAATTAATGAAAAGAAGAAGCTTTTTAAACATTTGCCTGAACCAAAAGCAGCCTTTGTTGATTACCTCATAGAAATAACTACAGGCAAGCATTTTTCTAGCCCATCAGGAAAACCTGCAGTACTTGTGGTCTCTTCTAAGGGAAAAAAACCTGAAAACAACAAACCAACAAACCAAAACCAAGAAAAAAACACTCTGCAAATATCCAGTATGCATTCTCACTCAAATATCTTATTTCTGATTTGCTTGATACTTTTATTTTCTAAATATTATTTAATAACTTTATTCATTTCTTCAGAAAAATATTGAGGGAGTGGCTAATGAGAATACCAGAAAAATATTGCAAGAGAGAACTATGCCACAATAGGCAGTCATGGCTAAACATAGTACTGTGGTCACTGGGACTCCAGCTAGTTATGACCTGTTTCGTTACCTTTCTGCTGGGGCCTGGGACACATGTCAGCTGGGAACAGCACAATCCACAGCACTGGAAAAGTATTTTCACATCACTCAAGAGTTCTAAGTGGAGTCTGTGTAATGATTCCTGAAGATTTCATGCTGCAGTGATTATACAAGTTGATTAAACATTGTATTTAGAGGTACTGAGATTTTTCTTAATTCTCTTTTTAAAATCTATTGCTACTTAATTTGAAATGCCTTACTTTACATCTTAAGGTGTTGTTATTTTGCTGTTACATGGAGACAAGTAGAAAGACAAACTAGAAACAGTCCCTTATATATATATTTTTTTTTTCTTATTTGTGATTCTGACTCCTGTTATAGACAGAAAGAGAGGGAAAACAGATATTTAAATTAGACACAGGATACCTCCAGCAGCAAAAAATATTAAATCTGGGATGTAAGGTGGAATACAAGTGTCTTATATTCCTTATATCTCTGGAATCATCTGGGGATTGACCGCCTTTGAACCAGAGAGCTCTTGGCTAATAGGTCATGATCTGACTTACACTGGGCATCCTGGGAACAGAAGAACTGGAGCCCAGCAGTGGCCAGTGTCAATCACTTCTATTCCACTCTTTTCCTATACATCACAGCAGTCCACATGCTGATACTAACAGGTTTATGGTCATGCAGTCCTTTATGCACACATCAGCTCCTGGGATAATTTTTGTTTCCTGTATATTTGTCTTAAAACAGTTGCATTATTTACTGGTAATTTGTACAATTACATTTTACATCTTATAATGGATTTGTGGCAATAACCTTTGTAGATAGTGAAGGTTTTATGCCACTATCCTTTAAAAAATGCCAGGCAGGCTAGGGCACAAAAGGGATGAATGCAAATACTGCTGACTGTGACTGCCCAACAAAGCTTGAAGGAAATACATTTGTTCTACGTAGCTAAATTTTCCTTGAAACTATCAGAGTTACATCTTGCTTTCTGTCCTTTCAACTTCTTCCTCAAAGTTGAACCAACACTCAGTTCAGACCAGACTGCCCAGAGCTTGTCTAGTTGGGTCTTGAAAACCCCTGAGACCTCACAGTCTCTCTGGGAAACCTGCTCCAATACATTTCCCTTGTATCTACCTGGAACTCCCTTTCTTTATTTCTGATTGCTGTTTCTCATTCTCTTTTCATGTCCCCCTGTAGAGCCTGGCATCAGACTTTTGGTTGGTGACTTTCTCCTGAGCATTGGAAGGCTGCTCTAGGGGTTCACTAGGGCTTCTCTTCTGACAAACTTATCGTCTACTTTAACTGAATGTCTGCTAAATCTGTAAATTGTTTAGGGAGGTACTGGATTTAAAAAATCCATGCAAATCCATGAACTTCTGCAGGTTACTGATAATATTCTCGAAATCTTACAAAATGTATATATTATCAAATATTCAGAAATATGTTTATGTACGTAAAATTTTTAGGAGAAATCCATCATTTTAAAGAGAAATACAGAATCATATTTTATTTCAGTCCTTAGCAACCAAGTAGGTGGTGGGTCATAATTGCCAGCTCTTTGTTGATCTAGGAGGGAGTTTCCAAAATAAAATGGAAGAAATCCCCACATATCTCCTTCTGTATTTTGGGATAATGTGAAAAAGGTTGAGAACAACAATTTCTCTTCTGCAGGATTTAAAGTGACTACTTAAATTTTCTTAATCAAGAATAGAAGCTGTAGTATGAGAATAATAGTTATAAATACTTCATTTTCACATTGACTGTTAGAATCCAAGGCAGTCATTAATGCACAAGCTCAGTCTTGAGGGATATACATTGTGACTGCTTCTCCTCTGCCTAAATTTACTATAATTTCCCCCGTTCATTATTATTTTCATCATCCTTCTCTGCTATTCTTTCCCTGTGCTCTGCAGTTTTTGAATAACTGAGGTGCTTTGTGTATATTCTTGCTTTCATTCAAGGAAAGCATGACCTGCCTTCTGTTCTTTACACAACTCTCAAAGTGACAAGAAGTTAAGATTTTGTTGAATAACTTAAACACTTAAGTCAGTAAAAAAATGAAGATATGGTTACTTTTTTACATATTGTAAAAGTGTCTTGTTTAAGTGTTAACCTAAGTCTCACATAATTTTAACGTTTTCAATCTTTCTTCAAATATTGATATGTAATAGATATTCAGTTGATTTTTCTAATAATTTCTTATCAGCAATAAAATATTCAGATTTTTTATCTTTAGGCATCCAGGCTTTTGTAGAAAGGAAAGTATGTATTATTTTCCTAGTTACTAGATAAAAATAGGATTGTACAGTATTGACATCTCCAACGTTCAGTTGCATATCAAAAAGAGGATGAGGTTTTCTGACTGCAGCTCAATTATCTATATACCATAAATAAAAATCATACTATTTTTTATCAGTGGGAAATCTAGTGCATCTAGAATAAATAAATCTTGACAATTTGAAATGAGCTCAGAATGAAAACATATTGGGATGGGGGGAGTGTCTGTATGTGTGCTTGCACTGTGGGACAGATCACGCCTCTGGTATTTGGAGTACGAGAAGAAACTTCAGAATCACAAAGTGCTGGAGTAATCCTTTTAACATAACTATATTATCATATTATTCCAAGAATATTAGAGCAGAAAAGAAGGCCACAGAAGCCCACAGTGTTATGCTAAACATTTTTAGCCTACCAAAAAACTAAAATCCCAAACTTCATAGAAGATAAGGAACACTGCAAATATAGTATTTGTCTTAGGATTTTCAAATATATGACTGGAATTCTATTTCTAGGTCTGCTTTGCAATGTGTGGCAAGTTGCTTCTAATTATAGTTTATATATATTTTCACTGGTTTTTGACAGCCCAGTTACCAAGGGACCTGTGACCAGCCTCCTCTATTAAAGATTTAGATGGGTTATGATTGTATTTTGAAACTCTCAAAAAAGTTTATACATATTTTTTGGGGGGAGACCCATCCCCTAATTTTTCTTCCCATTGATCTGTCCATTTTTAAAAATAGTTTTGAAATGTCACCTAAAAGTGAAGATCTGGAAAAAACGACTGTATGTCTGTACTTGTATTTCTGACTAGGAGGATAAAGTTTATATAAACTTTATATAATTTTTTTTTACTTCCCAGGCTATTTCATAAGTATATACTAAAGAGGTTGTTTGTTCTTTTAATATACAAGTAATTGCTTGTATTGTAAGCTAACATTAGCTCAGCTAAGACATGGGCCATAGCATCCTAAGCCCTAATGGATGGACACTTGTATTAGTTGCAATCATTACAGCTTCTACAAAACCCCTTCTCAGTTTACAGAAATTAACTGTTATACAGGAAAATGCAGGAACCTCTATGTTTAAACAGTATCTCCTGTATGGTCTATAAACAAGTAAACAAAAATTTAAAAACCACCTTGACATCCCGTATACCAAATACAAGCATCAAGAACAGCAATGGAAAAAAAACATGGATTAAAATAATGTTTCTTTCCATCGGAAAACTTGTATTGTACAGCAGTTGTGGATATTTCCTAAAATTACATTAACAGCAGCACTGAAAAAACAGAGATTCACCTTGCTAATGACCTCTGTTTTTGGCAAGATAACAAGTACGAGAAAAAGAGGAGATCATTCTTACCATAAACAGGAAAAGAGGCTTTATAACAGCAGCATTTGCTAGCACCTCTAAAATTAACTCTGGGTCAAGCTTTCCATGAGAAATGCTTTTTTTAGAATTAATACAGAGCAGCTCAGCTACAGACACATCAGAGAATATATTTTAAATCAGTCAGTCTGGAAACCAGGTTTTAAAATAGTACACATGCAAACAAAAACATGAATTTGTATGGAATATCCATTTGCTCTTATAAATGTTCTGGTCTAAGGTGTTTCCATATTTCCCTGTGATTGAAACATAAGGTAATTTAGGCCACAGAGTTCTCTTTAAATCGTAGCAGAGGTTAGAAGGCATCTCTGGAGGTCATGCAATCCAACCCATTGTCAAATCTGGGCTATATTTATGCAGTCAAATATTTATTTTCTCTGAACTTGAAAACATTTTTTAAAAATGTATATTTCATGCTATTTTTGGAACAAGGCAAATCTTTACTATGATATTATTTTGTAGTGATGGGTGGTAAACTGCATATACATGTTCTAGAAAATGGTTGTGAGGTTTCAGAGTAAAAAACATGAATGTGTGTGGTACATTTGATCTATCTTAAGATGCTGCTGTTAGCTGCAACTAACCACTTACACTGGTTTTTGACCATTTTTAAAGATCAGTAAGTTAGATTCCAGTTAGATATTAATGTCAATTAAATTTTCAGGTTAAATACTAGGGCATCACTGTATTCTAGAGTCTCCTGGATTCTGTTTGGGTGAATTGCTTCAGTTATAAAACTTAAATCTCATATGTAGAACTTCAGATCCAAATAATTCTAGACAGAGCCATCTATCATCTTTCATATCAATATTAATTTTTGAAGTCTAATCATAACAGTATAAAGACTAATCTATGTACTTTGTAGAATTTGAATATTCACAGACAAAGGCCTTCCTATGCATTTTGCTGCCTGTTTGTAACCAAACAAGCCATTTGAGCCAAATAAGTGTAGGCTGTCTAAATAACTGCATTTCCTCATGTCCAATTTTCTCTTGTGCATAAGTACATAAAAGCACAAATATGACGAAGTATGTATGAAACACCTTGCTGCTCTCATTATGAAAATACAGTTTTTAATTATTAGCATATTTACAGAGACTTAAAATAGAAATAAACCCTGAAAAATTATGAATAGCCATTATTGTTCCCTAAGCAGAGCACTGAATAGCAATTTATTTTCTTCTTGTATCTAACTCCGTAACTAGACGCAAAACAAAAGAAAAAAAATTCACTATTAACTATTTAATTAATGGATAGCTTGTATGATTTAAGGAAAATATTCTGTATTGAATTGGTACATATGTTTGGAATTTGTTCTGCAAAAAGAACACATGGCATTTTGCATTAGCTGGCACATACAGCAGTGGGTATGTTTATATCTGAATTGATCTTTTGTGGTGTCTTGTAAAAGACCTCTTTAAATTATTCATGTCTAAACCAAATTAGATTCTAGAAAAATACCTTTAGTGAAATCTATTTTAAGGGCTGTAGAATTGTGAGGTCAGCTGGCTTAGCTATAGTGATTTCTAACAATCACTCAGTTGCTAGTAGTATCTCAGTCACCATGTAAAAACCACTCTCAGCCACTGAACATAAAGGCAGTGGTGCAAAGTAAGTTTAGATGAGAGGCCTCAGAAGGCAGCTTAATGGTATCCCTTTATCTCAGAAGTACTAGCCTGTTACATTCTTTCAGGGCAGGAAACAAAACCATGTGGACAATAAATGTCCAGTCCTAAAGCCTTGAGATTAACACCCTTCAACAGATTGAAGGGTATCTTATCATGTCTATTCCCCTGAACAGGGGCTGCACTATAAAGCAACTTAATGAAATTATTCACGTTTACAATTCTTTAAAGAAATGGAATCAGGCTTTCAGTGGGCACTCTGAAACAGTACTGGCCCAAGTCAACAGTCTTCTTGGGCTCCTCAGTTTAACAGTGCAGAAACAAAACCAAGTTTGTGGAGTGCTCATCTGAATGATGAAATCAATATGTAAAACAAATTGTTTATAGGGAGCATATACATACAAGAAGTGGTAATATTATTTGAATACACTGATAATTGTTATCACTTACTCTATAATGGTGGATATTTGAGTACTGGGGAGGGAAAAGGCACTGACAGCTCGAGACTAGGAATAAGCATATGTTAATCTCTCTTGACCAAGAGATTTCTACACAGATGCTCATAAAGAACTGGTAGAGTGTTAAATTTGTTTTTTTTTTAATGAGTGCTTCCAAGCCTATTGTGCAAGGCATTGAGCTGCCAGCAGGTATAACTATGCCATCTCCTTAGGCTGAGGTCATCCTGAGTGGCACATAAAATAGCTGAAGTAATGTAGCTGTTGTAGCACAAGAACTCTGTGCCAGCAAGTTGTCCAAATATTTACCTACCTTTACAAGCAGCTTTTACAGCTGACATGAACTGCTCGCTGCCATGGCTACACTGTTTCCAGTAGCAGAGCTAGTTCATTTGAATCTAGTTTGAGTTTCTCTTTAAAACTTTGCAGATATATCTCCATATCTCTACAAGGTTTGTGACCTTAGTTACCAATATGCAATTTTTTTCTATTCACTTTCTACAGCATGTAAAGCATTGGATTAGGATTAAGTTAAATATATCACAAAATCTTACATATAAAACACTATTACTCTGAGACAATTGTAAACCTGTAAAGCCAGCTGAATTTAAAGGTGTTTCTCAAGATGTCTTAACACCATTAACTTCTCAGGATTTCAATTTTTGCTATGGAGAGTCTTTTAGTGTCTAGAATCTGCAAGCATAGTCTGTACTGCTCCCTTTTGTTGGTGGTTTGTTTTTTTTTTTTTACTTTCTTGTTATGTATTGCTCCAGATCTAACATAACCCTCTCTACTGCTTTAACATAATACAATTCATGTTACTATTAATTAAAGCTGCACCGTTGAACTGGTGAATGGATTAGGTGCTGGACGTAGAGTGCTTGATTTCTGTTCACTACTCTGTACCAAACCCAGCTGTTTTTACTCACCCTCCATTTTAGTGAAGAATGTCTGGAAAGACCTGCAAGGAGGGAAGAGATGAATAAAATTAATGTTAGTTACTACAATACAAAGCCCCCCATTTTTCAGTTACTTCATAAACTCCTATGTAACTTGCCTTTAGACATTTATTAAGGTAAAAATAGATCAACCTTGTTCAAACTGTTGTGGTTTATTATTTGACTTAAATGCCCCATTGCAAACTTCCCTTGGATTGCCTATTCTACATATTCTTCACTATAAACTCCTAAATATTTATATATTAAATATTTGTTATATATTGTTAAATATTTATATATATATACAGACAGACATTCATGCAGCTAACTCTTGAAGGATTAAAGCTGTGTTCCAAAATTGTTACTCTTCATATGAAAGAGATGCAGCCAAGTTGCAGACTATGAAATTCATCTTGTCTGGTCTGGCTTTCAAAAATGTTGGTATTTATTTACTGTAAGGCTTTCTCTACCCAATGTAAAAAGATTGAAATTAACACATGTCATTCAAAACCAGCTCAGATAAATATTTTCTGTTCTCTTTCTTATAACTATAGCAGAAGAGAAGGCAACTAGCCTGATATATTCCCAACCAAATTTAAATGAGATGAAACTTACCCTATCAGACAGATCTGGGTTTTCTGAAGAACATGTCAAAAGTAGTTTATTTTCTTTGTCCTGAAAGAGGCAATGAGGTACAGCTTCAATTTAAAATAATCTGGCACTGCAATTAGTGAATAGTAGTAAACAGTCTCTCACTTTGAATTGAGCCTTATTTTTTCCTCACAGTCTGTAGCACCCACTCAATTTTTGGTATTGAGAGGGGACTCTTATGATCTGATTGCTGTCAGTGGTGTTCTTCAACACAAAACATTTCTCTTGGCTGGTGTTAAAGTGGTTCAGTGCACATAAATAATGTTTTGGCAGCACCAATTACCAAGTTTAGAAGTTTTTTGGCAGGATCGGTATTTGGAGGAGTATTACATTCCAAAAAATACCGTCTTCAGGCATCTAATAAGTAACACTGAAAGACATAAGGAAAGTATTATTCCTGAAGTCTTTCTCTGCGCCCCATAGAGTCTAGATCATCTTTGTTTCATCTTCATAGCTACATTTATTAAGGTTCAAATATTCTCAATAATTTTAGATGGTGATCTGATATGCAGTATTAGCAGCAGGACACAAATCCATTACTTCAGTGTTGAGTTTAATATATACATGGTATAGGGAGAGCCATACTATTGGAAAATTCTACTCTCTTCCTTGGCAACTGAGAGCTGAGTACTCCTGATGGGTATGATAAATCCTAGGGCACATTCACAAGCACCCACACTTATGCTCCTGAATAATCTCAGTAAATTATTTGAGTCATTGCAGTTGATTTAGTGGTTTAAACTGGTTTAGTATTACTCCCTTCTGTTCTAAAATTGCAGAAGAGACAATTTGTGTTCTCTTTGCTAGCTGCAACTTTCCATTGCAGAAACACTAAACTTCAGGTTAGCTTGCCTATAAATACCTCCTTTTTAAAAATACCGTGGCATACAGGGATGTCTGCACGACATGTCTATCAATGCTGCCACATACCTGTGCACATTGCACTAAGATTTTAGTAATTTTTAGATTCATAGTACAAATTTTACCTGCAGAGACAAGTGAGTAACTGTCAGAACTGCTTGAAATGCAGCAACACAGCTTCTACTAGGAAGAATTCATATAATACAGTACAATTATTTGCACTAAGAATTCCTTTAAACCCATAGTAATCTTCTGATGGAAACATTTGAAATTTACTGTTAGTGCATTTCTGTAGACACAAGGCTTCAAACAGGCATCACAAACTCAGTGTGGTTTCTTCTGTAATTAAAAATATTTTCATTTAATAGCTAAATATTTTTGTTCTTGTTCCAAGAACACACCACTGCAATCCAGTGTTCAAGCCAAACGTTTTCTTTTAGTTTTCCTCAAATACTTAGCAGTCAAGCTTCACATGACTTCAGTAGATTCTACTCAAGCTTTCCATTATAAACCAAAAAGCTTTCTTATAAATGTAGCAAAGAAGAAAAGTTGTGTCACACAATAAATATCAAGTCCTCTCCTGCTGGAAAAAGTTACCATTTGTACAATAAATAAGCATCCTTCAGCCAGCACCTTGCTGAGATAATTCCGATTCATTAAGGTGTTTCCATTAACTTCAGTAGACCAAAGTATACTGGAAGAGGTCTGAGATTTAACTCATACTGAGGTAAATACGCTGATAATATTCTAAAGTGAAATCACAATGTAGGATGTTTATCTTAACCGAAAGCACAGCTTTGCTTAGGCTGGGAACAACACAGAGAACTGCAAATGAGATACACTGTGGAAAAAAAGATTAAAACACAAAGTAGGCAACCTGACAATTTCCTAACACAGCAACAACAGAAATCTGGTCTGCAAATATAATTCTCTCAGCTGCAATATTAGAGTCTGGTTTTGGAAGACACAACATGTTACAATCTGGATCATAGTGAATTTAAACAGGGAAAGGAAATGAAATCTTCCTAATCCTCAGTTTTGCTGTATTGTATCATTTGGTAAAATTAGATCACCTGTATCAACTGCTGCCTTCCATGTGCTCCCAAATGAGCAGAAGTACTACTAGTCTGTCTTTTTTGTGTTTTGATTTTTTTAATAATGGGAACTGAAGTCAAAATTACTTTTAAAATTTAAAAGTTTTTTGGTGGAGTCCTAGAAATAACATCCAGTGTGAGGAAAAAAGGAGAAAATAGGTGTATCAGATCAAAGGTTTCTCTCTCCCCACCAAAAAAAAAAAAAAAAAAAAAAAAAAGGATTAAAAATGTATTTTGATTTTATCATCCAAGCACAAGTCAAAAATACTCGTTAGCATGAATTTGCTTTTGGTTACTGTTTTTGTAATCCAAATAACTTGAAAATACAATTCCCCTTAATACTGTTTAGCTATACAGCAAACAAATGGATTTAAAAACTTGGTGAGGGAGTGGCAGGTGGCTAAATAAATACATAGAAATCCCAGTGTTTTGTCATATAATAAACTATAACAGCACTTCAAAGTTTTGGACAGATTTCCTTACATTATGGGTTTAGGGTGTAGCTGTGTGGAAAATTGTAAATGTTGTCTTTTGGTATTTACTTTACAACCCTTTGTAATCTTCAGCTGTATTTATAGCTTCAAGTGGGAAGGAATCAAAATTAAAGAGGCCAGCTTAAGCATCCTTTGTAATCAAATGCTTTTCCCATTTTCTCCTTAAAATAAATGTGCAGCCTGCACATTTGGCTGCCTGAGGAGACCACCCGAAGAGTTTACAAGCCGTGACCTTGCAGAGAAATAGTTCTGTGGAAAAGCACAAGTTGCAGGAACACACAGAGAGGAGTCGTGGATAAACCAGAGTTTTTGAGGGGAGAACGAATAACTCGGCTTTGAGTTGGAGGGTTTAACTAGTGATGAGGAGGAAGGGGTCAGGTTCTCATTCCTGAGGCGCCGCGATCGCCACTCACTCTCTTTCAGCGGCGCAGGCCGTGCCCCGGGCCGGGCCGGGCACGGGCTGCGGCCCCGGCTGTATCCCGGGCCGGGCACGGGCTGCGACCCCGGCTGTATCCCGGGCCGGGCACGGGCTGCGACCCCGGCTGTATCCCGGGCCGGGCACGGGCTGCGACCCCGGCTGTATCCCGGGCCGGGCACGGGCTGCGACCCCGGCTGTATCCGCCCCTCTGCCCGGCCCTGCCCCAGCAGCCGCCGCGGGGCCGCCCAAGGCGGGCCGGGAGCAGTGGGGTCGGGCCGGCAGCGGAGCCAGGCGAGGCCGGCGAGCCCGGAGCTCGGCCAGAGCTGCCCCCTCTGAGCCGCTGCCCGAGCCAGGCACCGACCCAAAGGAGTTCTGCGTATCCTGGACTGGAGGGGCCGGGAGGAAAGGCCGTTCGAGGGGAAGTCACTCCTGTGAGGGCATGGCTGTTGCAAGGGGATGAATCCAGTGCAACTGGCAGCGCAACTGTGCCAGCTGGCGACAGCCAGCGACGAGCGCCCAGGGAAATGGGGGCACCAAAATGCAGAGCCCAAGGCTATGAGTGAAAATTTGGCCAGGAGTTACCTGAGAATTGCTTCTGTGTTTAAAAAAAGGGTATTGGAGAGCTGCTTTTAGGTCTCGACTTTGCCCTGCTGTTTACTCAATGCTTAAGGCAAGGTTTTTAAAGAGAATTGCTTTTTATTGGACTAACTGCACTTCTTGGCAAAAACAGCTAAGCTTTGGGGCAAACAAAGGCTTCAGACTTGTGCAGCTGTGGAAAGGTGTCATGGGTACATAAATTACAGGATCTCCTCTCTGTGCTGCCAAATACACTTGGTACATAGGGAATATCCCTGGGGAGCAAACTGGGGTGCAGGAGACTTACCGAGAGAGGTTTTGGCTCTGGGCTATCCGTGTAGTGAAAACACTATAACTGAAACAAAAGTAGAACTGCTTAAAATTTAGCTCCCTTGACAGCTTTGGGAACATCCCAGAGCTGTAGCTGGAAGAGCAGCAGGGTATGCTGTGAAGGAAACAGAATAGAAACATTTTCCAAAATTCCAAGTAAGAGAGTTTAGCTTTTTGCCAGCTAACCTAGGTCCAGGTGATCAGATCATGGCTAATTTTCATTTAAATTTTGTTCCTTTGTTTGGCCTGAAATGTCCATTTTGCATTGTGCTTGCTCCATTGCTGAAGCCTTCTCATCTGCTTTATTTCTAAACAGAATACAGGATGAGAAAATTCATGGACAATGGAGCCTATTTCCTTCCCTGCAGCAGTTAAACAGGTCATACAACCCCATTTGTAAATTTGCAAAGCTTTCATCTTAAAACAGGTTTGGGGCTTTTGCCCCCATACTCCTATTGGGAAGCTGTTGCAGCACCTTATGTCCTCAACAACTGGAAACTTTTTGAATCTCTGTGATGAATTTTTGTGGCAATTTTCTCAGATGGTTTCATGCTGTGGGAAAGTTCTACTTCAGGTATCTTTCCTTTTTGTGTTTCTCTCACCCTCCTTTGTCCCCAGTGTGACTGAAGAGAAGTAATAAACATTTTCACAGATTTTCACAGATTAAATAGCCTCAAGAATGAAATTAAATGAAGGTAACAAGCTAAATGAGATAAGGTAATAAATGAAATAAGATAAATCCTTTTTAGGAGAGGGTTTCATAGCTTCATCTCCCTTGTAGTATGTAGTTTTGGTGCAACAGATGTATATACTAGGTTTTCTACCTAATTATCTTTTCTAAATGATGAACTATCATCTGGTAATAGAAAATTCCTGTTATTAATTCCAAGTCTGCAGCCGTGCACTTTGTACACTGTAACCTCATCCCCTTTCAGTGACTGAAGTTCAATGACCTGTATGATATTCCAAGCCTTTTCTAGTTTGACACTGCCTCCAGACTTTGTCATCAGAAAATGTCATAAGCACACACTTACACTGTACCAAAATTAGCCATGATACTATCTGCTATTTTTAGTCTCCAAGCTAATCCTAGAAAATTCTGCTGGTAACTTTACTCCAAACATACACTTTCCCTTTGAATGCAATAGATTGAATCTTTGTATTTGTGAAGACAGTAGAGTCAGTCCAACACCGAGGAATTTGTGATTTTCTTTGTAATTTTGATCTGATTTCAGTTAATTTCCTTCCTCTAAGTTATTATTTTGTCTCACAGTGAAGCCTTTCTCCCATTGTGGGCTAATTTTTGATGGGCTAATGTATAAATGGCTATTAAGGTAAACTAGAAGAAACAGGCATTGCTTTTATCCAGTGGAAGGCCACTAGCTAGATCTCCCATAGTCTGTTTGACATAAAATGATTTTTTATCCTTTCACATTCCATTTACATGGATTTAAATTGTAATTGTTCTTTCCCATGTTGTGTGATTTTAAACCTTTCATAATATTAAAGTCATCTTAATAGGGTTGTTTAATTAGTTACTTCCTCTCCTCTTCCATACTCCATTTGCTCATCTTTAGTAATATGATGCAGTACTTGCCTCATTCTCTTAGCTAACCCTCTGCTGTTCAGTTCACCATTTCAGGCAAAGGAACAGATTAAAAAAAAAAAAATCATTAGAAAAATAAGCTTTGTAAGGAGTAAAGTGCTATTAAGAGAAGAACTGGCGAGCCTGAAGCAACTATACAGAACTCACTTGGCTGTGTGCCAAATGGTCACCAAATTCACAGGGTTGTATCTAAGCTGGGGAATAGAAGGAGGAGCCTCACTGCAACTGTGTCTCAATTCATTTACAATTTTTACATTTTTACAGTCTCAAGTTAATTGCTGAAATGCCTGGTTTTCCTAGTCTGTGTTGCTGCAAGTCACTGTGATTTACCATAACAATGACTAATCCGTTTGGTCTGAATCATTCTTCACTATCATGTGCTATGTTCTTAAAAAGTAATACTTTTTTCAGTTGTTTATATTATCTTAACCTTCTGAAATATATTTCGTAATTAACATGTGATATTTTTTCCTGTATCTACACCAAAACAGGAAAGATATGCAGTGTTCTTACTGACCAGCATTCTGGAGAATCTTGTTGGAATTTTCACATGCACAAGTGAAAATGAAACTTAGGGTATTCTCATCAGCCGTAGTTCATATGGTTCAAATCTTACTCAATAGCAGATATTTAAAATTAAATTTTTCTTTGTTGACAGACCACTGCAGAGCTCAGACATCTGAAACTGACATCTTATTTTAATGTGAACAGTAAACCTTTTCATTTAGATTCTTACCACATATATCTCAAAATGATATAAACATTTTATTCTAGGATAAAACAATAATTTCATTGTTTGTCTTACACTGTAAAAAAGGAATGAAAAAGGATAACTGCAAAATTTTCAAGAAGGAATCTGAACTTCTGCTCCTTGCCTTGAGAACTGGATTTTTCTTTGTGATAGCCACTATAAATGATGCCACTTAGCATTCCCAGTAGTGACTCCAGAGAAATCTGATTTTCGGTTAGTAAAGAAAGTATGTCAAGTTAGAATTTCTAAAAATCATATGTTTAAATTTTGACCATTATCTGGTAATATGAAAGGTCTTAATATTTTCTACTACTTTCTGACTCTCTCATATATTTTTCTGTCTTACTCTGTTAACACTATTGGTACAAAGCCATAGCCACAAATCAGGAGCTGTCTCTCCTGAAGCAGAGAATATGAAAAGGAAGCTCTCCTGGTCTGATGCCTGCCTTTCTCAACAGTGATATTCAAGGAGATGTAGTAGCTTATTCTGCATCTTTGAACAGCATGTCTCCTGATGGTTGGTTTCTTTGGTTAATGTCCTGAAATGTAAATAGGAGGTCAGTGTGTACCGTGTCTGCTATTTCAGGGACATAGCTATTAAGATGGAAGAAGGCCTCTGCTTTGCTAGGCACCAGACAAATGGATCAAAAGGGCCCAGAGCCTGTGGGTTTCCTCATTGCCAGAGAATGCACTTTGCTTCAAAGTCTCATTTTAAATCACAGTGAATCAAGGGCTTCAAATATGAGATCTGAAGTGAGAGATTACAGATTCTGAAGAGAGGACTGGCTTGTATAGATATATCACGCGAGTTGCTATAAATATTAAGTCTACAAAAGAGCCTTTCAAGCCTGTGGCCTGAAAATTATAGTCTTAGATGGAAAGGGTGAGGCTGAAGTGGGGAGTAAAGGACATTATCCCAATCTGCCAAACTGTATAGACTCTGAGGAGCATGGATTGTGGAGGAGGGTGTGCGTTACATTGTATGGAGACAGTTGATCTCATGTTTTACTTCAGTCAGAAGATACATCGCTGTGTCATCTTGCTCTTTTTGTTCTTTGAGCTATGAATCTTATGTGGTGTGAGGCCATAAAAAGCCACCTGCTGGAGCTCAACTACATTTTTTCACAGTAAATAAGCTGAAAAGCTCGCATTGTTTAAAGTGCAGGGGAAAGTCTGAGAAGTTGTGTTCTACATGTCGAACAGATTATTCTTCTTTATGAAAGATTTGTCAGCAAGCCTTGTGGTTTGAGCCCTCTCATGACACAGTGTCTGTAAAAATAAATGACTGGCTTTATAGTTTGGTTTAATGCAAAGTTCAGGTTCTGCACTTCCGTGATAGACACAGGGATTTTTTAAAGACAGGTGTGTAAGTTGCTTATCTTTGCTTTTTCCTTTCTTCTCTTCTGTTTTTGACAGGTTAAAGCATACATCCTTAGTAATAACTTTGGGAAATTTCCCAAGAAACCTAAAAATTCTCTGAGAAGAATGTGTTTTCTGAGCTAAAAAAGATGCATCAAACTGTACTTCTCTGCTTTCAAATTATGCAGGAAGATTATGAAGGTCATACTCAGATTTCAGATCTGAATAAAATTTTATAGGCTGCTGTGTAAATATACACAGAGTAGTTCTTATGTGGTTTCTCGTAATAGTTACTCTAGGCTTTCATCTGATGCAATTTCACTGAGTGCCATAATGACAGGTTCCACAAAGGCCTCCTCATTCATTTTTAGCTCTACCAATTCAAAAAAGAAAAAAAAAAAAAAAAAAAAAAATCAGGAAAGAACAGCCAGTATGTAAACCAGACTCAGAAACAAGAACTTCTGCTGTCTCCCTACAATGGGGACTGGTCACTCCAACTCTACTGAAAAGCTGTATGTGTAGACAAATATTTAGAGTGCAGTGGAATAGAGATGGTCACCGGCACATTAGGCAAGATGAACGTTGAGTAGCAGCAAGAAATCAATTAATTTTACGGGACAGGTCAGTTTAACCAGATCAAAGGGACTAAGCACAAAGGCTAAGGATCAAATGGAGCCTGCCCCATAGCAGGTAGCTGGCTTTGAAATCATGTTCTGGATGAAGTCAAGTAAGAACTTTACCAAGCTAAGCAACTAAAATCAATGTGAGTTAAAACTAAGTCTAATGAGTTTGCTGGGAAGATACTATTCTTAAATAAAAGAATTTTAATAAAGCAGTAAAAATGCTCTAGAGGATAAAGAGAAGCTTATTAATCAAAATTAGAGCGATTCAGTTAGAAGGCACTTCATCTCTGCCCAAGCTATATTTTTTGGTTTTGGGTAATTGCAGGAGATTAAAATCATAAACAGTAACATAAACAAGAAATGTGCATTTCCTGTCACAATCCTTCCCCTGATTGTCGCAGGTTACCTTTCTATGACAAAATTCTTCAAATCTTCACCCCCACCAAGTAAAAAAAAAAAAAAAAAAAAAAAAGTTGAAATATGCATCAAACAATCTGGCAGTACTCTACCTTGTTCTAGTAAGATCATGCTCTCCACTCTGCTCTGCTCGCCAGTTCCTACAGAGAAAGACTTCAAAGCTGCCTTATCTCAAGGTGTAATTATTTGGTAAGTTATTGAAATTAAAACTCTACATAGAAGCCTTTGGCTTAGAACCTAACCAACTAATCATCATGCTTCTGCCACTCTGTACAGTAGACTGAATTTAGGTACACTCTATTAGCTGCCAGTTGAGATATACAGGTGATATTTACATGTGGTAAGCTAAACCTCAGTGTAACCATTTTTCCTAGTCAAAACAAATATGGTATTTAATCATCAGTGAGTATGTAAATGCTGGAAGTGTTGAGATGATGTTTTTGGAGCAGTGATGTTTGTCTCTAAAATTAGCTCATGAAGAACAATTTTCTTGAAAGGATAATTCTGTATATGAATGCTTGTATTTCAAGTAATATTGACATCAATTTAATATGGATCATCTCCTTTTATTTACAGACTAACAAGGTGGGAGGCCTTGTATAAAGGAAAGTTTGGATAGGAATATAGATATGATTCTGCAAAAGGTACACCTTGCTTTACAAAATTCAAAACCTTCTTTGTTTTCTACTTAACTTCTTCCACTTTGCTTCCTATTCAAATATTCCTCCTATTCAAATGTTCTCTTTTCTTTTAAATTACTCTGAGCTTTATTTTTCCTTCTCCTGTAACATCTTGAAAAATTGTTCTGCAGCACAGTTTTCTAGAGAACAAAAGCACACTGCTCAAGCGTTCTTTTTCCTGCACAACTGTATTTTATATCATTAAAGCCAACTCTGGGCAATAATGTTAATATGATAAATTATTCACCACAATAAATAAATCTCATAAGATTTCTCTAATTACTGTTAGGCATTCTGTTGAACATTACCAGAGTTCTTTGTGGAAATTAGCTTGTAAGTGAATACATATTAAACCGTGGATTTCAAAGGCCATATACAGACATAACCTTTATAAAGATTTAGAAATGTTGAACAAACTGCAGGCTCACCTGTCATGACCAAATGAAACGCAATGTAACACAGGAGTTCCTGCTGCCACAAACCAGGTCAGTCTGTCCCTTGGACACTTACCAGGTTATCTTTTGCTCCCTGTCCACTGCCACTGGGCCTTGTATGTGTTAAGCTTTTGGAGTCTGAAGAGAGTCCAGGTGCTTCATTTGTGTTTGTATTGTGAGGTACAGATTTTAGTGCTCCCTTCTGAAACTGAACATACAGTTCAGCAATCTGACTCCCATGCCTGTTGTTGGCTCTTCAGGCTTTTTTTTTGTTGTTGTTGTATAAGTGCACTTTCAAGAAGAATTTGACATCTGGGGCTATGTTTCAGTTCTTTGGGCATACATAGATATGAAGGAAAAGACTTGGTGAGCTCCAAAAGAACTAAAATATGAACTCTCTTTATCTACAAGGTAGAAGATTTATTGGTTAAAAACCAGTATCTAAATGCAATTCACTTTTAAATTTCAAATTATTAGAAGTCTGTCTGTTCAATGTGACAGGACTTCTTCCTGCAATTTCTCTATGTGCTTTGGGTGAAAATGCCCATGTAGGTTAGTTCTTAATATTCTTTAAGTTCTCAGCCTCTCTTCCAAAAGACTTCTTTATCTTAGTCATCACCTTAGGCAACCAGGTAATTTGTAGCTTAAATACCCCATCCTTTTCTCCTGCTCTAGAGCAGAAAGGGTGCCCTGTAAAATAAGTATCTCCTTGTATAAAAGATAATACTGAAAATGTTACAATTTTAGGTCAACTTGCCTTGGAATTCTGCTTCAAAATGCAAGTATAAAAATGGCATATGGGCTTGCAATAAATGTTTTGAGTTTGAGATAAGACAATTCATAATCAGGTTACTCTAATTCTTATAACAGGTGCATGAGTACAAATGTTTTCCACATAGACACAGTATATTCAGTATATTCATAACAATTTTTAACAGTTATCCAACTTATCTGATTGGATTCTATATTAAATGAACCATTTTATATTGGGAGGAAGCTTGATATGATTATAACTATATAGGGTAGAAAGATATTACAAGAAAGAAAGATTCATGATAAGAAAACATGATTACAGTGCTCATGAAGTAATGATTCATTTTTACTGAGACTTTTTACAGATAGAAATTTCAGAAAAACTTTCCTGCCAGGTATATATCTTCTCTCCTAGTTTTTTGCTTCCTTTTCTTTCCATTCTTCACATGATAATGAAAATACCTCTTTTTATTCTTCTCCTGCCCCAGTATATCTTGGATGCCTCCAAGGCATCATTCTTGGTATTATATTTTTTTTTCAGGATTTCTTCCCTCTATTCAAAATTTAAGCCTTTCTGAACAGCCAGGTACTAGCCTGGAACCATTAGCTGGTGTTGATGAATGAAATGTCAGATTCTGGATGCAATCCCATCTGGCCTACTTGTTGAAGTATATGCCCAAGGTGTTTCAGTCTTTTTCAGAATGATCCCTGATCTTTTTCCATGGGTGTCCTTTGACATCTCATTTAGGTCTAAAGTTAGGGAATACTAGTGACTCAAAAGATTACTCCAATGAGTTTTTAAAGTTCAAAAAGTTTGAAAGGTCTCTGTTGCCAAGACCTTAATAAAACTATTTATCCATTTTTTTCACATTGTCTATGGTCACAAGAGAGAATTTTTAAGGAGTTAGAGAGCAGTCAAGGTCACCAGACAATTGGGTCTAACCAAAACTGACTGTGCCTATGGAAAAGGACAGTTAAACTGTCAGCTCTTCTTTTGTTGTTTTTCTTCTATTTCAATTTTTCAGGTCAGCATAGCAAATAGTACTGTTCTTGGACATCAATAGGAATAAAAGAAAATAAATTATTACTGTAGCATTTAGAGATTCATCTCCTGTTAGCTACTGGGCTGAAAGCCTCTTTAAAAGGGCTAAAACCTTCAGCTCCTTTTGATTTGATTAAGTGCACTAATCATCTGTTCAGCTTGAGTCAGGGTGAGACCAAGTACAGGCACTTCACAAGCTGTTCCCTGTGTCGCTCTGACCACAAAGCCACAGTCAAGTCAGGCTGAGACCAGCACCTGCCCAAGGCACCAAGGTGAGAAACTGCTCCTTGGGAACCAAGTCAGCTCCTAGTTAACAAACCAGCCAACCAACTGCTGCTGCTGCCACCTTTAACCTGAAGAGGGGACACAGCAAGTGACCAGCTCTAGGGTCAAGGTATCACCAAGACAACGTGCAGCAGCTCTGCTCTAAACTCTGGTTGGTTTTATATCCCCCTGGGGATTGAAGCAGTTCTTCTAGGAAAACATGAATTCTAAGTTCCTTAGAGATGACTCAAAGAAAGTATTTCAGTTAAAATTGCTTCAGAGTGGCACATCTGACAAATAATTCAATATTTTCAGCTTTTAGGAAAATGTCTGTACTTTAATTAAATATTTTAGATTAGAGAAGGGTTTTCCCAGCTCTTGAGTTGCTGTATTTAAGCACCTTTTAAATGGAATTAAAAATGTGTTTTGAGTCTCTGGTAACTTTGGCCTTTGGGTGTTCTCCACCAAAATACATTTTATAATTCTGTAAATGCCACCATGGTAGAATAACTTTATTGAATGCATATGACATAATGATATTTAGAGTGTATAAGGAGTCTTTGCTTTCAAATCATTTTCTCAAATTAAGCAGCTACGGTAAAAAGAATGATTATTTATATGTTACAGAAGGAGAAATTGAAACACAGAATGATAAACAAAAAAACTTACTATTAAAAAAATTAGTAATGTAGTAATTTTGCAGACCTATTTAAAGCATTCATTTTTCAAGGATGTTTGGCATCTACATGGCTTCAGCAGTTCTGTGTAGTCCACCAAAACTTATGTCAACAGGTCTGAACAACAAATAGTAAAGTATAATGATAAATTGCTTTTTTCCCTCCCAGTACACATGATCCTAGTTCTCTTTTCTAACAAGCAGACTATTATTTTCTGGAAACCTTCAATGTTTCACTTTTTCAGTGGTGATTCATACAAAGCTACATTTCAAAGTTAATGGTTCTGCAGCAACTCACCAATCTATCTTACAGTACAACACTTTTAACACTTTCCTGCAGAATGTTTTTCCCATCTTTTCAAGTTGTTGTGGGCAACATTCTAATTAAAAATTATCTTGGAACTTGCTAACTCCATTTAGAAAAAAAGTAGAACTTTAAATTACATGTGTTTTTTTCAAAACTGCTAAAGCAAACTAAAGCAACCTTTCTGAAAATTTCTTTAGAATAAGTAATTCCTCAGATAAATATCAGTTAGATTCTCAACATATGCCATGGTTGCATTGGCAGTCAGATAGTGTGGCTCCTACAGCTCTTTCCAACAGGTGGGTGTTCATATGATACAGTCCTCTAGTCAGCAGTCCAAAGGTCTTTTCAAGACAAGATATATATTTTTTGTCCTAAATATGTTATTCTTAGAAGGTGGATTTGCGTGCTGAGAACAACAAACTATTGAAAAGCACTCTAATAGTTCACTTCCCATTTGTAACAAATAAAAAAAAAATTGAAATTGTACTACAAATACTTCTGAGAAAGGGGTCTTCCTCATTAAAGAAAATTTCTTTGAATTCTAATGATAAAAACTATCATTTAGTTAAAAGATGTATGAAGTGAGTAGCAAACAAAGTGGTAGAAACTTTTAGCTGGTGAGAAAGCAATTCAATAATCGAGAGACATTAGAAATTACTTTGCTAATATTTATACACAATACATTTACTTAAATTGAAAACCATCTACTCTTGGAAGGAACTTCCTTTTCAACAGTTGTGATTTGGCAAAAACAGCCCTGGGGACATTATGTCCTGACATTGTTGACCGATGTGAAAGTCCTCTGTATGTCTTCATTCCTAAGAAAATGAACTGATAGCTCACATTCACTTTCCTTCTCAGCTTGTGTCTCCTACTAGGATCATAGCTAAAAAGTGCTGGTCCTTCTTTGGCTTTAGGATAAGAACTGCCACATGCAATTTCTTCATTTTTTGCTCATCTGACAGGATCTTTAACTGCTCATTCTTCTCCTTGTTGCCTTCTCTAAGCAATTTCTGATCTTCCTGCCTGATAAGCTTCTCCTGTTCCAGTCCTACTTCAGAGATCCCACCAGGTTTAGCTTATTTACAGATTTGCCACATGATTTTGCACCCCCCCGCCCCTCCCAGTGTCATGTGCAGAGATGTGGAAAAAGAAAGGAAAAAAGTAGTTTTCTTCCAATGTTGAACAAAGGCTTTAATAGGAATAGGGAGAGAAAACACCTTCAAAGTTATACTGTCTTTAGTTCTGCTTCACTAGGGGTCCCTCTGTCTAGAGTTTATCAGTTTTACTCCTGTTTAAATAAACAATACAGCTGTCCTTTCTTGTATCTGCCAAAGACGGGGTGACTATATGGTACCTAAATTCAAAATAGACCAAGTCATATGGAAAAAAGACATCTGTCATACAGACAAATATTTTTGAAGTTTTGAATACTGGAATTAGGATTTTTTGTGTGTTAATTAACTAAATACACAGAGGAGCACACAGCAAAGTATTCAGGTTTCTAAGTGTATGTCTAGTTCCCAATCAAATTCAATAGCACTTGTGAGTGTCAGCAGTGATATGGGGCTACCTAAAATCCTTGTGTACCTACAGATCACACGGAGAGTCATTTATCTTCAGAAATGTACTACTTCGCTCTCTTGTAAAGTTAATTTTTTATGTTGTTAGAGACAAAGAACAAAATAAAATAAACCCCAAGAACATCACCCGACAGAAAGCCTGAATGATTTCTTATTCATTGAATGACCTCTAGTGGTCATTCATCACAGCTTTCACAGCAGTCGAAATGCCAGCTCGGAACACGATAAGCATTTTTTGGTGAAATACAGAGCATGAGAATCAATTATTTTCAGAACTGTGCATTATGAAATTTTTCTCTACCTCTTGCACTGTTAAAATCATATTTTATTTCACATTATACAGTGAGCCTTGGGAACTCTGCAGGAGTTTTAAACCAGAGTTTTAGCACCTGCATTGCCCCTTGCTGTTTTCTGTTCGCTAGCCAGTGCCTCCCTCAATCTTTGAAATCTCCCTCAGCTGCTTTGAAATTTGTCGGAGACACCCTTCTGTCGTCCAACACAGCCTTGAGTGTATTCTTTTACCTCAATAACCTCTGTTCAGCTTCTCATAACATCATTGTATTACCTGAAAAGGGCCACCAAGCATCACCTCTCACTGCTGGCCAAAGCAGACCACTTCATTCTGAACACAGATGGCACACGGAGTGAGCTTATCTGTCTAAAGAGCAAACTCAGCAGATTTCATACTTGCAATATAATTGGGAAGAGAGCTCTAATCCTCAGCATTGTGGGGCATGAAAAGAAGTCTGAGTTAAACATTCAGCAATATGTCAGAAAACAAATGGTATTCTCATTGCTCAGGGGTTTTATCAGCATTTCTGCTGATCTTTCTGTGGCTTCTTTAAACAGTTGGGCCAGATTGTTCTGCTGGACATGCATATCAGTCCAGATATTAAAGAACTTATTAAAAGCTTTTGCAAAAGACAGAAAATAGGTTCTGAAAAATATCTCCTCTATTCCTATCTTTCTCAACTATGGATGTTATACAGAACTTCTTCTATTTTATTTTTTTATTTAAATGAGCATATCATATGTGCAACACAAGCTACAATACAGGTGAAGTATCCACATGCTGATTTTGTTAATCTCAGGCAGCTTTTCCCCTGCACAAACCTGGCAACAGTAAGAACAGCACCTCCAACAGAAGATCAGTGAATAAGGAATTTATGGTTAAAAGCCTTTAAAGATTGTTTCATAGCCCTACTTCCAGTATTGAGATACACTTGAGAGGAACTTGAACAAAATGTTTAATCTGTTTAAAAGGAATTCTGAAATTCTTGCTTACTAGAATAGTGTCAAAAGAAGAATGGTTTATGTGAGAAATAGTTTGGAAACTATGCTGACAGAACAGTGATGAGCCTATTCTATGTAGGCAGCATAATCTACATTGAAGATGGTTTTTTTCTTCAAGAAAAGAAAAAAAGCAAAACTGTGAACAGCCTGTATGACTGCCTGAATTTTAGTGCTCTGGATATTTTGCAAGGAGAAAAAAAAACAACAGATCTGTAGATGAGCATGAGATGTCATCACAATTTGATCTTACCAGAATGCTTACCAGAGGAGCAATTCCAGTATTAAAGGAATTTCTTCCCTAATTTCTCATTCATTTTATTGTAAGTGACAACAGTAGGTGGATTCTAGAGAATGCTTCATTAATATTTTTTTTCTTCCTAGAAATAAGAGGATATGCATCTTAAAGGTAATATTTATAGCTAAGGCATTTCTGGGCTTGTATACCAAGTCATGTACAAGTAGATGGTCAGTCTTTAATCATTAAACCAAAGTATTAGAGAATACTTTGTCTCTAGTCTGTAGTCAAGTCTAATTCAGACATTCTTTTCATGTTAGAATTGATGTCTAGAAGCTACTCAAAATATTTTTTTCTAATACCCAATATTTTTGAACATCTAAAGCTTGATTTATCTCTGTTGAAACAGCTTGATTTATCTCTGTTGTTTGGTGAAACACTGTAGTAAAAAGTATCGGACAAAATAATTTTTTAGTATTGTAATTAAATACTTTTTCTTTGAAATGCTGATTTTTCCACTGAAAATCTGCACATTTCTTTGGAATATAACCTAAGAAGAAATCTTCTTGTTCCGAATATGATCCTTGTTCCTAATATGATCAGTTGCTCAGATTTTACTGGAGATTGAAACTGTATGGTACCATGTGTCTCTCTCCTCAGTAATTTTAAATATACACATTGGGATTCTTACTATATGTTTGGAATTGATTGGTATTAGATAATTGGCTTTGCACAAGCTAACTCAGCAGAAAATAATTTTCTATATAAGTAGCCCTATGTAGGATTGAAAGGATTTCCCTGAGTTGGTCTGGTCAGCGTATCCATGTGTACAATTTGCTCTGGACTGAGAGTCCTTCTTCAGGGGTATTATGTGCATGTAGCTTTGCCTAAAACTTCATCTGTGCTCAAAGGCTATTTTTTTTTTCCAACCTTCACACCAAAATCCAAAATAGTTTCTTTAACTAGTCCCTGTGCTGGCTATGAAGATCCTAGTATTTTGTTTTTAACAAATAACTCCATTTTAATGTAATTTCCCTCTTTGAAGCTAAGCCCAAAATCAATGGATATTTTGGGTTTTTTGCTCCTGCTAGACATTAAATCCAAATTTATTATTGTCATTTTATAGAGTAGCTCTTTGACAGAAGTATTCAGCATCAAAATCAGCTCAAGGATACTAAATACTGGTGGTTCTTTCAGAGGTTGAGTGGGTCTTCTTTTTGGGGTTCAGACTAGCCAGAAATACAGCTCATGAACTTTTAGCTCGATTCTGTCTTCATTCTCTGAGCAGAATTTAAAATTTAGCAATGGCACAGCCTTAGCACCATATCCAGCTCTATTAGCTCCATAGAGAGGGGTTGCAAGAGCACTGTCATGAGAAGAGTTTTTGAATTCAGCTTGGGTGAAGATTAAGAAATAGCAGTAATTCTTATTGACCTGAATTTCACTAAGGGCTCCCACAGAAATGTGCTTTTGAAGTTCAGAAAACACCTGACTTGTATATCAAAATCAATCCAATCATGAAAGATTTCAGGAAAGTGGAATTGGAACCTACCACTTAATAGCCCTGCAGAACTTGCACATTACCTTACAGAGAATTCATAGGTACAGAATTAATTCCCCAAATCTTTGTATAAATGAATATATATTTGTGTCCTATGTTTAAAGAAACCTCTTTTCATCTCCCTCTTTAATAGTTTGAGGAGGTTAAGAAGTTAAAGACGCAAAATGTGTGGGCAGCACTGGATGGACTTACATGTCAAACTTCTGTACAATAAAATTGTATTTACATTTCCACTGAAACAGCTTTGACAAGAGCTGATGAAATGTGACCCATGCTTGTGACAATAGCCTCTGTAAAATATGTGAAAGTTGGTTATTGCCCGATATATTGCATTAGGAAGAGCATTGCCAGCAGGTTGAGGGATGTGATCCTGACCCTCTGCTCAGCTCTGGTGAGGCACATCTGGAGTGCTGTGTCCAATTCTGGGCTCCTCAGCACAAGAGAGATATGGAGCTCCTGGAGCAGGTCCAGTAGAGAGCTATTAAATTGGTGAAAAGTCTGGAGCATCACTCTTAGGAGGAGGAAAAGCTGAGGGAGCTGGGCTTGTTCAGTCTCGAGAAGACTCAGAGAGGTCCTCATCAGTGTCTATAAGAATCTGGAGGGAGGGTGCCAAGATGATGGATCCAGGCTCTTCTCAGTGTTGTTAAGCAATAGGACACAAGCAAAGGCAGAAACTGATGCACAAGTTCCACTTGAATATGAGCAACTTGGTCCCTGAAAGGTGTCCCTGCCCATGGAGAGGTCTTGGAAGTAGATGATGTTTGAGGTCCCTACCAACCCAAGCCATTCTGTGATTCTGATTCTATAAGGAAGAACTTCTTTATTGTGCAGGTGAACAATGAACAGATGGAACAGGGAGGCTGGGTGTCTCCTTCACTGGAAATACTCAAGAACCATCTAGATGCAATCCTGTGCCATGTGCTCCCTGCTTGAGCAGGGAGGTTGGACCAGATGAGCCCACCAATGTTCCCTTACAGACATACCAGTTTTGTGATCTACCTCATCCAAGTGTGTGCTTCTACTATAATTTATTTTAAGATACTATATATGCATTTGTAAGTATACATTATTTTAGAATGTTAGTAATCATAAAAGGTGATTTGTTTTAGGAGGTGCTGTTCAGAAATGGGGTTTTTTATTACCTCTAAGATTATGTCATCTGTCTGACCACTGGTGTCCACATTTGCAGACATACTTCACATTTCACTTTGTATATAGTTCATTCATCAGGGTTTCTTCAGCAGTTTCTGGAAGGAATCACCCCACCTTCAGTCTATTTGGGCAGTATTGTGTATATATGCTGATCAATACAACTGCATTTTCTTCTCTTGTGGTTTTTCAAACTGTAAATACGATTGCCTAAAACCTCATCAGTGCTCAACGCCTTTTTTTCTCAACCTTCAAATCAGAATGCAACATTTCTTTACAAAGTAGGTAGTGTGATGGGATGACTTCTTGATGTCGAAGAGCTCATCAAGGCTAAACTTCTATGCAGACTATTTAAAAAAATTCAGTGTTTTGCTCCCCGTCCATGTGTGAGTATTACAGGGGAGCCAAACGGAACTGTAAGAAATCACTGCTGCATAGTTAAGTGGGCTGCCTTTGTTTTTGGATTTAATTTACAACTCTTGCAAACTACTGTTTTCCCACTATTGTATCTCAGAGTGCAGAATGAACAGTTCCAACCTATATCAATACAATCAGAATAAAATAACAGTAGAATTTAAAGAACATCATGACCACAAATAACACTGAGAATTACTCTCAAGCTATGTAAAACAATGTTGTGAAAGCACACTAACCCAGCACATCCTAGACATAACTGAACAGCCAGTTAAGCTCTTAAGTGGAAGCTCTCAAGTCACTGTTCCACAGAAGTGTGCTGGTTCTCTTTCCATAACTGGGAGACCATTGCATGGGAGATTTTGCCCTGGCTCTGTCACTGTTTGTCATGATCAGAATACAGCCAGAGGCCATCTGTTGAACAGTTACTTGCAGGGCAATATGTCATATAACATTCAAGTCAAGCCTAAATAAATAACTGCAATTTTTGAATTTCTTAGTTACTTTGTATTCATTTCATCAGACCTTCAAACTGGCTGAGAGAATTTCTAACTATTTTTCTTGATTTCAGACATTATCTACTTTGCGTGAGGATTTTAATCAGAGTAATAATACCTGCTTTTAAGCCAACACTTTCTTTTCTTTGGAAGGATGTCTTTCTGATATAGCAGGAGTAAACATTGATTCACAAAGAGAGATTTTTATTTCCTGTTTAAACTGTCCGTGAACAAACACGCTCCAGATGTTGATTAGCCTAACGTTTTTACAGTAAATGCAACTCTTGTGATTACAGCACCATTTCCACCCATAGCACTTAAGTGCTAAAGTACTTCCTTTCTTGAACTATTGTAAATGGACTTCTATTTATACAGTAAATGCCACTCCTGTTAGCATGGCATCGTCTCCACCTTAAGATTAGCACCTAACTGATAAACCAGTTCCGTTCTGGAAATAAGGACCTAAGAACTTCTGCTCTAAATCCACAGTAAGAGACATTTCCTAGAGCGCTGCACGGGGTGAGCTTTGTTTGTTGGAGGAATTTTTGTCGCGACAGCCACTTCGCACATTCCCAGTCCCGAGCTCTTCCCAAGGGGCGTAGCAGCCTCTCCTCTGTGTATTAAGTGAAGGTGGGGAGGACACACTCAAGAGAACACATCTCCGCTATGCCGGCCGAGCGGAACGCTGCAGCGCAGAGCGGGTGGGGAGCGCACCATCAGTGAGGCTGGAAAAGACCTCTGGGATCATCGAGTCCAGCTGTGACCGAACACCTCCTTCTCATCCAGACCACCAAGTGCCACATCGTGTTTCCTTAAACACCTCTGCAGGGACGGTGACTCCATCCGCTCCCTGGGCAGCCCATTCCAGTGTCTCATCCCCCTTCCTCTGAAGGAATTCCTCCCAACGTCCAACCTACACCTCCCCTGGCGCAGCTTCAGGCTGTCTCCTTTCGTCATAGCTTAGGACTATGTCCTCTTGAATGAAGCGAGCTGCCTTTGAGGGCGCAGGGCCGGGCCGCGGGGGATCGCAGGGACACGGACACGGGCAAGGACAGGGCAATGGACATGGGCAGGGATAGGGAGGGACAGGGACACGGACAGGGCCAAGACCAGAGGCGGTGACGGCGGAAGTGGCAGCAGCCGCCCCTCCACGCACGTCACGGCGCGGCGCAGGCGCATGGCAGAGCCGCCGTGTCTCCCTCTCCCCTCAGCCGCCTCCCTCCTCCCCTTCTTCCCTCCCTCCCCCCGGCCGTCCCTCCCTCCCTCCCTCCCTCCGGCCGCCGGGCCGCGGCTCCTCCCTGCACCACCTTTGGCCGAGTCGCGGGAGTGCGCAGACGGCGCAGCTTCTCGGCGGCAGCGGCTTCATCCGAGCCGAGCATCAGTCGGAAAGGCGCGTCCTCCTCCCCTGCCTCCTCTTCTCGCTGCCGCGGCCATGGAGCTGCCCGAGAGCCAGTGCAAGAAAGTCAAGCTGAGCAACAGGGTGCCGAGCTGGGTGAGCGGGCGGGCGGTGCGCCGGAGGGCAGGTGGGCGTGCGGGGGCACAGGAGCGGGGAGGAAGCAGCGGCCGAGCGCCGCGCTGATGTGGCAGTGGGCGGCAGCGGCAGCCGGGACGGGGGCTCCGTGCTCTGCTGCCCGCCCGGGCCGGGAGGGATGCGGGGCGGGGGCGCGGCGGTGCGAACCCGGTCACGGAGCGGCAGCGCCCGGGCCCCGCGGGCAGCGCGGCCGGGGAGCCCCGCGGGGCGGCCCGGGGCGGCTCTGGGGAAGGGCAGGAAGCCCCTCCGGAGAGGAGCCGGCGTCTGTAGGCTTCATCCCTGCCTGTTCCGCCGTAAGCCCTCGGCTTCCAGCTTTTTGGAAGAAGGAAGGCTTGAGAATGCGATGTACAATGTGGCCATTCATAAAGCTGGGTTGGCCTGAGACTGGGGTTCTTTGTATAGCGGGTGTTATGTGGAAAACTGTCGAGACCGGGCTTAAAAAAATCTAACCAAAGCCTTCATTCTTGTTCATAAAGATGGGGGAAGATCGGTTTACAGCAAAAACCAAAATGCAGCTATTTAGAAGAGACACTGCAGGCCTTTGAGAACATTTGATACCTCTGATGCTGCAGGACAAGCGAAAAGAAATGAAAAAGAAAGTATGATTTCTTTCAATCAGTGCTGAGTTGAAACAGGCAAGACATAAGATTTAGAAAACAATTTATATGAATGTAAGAGTATAAATCAGTCTTTGAAGTCTTGCTGTGAGTAGTGCAGGCCACAGCTTTCTTACTAAAAGCAGCTGTTGCCTGAAAAACGGGGAAGTTGCTGTCGTAGTGTTGGGTAGGTATAGTGCCTGTCCAAGCATCTTCCACCGTGTACAAGCTCAAACTTGTGCACGTAAGAGAGTAATCAGCAATTTACATTCTTTCAGTTTCCACTAGGAAAAAGCAAAATCAGATGTTTAGAAGATAGTGAAATAGACGATGTCTGTGTGGGGTTAACAAAGTGTATGCAAAAGTTACTCTGTATCATTTCCTTAGTCATAAGCAAAGCCAAGCGAGGTTTTTCCAAACTGGGACAATTCCTTAACGGACATTAAGTGTTTGCTGAGTTCAGCTGAGGTTGGCAACCCCATTTATGCTACGTGGCAAGCAGAGGAAGTCTTACACTTCTCCCTTTTTCTTCAGAAGACCTCAACTGAAATGCTGTCTGTAAACCAATAAGCTTCACCAGGAACAAAAATGCTGCTGATTCACATGCTCCACAGGCAAATGTTCTGGCACTTCTGGCTCTGCATCTGTTCAGCTGAGAGCGAAGTCAAAGCAACTTACCCTGATGGACTTGGCAGCCCCTAGGAGAGTAGGCAGAGCCCTGTCTTTCAGAATTTCCCTGTGCTTCCAGTGTGATTCAAAATACATCTCTGCCTGTGGAAATGCTCTTGCCAAGCCCACCTCTGAGCACAGCAAACAGTTACTCCCCATTTGCAGGGCACAGCATAGCCACAGACACTGCCACTAAGTGTGGAGAATATGGCTTGGTAGGGAGACGTGTGGAACACTTTTCTTTAGAGTGGCTTGGATTCCTAACACGGCTGAACTGTTGCAGGTGACTCTGAATGAGAACTTGCTTCAGTTCTTGTTTCTGAGAGCATATTCAGTAGGGTAATTTTGGCTTAATTTTTTATCCATCCCCTCTGATGCTAGGCAGTGAGTCCCCTCCAGCAGTGGTCAGTGAGCTGTCTCTGCCTTTGGTCATACTGGTGTGGCAACAGGTGGCAGGCAAAGACACACTCCTTAATAATATCTTTAGCACTGAATTTCTTGTATCCACAGTACTGGGGAAGATTCTGGGTGATTTCTGCTGCTGTGATCTTTCAAATTGTCCTAACTTTAGAGCACCTGGCAAAGGGGAGGTAGTTTGTGTCAGTGGTAGGAAAGCATGCATTTGGCAGCTCAGGTGGTGCTTTATGTAGAGTTGTTTAAGTGCCTTATTGTATTGGTATCACTGTGGCAGTCTGCTTTCTGGTGGGCTATTGTAAGGATCCAAGTAAGAATTCTTGTAGATGGGAGAATTTCTGGGCTTGCCCTTCCTTCCCAAGCACAGTTATCTGAATCAAAGCACAGATTTTTAAACCAGGATTTGAGAAAGTAGCTAATGGAAGGTATTCTTGACAGATCTCTTAGTCCTGAAATCTCATATAAATATGTAGGTATACCTCTGTGGTAGCTGAATTTTTGTGTTGGAACTGTTTTCCTTGCTTGTGTTTGTATGTAGACAAAAAAGATGGGCACTGTTCCAGTGCTGAATAATAAATGTCATAAGAATGTGTTGTTATCAGGGAGTCACTGGTTTATAAGAGGCACATGATGAGCAAGTTAATAAATGACCTAAAGAACTTCTATTATGACTGAGAAATGAGAAATGCATTGAAAGTAAGACTGCAATTCAGAGGGGAGGCTGCTTGTGTTGCTTTTGCTAGCTTATGGGAGTTCTTAGCTTGGGGAACCAACATGTCATCTTAGAGCAGAAGGATATGGAATTAGTCACAGTTTCTTCAGTGTATGTGGTTTATATGGAAACCATGTCTGTTTTCTGATCCTTCCAGCTTCAAGCTGTCCCAAGTTTATGATGCAGCCTGGGGAGTCTCAGCTTGCCACGGAAAGATTTACTTTCTTCCCCAGAGGTCTTGCTTTGTGAAAACTTAAAATTTGATGTTGATAGTAGAAGTGTAATATTTTATTGTTGGTTAGAAGTAATGAAGAATAAATTCAGCTTATGCCAGTGTATATGCCATTTGTCTGTTAACCATAAAACAATTAAGATATAATCTCTTCTTTTGGCTGTCTTTTGATCTTGGCATTGCAACTTGTGTTTGCTTTCTGTCATCTGGATGCCTGTCTGTGTTCTTGCATCAAAGGTGTTTGGCACTGATAGTCTGATTTGGTTTTGGCAATAAAAAAAATTACAGCTGTAACTGGGCAAAACATCAAGAAAAATAGGGAAAAAAAGTGTAATCTCAGGAAGTCTGTACATAGAGAAGTTGACAGAGTTAGTATTTCCTTTTGACCTCATCATCTTTCTTTCTTTCTTCTGTTCCTATGGTTCCAAGGTGTCTGTAATCATTAATTTCCTTGGTCAACTACCTGCAAAGCTAAAATTTACCTTAATGCCAGGAAAAGTAAACAGCAAAGTTATCTTTCCTTCTTCATCATTGCAGCTCTCCAGTGTGCATCCAAGAAAGTGCCCTGTTTCTTAATTCAATACCAAGATGTTTGCCTGTTGGAGCAATTTAGATTTCATGTGAAAAACGAACCAGCATAGTGGGGGAGAAGAAAGGAGGGATATATCAGCATTCTCAGCTGACATTACTGCTAAAATGAAACACAGTGGACTGAAGCACTATTTCTGTTCAATGTTGTGAAGTAGGAGAGAAAATATTAAGATGAAGTGTTTGTCTACATAATGCAGAAGCAGTGTGTTGCAGGGTGGAAGACATATTTTTGTGGGGATGTCAGGATGGAAATATCCAATGGCTGTTAAAAAAGCAGATAAATGTTGGTAATTAATGCCCTTTTTTCATTAGCCCCTTTACAAAACTGTAATGTATCCTTACTGCAGTGATTACTATAGTGAATGTAATCAGGCTTAGAATTTTAAAATAGCTTTTTCAAAGAGAAATTGCTCATCACATTGAGTTTTTCTATTCCATGTTTCCTTAGTTTCATCTCTTTTAACATTGTTAATATAGATATCCGAGGTGATGCTTTGATATAGTGTAAAAGGAAATGACTGTTCTTTATGTGTGGTATCATTTTGGTTGGTCATTTAATTTCATCAGTTGATAGTCATCAATTTTATGTACAAGAATTTGAAGACTAGCTAAATAATTTAAGAGCACAAACAATATGTGCCAGTGAATATTTTTTTTGTACCACATCAATATTTATAGTAAGTGTGTATGTCAGGGATAGTGATTATAAACCTGGGTTGTTGAAGATACAGTGTTCAGCTTGTTCAGCTATTTATGCTCAGTGGTGTAGGCAGATCATATGGAAGCAAATTATTTAATAGGAAAGTGGACATAATTAGGGAGCTACTTTTTGATTTTTTTTTCAACAACAGAGAATGACTTGCTAAATTATTAACTTTTTAGAGCACCTCTATAAAATTGGTTTTCTTTCAGAAGATAAGGGGGATTTGGGTGCTGCTTTGCCCAGGATTAGTACTCAGCTGCCTTGTTGGTGTGCCTGTACCCAGATAGAAAAGGTGGGGTAGCTGGTGATGGGCAGGTGTGTTTTTGAGTGCATGCAGACTCTTTGGGCACTTTAGCCTTTAGCCTTAGGTGCCTCCTTCTGAAGTACAGGTGGATTATTGTCCCTCTGCTCACTCTCTGGCTGCTCCACTGCATGTGTGCCTTGTCCTCAAGTAAGGACTTTTCCTTGCTGTGGTTTCTCATCTCTGTTTGGGTTTATGGAACCCAAACTTCTCTCTTAATGTTAGAGAGCTTACTGAAACAGTGGCATGGGATTTGTGCTTTGAGACTCCTGTTTATCCAGTGCCTGGTACAATGCAGTACAACTGCAATTAATGAGAGAGAATGTAGCTATTACTGTGTTAGTTTGAATGGCTGTGTACATTCATTATGCACTATATGGCTTTTAATTGAAGCACTTCAATTATTTTTGTTGGTTTTCATTCCACAGTTTGCTCACTGGGATCTCTCATTTTATGTACTGCATAATTGCTCCTGCTATAAGAAGAAAGATTTTGATTTTTTGACTTTTTGACTTTTGGTTTTAATCAGCTGTATTGCAGTGACTTTGTGCACAAAACACTTTTGTTTTGGGAGATAAATTATTTAAGGTAGTGCGATCAGCAAAGATAATGTAATTTTGTATGGTTATAAGCTGTTTGCAGATTGTGGTTTCTTCTGTGTTGATTTTCAGTGTTCATCTAACTTTAGTTGCTGGACTATCACCACTGCATTACAGAGTTATTGTGTTTAAAACCTGAACATAGGTTCTTACCTTGAGCTTCTGTTTGCACTATGAGCCCAGCCTTGTCTAGAAGTAGGGACATGCAATCACACAACTTCATGATTTCCAAATAAGTTATAGATAAACCTTTGAATAGAAGAATGATGTAGCAGCAGTCCTTGAAGCCACAAGTAGATACCATATTTTTGTTAATTCTGCTTTGTGGTGTCCCTCTCTGAAACTATGAACAGCTCTCTGCTAGTACTCCATAGAGAACTATAGTCCCTACTTTCTTTTATATCAAATATACAGCATGTTTTCTTTTTCAGCTGGCACTAATACAATGGTGAAAGAGAAGATAATGCAATATATTTGCAAGCAAGGGAAGCCAAAGCAGCATTAAAGATACCACTAATCCCTCTCATCCCCTGGCCCCCCTCCCCTCTTTTTTTAAAGTTTTCTTTTTTGTTTGATTGTTCATGTATGGTCTGACAATCTAAGATCTTGATCTTTCACAAACAAAGTTCATGTAGCCAGATACCATTAAAGTCTGGGAGGATGCCAAGGCTGATCTTCCTGTGGGCTCTCTCACTTTAGATTGTGAAATGTGTTTGACAACAAGGTCATCTTACTGAATTTATTTGTAGAGCAGGTTATTATGATGAGTAGTTTTAAGAAACTCAGTAATCAGCTTTATTTTAATTAAAATTATATTTTAAAAACCCATCTTTTAAAATAAATTATTTTAGAAGTTCCTTGAAATAATATTTTCTTTAAACGTTTAGAATCTATAACTATCTCTTGTCTGGAGACTGATGATACCATACATAAAGACATTGCTTAACTGAAATTTGGAAGAGATATGCATAGTTTGCAATGGAAAGGCCTCTGAGGAGTTAAAAATGAGCCAAAGAGCCAGTGCCACCAAATTTGACAGGCATGATCTGCCCTTGGTGAAGCTGAGTTGGCAGTTACAAATCACCTCTTTATTTTCTGTGTGTCTTAGCATAGTTTCCAGGATCTTCTGCTGCATGATCTTGAAGAGCAGAGAAGAGAGACTGGTGGGTTTGTAGTTGCCCAGGGCTTCCTTACTTTCCTAGTCGAAAACAGGCTTATGTGCCTCCTTTTTCAACAGAAACTGCTGTGACTTCTCAAATATGGTGGGTTGTGACTTAGACACATCCTCCACCAGTTCACTCAGGAGCTGTGGATGCATCTCATCAGGTCCCATGGCTCTGTGCACCTTCAGGCTCTGTGGATGGCCTCAAACCTGGTCTTCTCCTGCCTTGGGCAATGGCTCTTCATTCTCCCAGTCCCTCCATTTGCCTTTCATGACTTGGGTGGTGTGACTGGAGCACTTGTCAGTGAAGATTGAGGCAGAAAATGTCATTGACTACCTCAGCCTTTTCCACGTCTCGGGTAACCATGTCTCCCTTTTCCATCCAGAGAGACCCCACATTTTCCCTAGTCTTCCACTCTCAGTAGGATTCCTTTTTGTGTTTGAGTTTGTCCGGGAGTTCCTTGTTCATCCATGCAGGTTTCCTGGCTGGTTTTGCCTGACTTCCTCTTTGTTGGGATGCATCATTCCTGAGCTTGGATGAGCTGATCCTTGAATATTAACCAGTTTTCTTAGGCCCCTGTTCCATTCAGGTCTTTATCCCATGATACTCTACCAAGCAGATCCCTAACATTACTTTAATAGAAGTCAAGTCAAGCAGCTCTATCAGTTCATCTCTCTTTTTAATAGTTGATTTTTTTCTTAAGCAAGTTTTATTTGAAAGTAGTAGTTGATTAACCTGTCAGTCCCAAGCTTCACTGAAGTAGCCCAAGGGGTGTGGTTGTCTCTGGCTGACTGTTCTAATTTCCTCTGCTGCCTTTGATCCATGCTGGAGCTGATGGAATGGGTATTGGTTTTACTTCCATTTTTCCGTCCTCAAGTCTTTCTTTATGCCTGTGGATGAATGTTTGCTTTGCCAACTCACCCTTTATCAAAGATTTAATCGACTTCTTCTTTTACAGGGAATGCAAAGGGCAACCAATGTTACCTACCAAGCTCATCACGTCAGCAGGAATAAGAGAGGCCAAGTCGTAGGAACAAGAAGTGGTTTTCGTGGATGCACAGTCTGGTTAACAGGTACAGCCATGGGTTTCTGAGGATCCTTTCGTTTTAGTTACTGCTTTGAAAAGTTACTTAGCTGTAGCTCTTTTTTGCATGCAAAGTTGAATGTTTGTGAAATCTAAGATCTTGATGCAATTTTATTACTATTTTTAGGTAGACTAGCAGGAAATTGCTTTGGGACAGATACCAACTTGAGAATATATTTTGTTTGGTGCTCTGAAAGGGTTGTGTTTTTGATACTGTCTGCTACTTAACTCTTTTTTTCTTTGTGTGTGTTGCTTTTTTTCCCTTTCTTTCTGTTTTAACCAATTCTGTCTCTTTGTACTGTCCATTTTATCTATTTAGAAATTAAATGAAATGTTTTTGTAAGAGCCTGTACTTTTGGATCTTTTCTGTAAAAGCCTCTTCTCTTTTGATTGTTATTCTCTCCTTGGTTTGAAATAACATTTCAACATAAGCCTGTGCCATTGGACAGCAATTGCACGTTTAGGCAATGCATAAAATAACTGAGAGTTATTTTTGAAGTCAGCTCTGTAGGTTTTTTTTTTTGTAAATAGAGAAGATAAATACATTCTGGAAGACTTTGGTTTCATAACAGTGAGGAAATTTTTTCTATCTTTCAAAGTTTTTGGAAGCTTTAAAATATTTCCTAAAGTTTTTTTTTTTCTTTTATTTTTTTATATTTTTTTTTAGTTAAACTGGTAATTAAAAAAATAGCAAAATATGTCATTTAGTTGGCTTGTAAACCATTTAGAGCATTGTTGTATTGCGACATAAAAGATCCTCACAGAGTATTAGGGAAACTAACTACATTTACATTAAGTAAAACTGATTTCCACTGGTCTTAATAAATGTGTGTGAAATGTAAAGCAGTCATTGATAACAAACTTCTGGGAGCCATTCCAAGCAGATTTGCTTGCTGTCATCTATTTCTTTGGGAAAAGAATGGAGCCCTTTTCTCTCCCTGTTTCCATCACACAGCCTCTCTCAATGCTTGAATGATCTGGTGGGCCGCCTTTCTGTTTCTTCTGGTAATTCATTAATCTAATTTTGAAAAAGGTCATGATAAAAATGTGTTCTCAGTTATCTATATGGCAACATTTTCCAGTCAATGTTCTTTTTGAACAAATGTAGTCTTAATGCCCAATTTCCTTTTTTTTTTTTTTTCAGGAAGGATGGTGGTGGTAAGATATCAAGAATATGTGTGGGAAGCTAGGTTATTGAAGATGTTTGAGCAGTAATGTGAAAGGGTGAAAAGGACTGTAGGCATTGAAGAAAGCAATATTAGCCATTCTAGAACTGTGAAAACATGAGTTTCAAAATTCTAATAGGTATTAGAATAAAAGCTGAAATATTGGGACACTCCAAGACTCTCTCAATTTGTCAGCACTTGTGGAGTGGGAGTGTATGGAAAGATCTTTCAGGGATCACTTTTCATTTTTCAAGGTAACCTTTATTTGAGAACTCTATTTTAATGAGTGTTGAGTCAGAGGATCCTAGTAAGGAAAACTGAGGAATTTAGCAAAAATGTGAAAAACACTGCTTTCATGTGTAAAATAATACGCAACTTTTAGAGTGTAAGTTATTTTAAAGACTTGTCAGCTTGAGGAATGTTTTTAAATTCGTTAATGTATAACCTTAACTTTTGCAATTCGTTACGTGTTGGAGACCAAATGATGTGTGAAAAGACAGAGCGTGTGAGGGAATAGCAAGCTAAATGTGGGGACAAAAATGGCAAGTCAAAGACTGCATCAGTGAGAAGTAAAAGATGAAGTTGCTGAAATCTTCTTTTGGACTGTCATGCCTATTTTCTGTGATGGGGGTGTACTTAATTGCTGCCAAAAGAAGACTGTTCTGTTTCCTGCCTTGTGTTCCTTCTCTTGCCTTGCACAAGCTGTACCTCTTGCCCAACTCAACACTGAGCTGATTCAACTTTGGAAATCATCAGTGAACTTACCACAGCCTCCCTCCGGATACACAAGAGGGAGAAAAAGGGAGAAAACCCCATGAGTGGGGGGCTGGGGTGATATTAACACACTGACTTGGCTAACAGGCACCAGAGGAAGCAATGCAATGACTCCTTTTCTTTAAGAAGCTGTCAAGGTTTCCTTTGCACTTTGTGTTTTCTTAGGACACATTTCTTAGCACGATTGCTTATCCTTTGCCATAGATGTCTTGGACGCAGACAAGCTGCTGTTTTGTGTGATTTTTTTTTTGTTTTTCTCCATTCTCTGAAAGTTAGAATAAATCTTAATCACCACTAATAAAAACATTTTTCTTCACCCAGTAGTGCTACTTTTTTTTATACTACCGTTACTCTTTTTCCCCCCCTCACTCAAAGGATAAATGTCATCTTATGAAGATCTGAGTTTGTTGTTCCATTTACGAATTGACTCCTTGGTATAAGCGGAAGCATGTGCTCCAGATAAATTGAAATCTTATCTGGAAAAATTATTTAAATAAATTTCCAAATGAAAGTGAACAGTGGACTTTTTAGGGCCAGCATAGGTTTGTTGCCAAAGATTCTCAATTAGACCAGAGTTTGATAGGACAGTTTTCTTTTCTTGTTGCTAACACATGCCATTTAGTGGAGCAGCACTGCTGTGTGTGAGTCTTGAGCACTGCTGTGAGTGAGTCAGTGGTGTCTAATTCAGTGTTGTTATTCTGCAAGGAGTAAGAACAGAGTGCGAGTTTGGCCTGATCCCATTTCTTTTGTTGACTGAAATTCACTTCAATGTGAGATCTTCCCCTTCTCATATAAATGTAACATCTTAACTGTGTTTGGTTTCTGAATTAAGTTTACTCAGCTAGTAATAATTGCCAGCAGCACTGGAGAAAAAGCATCATCTCTATAAGCAGCAGCAGAGCTCAAGGCCAAGCTCTTACCTGCTTCAAATTGCACCCTTAACTTTTACCTTACTCTCTCTTTACCTATTGTCTGTGTAAAAGCCACTTGGCTTGTATTCCAAGTAAGCTTATCCAGAAGGCATTGCTGCTGATGCCTGTCACTTTGGGATTTTCATAATATGTACTACAACTTGCCTTTACTTGTTCCTATGCTTATATATTTATATTATTATTGAATATTTTAGGTCTATCTGGTGCTGGCAAGACTACAGTGAGCATGGCACTGGAGGAGTACCTAGTGTGCCATGGTATTCCGTGCTACACGTTGGATGGTGACAATATCCGCCAAGGCCTTAATAAGAATCTGGGTTTCACACCAGAAGATAGAGAAGAAAATGTGCGTCGTATTGCTGAGGTTGCTAAATTGTTTGCAGATGCTGGTTTGGTGTGCATTACTAGTTTCATCTCTCCCTATGCTCAGGTAAGTGTGAAAAATATTTAGATGAAATGTAGGGAAAATGCAAAATATCATTCAGAATCCTAGTTACAGAAATCCATTTCTAGCATAGCCAGAGTCAAATACTTACTTGTTTTTTTGGGTTTTTTTTTTGGTGGTGTTTGTGCTTTACGGAGGGGATTAATCAAAACAGAAATATTAATTTAAAACATAAAATGTTTACATTAGTTCTATAACTGGAGCTATCCTTTAGTCCATTAGACAGAATTATTACTTTATTAATGCAAACAAGCTCAAATGATGTTCCAAGAAAAACTCTTAAAATTGCAATATCTTGTTTGATCCATGTAGATTCCAGTACTTCATAAATATTAAGACTAGGTGTACACTTAACCTGAAGACTTAGATAAATTGCTTTTAAAAGCAATTTTTCTTTTAGTGAATGAATGGTGAGAGCTTTATTTCTACCAAGTGGCTTAAGGGAAAAGTGTTTTAATTGCCTGTAGGTTCTTTTTACTTTATTTCATGTTGTGTATACAGCATGACATTATATAATACTGAAAACTATTTTAAATCCACTTTCACATTGTTGTGTGAAGACCGTTTTAATCTGTGCATAAGAACCTGGAGGGGAGAGAAAAAAAGGATGTGTAAACACCCAAGTATCTTGAAGAATGACCCAGGGACTTTAAGCTTAGGTGTTTCACAGCACGAGAATGTGTTATTTCTTTGGTTAGAGCGGTGCAAACACTTCTTCTGATAATAATTTGGGGAACTCAAACCCTACAATATAACAGAAGTCTGTAGATATGAGAAAAATAACTAACAAAATGAACAATATTTAGTAAGAGAATATTTTAGTGGATTTTGGAAGACTTTTTTTGCTCTCTCAATGAAAGTCACAAATATTGTTCCAATGCTTGGCAAGCCATAAAAATATGATAAAATAATGCAAATAATGCAGTATTTTGACTACATGAGTCTTGTCAGTTTAAGGAATGTAGGGAAAACTGGTGCTCGGGAGAAAAGGGTGGTTATATCAAGAGCAGGAGATAACACCTCCCTGCTGTACTCAACTAGGCAGATGTTACTCCTCAGACATGAGGAATATGTATGGGTATGGGTATAGAACATATGGGTATACGTATGGGACATATGTATATGTATGGGTATAGAAAACCCTGCATTCTGTTGGCTGGGTTTGGTTGTGGGCTTTTCTGATAAATCAAGTTTAATGTAAAATATCTCGCATGTTCCTGTCAGCTTTTACTATGTGATGTACTGTAGCCAAATTGATGTACCTTGCAGGCATCAGTTAATCAAATCACGTTTCTTTTTTCAAAGTTTGAAAGCTTGTTTACATTGGGCTGTCATCTTTAAAATGAGCTTCAAAGGCAAAACCAGTACAAATATGTGGGGGCAACCTTTTAGGATTTTTCTTCTGTTTTCTTTCAGGATCGTAATAACGCCAGACAAATTCATGAAGGGGCAAGTTTGCCTTTTTTTGAAGTATTTGTGGATGCTCCATTGCATGTCTGTGAGCAGAGAGATGTTAAAGGACTCTACAAGAAAGCCAGGGCTGGAGAAATTAAAGGTGAACCTAGGTGTAATCACATCCTTTCTACATAAGTGTAATTATTGATGTAATTAGTGAAACATTGGTGTAATTTGACTCCACTTAAGTGGATGTGCTCAAGTCTATCACCCTTAAAAAGAGCATGGATTCAGGACATGACTGAGAAGAAAATTGACATTGACTTCTGGAACTGACTAGTTAAGTGTGTAGGACAGTAAGAGGGTGGAAGTGGCTAACCACACAGAAGAAGCCTTGAGCACGTGGTTGCAATAGAAACCACGTAATGATTGAGGATTAGTCTGTCTCCTTTGTGTGTCCATTGGCCAGTTAAAAAGGGCCTGATTCTTTCTAAAGTCTTTAAAGAACTGCATTCATAAAACTTACTAGTTTCTTCCAGAAAGTAAACCATGGCCACTGTCCACCTGTAAAGATTATTAAGAATGCTTCTGAAGATACTGACTTTTACTTTTAAATCTGTGTTCTATTCTAGTGCCCATGTACATTATTTCCTATTCCCAGCCTCAGGTCAAGATTTAAGTATAACCTGCAATAAAAAAAACTTAGCTATGCAATCATTTATTTCTAGTATTATTTCAAGTGCTGCTTTGCTCTGTTATGTTATTTGCAGAGGCTGATGATAGATAGCTCTGTATTTAGTAGCAAAGCAGTTTTTTTGAAGTAATCATTTTTTGGGGGTGGAGTTTGCAGATGCTGTATGAATTCACTTTAATCAGAAGTGATATAAAATTAAAGAAATCTAAGGCAATTCAGTATGAGTGGTTGCTTGATACTTCTAGTACTACAGAATATTTCATGCAAACACCAGGAACAAATAAAGCTGAACGAAGATTTGTTCAAAATCAAAGCACAACGGCTTGAGCTGACATGATACAAAGATACAGTTCTGTACAGAATCCTTATCTGTGCCTATTTTATGAACATCCCTAATATTTTGTTAATTTTACAAGCCACATAATGGAATTGTGTTCCTGAAGAAGTGGTAGTGAAGTAAACAGTGCCTGAGCAAGATACAAGTGGGTGTAGCATTGGCTGTATCTTCTGACCTCTCTGATATATGAAGGATGAAAATTAAACCAACATGCCAGTTCACAAGGAATGTCAGCAAATGTTATCTTCTTTTTCTCTGGAAATGTAATGAGATACTTTCTTTGCCTCCTGTTCCCACTTTTCCAGTAATCTCATCCTTGTAAAGTGTACAGGTTTTGGAAAAGGTACCAGCCTTTCCTTATCACATGGGATACTGCAGTAATTGATATTTTTCTTAGGTGAGGAACTAAACTACTAATTTTGAGGGTATTTAAAATCCAAAGGGAAAACCTGGAGTTCTAATGTTTGCATTTGCACTTGTGGAGGATGCAGATGTTGAGTTACTGAAGCCCAGCTGATATTCCTGATGCAGATCTGACTTGTAGTGCTGATACTCTTTGCCTTTGGGCTTGATTTTTCCTCCTTGTTTATGCATGGTTGGTAGAATCTCCACGATTTCAAAGCAGGTTGCAAGCTAAGTAGGCCAGAACAAGTGTCACTGGTAGCTTGTACAGTCTGTGACAGGTATTATAATAAACACAGTCATCAATCTTACATTAGCAGCTATCTTGATATGAGTATATTAGCTAAACTAATGTAAAAGGTGTTGAAATTCCTTACTTCAGAGTATGCTTGGTGGTATGAGTGTGAATTTACATACATGCTGGATGTTCGGAATATTTTTTCATATTTTCTTAATTTTTTTAAGAGCAACAATCAGCTGATAGCATGACAAGCTCTGGGTTGGTGTGCACAGTTCTTCTGCCAATGCTCTTTTTTTTATTCCCTGTAAAAATCAAATAGCTTCACCAACAAATAAGTGCTATGTATGTACTGCAGAATGCTGAAATTTGATGCTGTCAGATACTATGATTAATGAAAAGTCTGATCCTGCTGATTTCCCTAAGAATCCCTGTATTAAGGAAGCTAAAACTCCATGTTCTTGCCTGTTGTGTTCATTTATATATAGAAACTGTCTGTGAACAGCATTAAAGTGAAGTCATCTTTTGGAAGAAGTCACCTAATATTTTTGTTTTATGTTCTGTAGGTTTTACTGGGATTGACTCTGAGTATGAAAAACCAGAAGCCCCAGAGCTTGTGCTGAAAACTGATTCCTGTGATGTGAATGATTGTATACAACAAGTTGTGGAACTTCTTCAAGAGAGGGTGAGCAGAAATGGAGACATATCTTAGAAACTTTTTTCCTAAATATTTGTACATACAATCTGAATGTAAGTGCTGGGAAAAACAAAGACAGTTTTTGAGATGTAAAGGCTTATGCATCTTTCAATTCAAACTTTTAAACTTGTCCTATTGTGTGTTTCCTTTTTAAATCTAAACAATGCACAACATGGATCTCCAAGTGAAATAAGTTTTGGACAGGTGGAAAATTAATTTATAACAATAACTGGAAGGGAGAGGAGGCTGTCTCAGTTGTTGCAGAACCAACACTGAATGCTGACTTAAAAATGCTAGCAACCAATTTTAAGGAGTCTGAATTTTTACATTGTCTCTGTAGTGTACAAATTAATATATATTGCAGATGTGAAGATACGGGGGTGCACTTACACAGTGATTTGATCTCACTTAAATAGGGGCTGCTGTGCTTGTGTCTGCTTTCCCTTGTATTCCACTGTTTTTCTTGTACTAGTAAAAGTAATCCTGCAGTTGTGTAATGACTCAGAAAGCTGATCTTCTTGACATGGCTGAGTTGAGTTTATGGTTCATAGCTTCTGAAAAGGTTGATCTCTTTCCTTGTTCATGCCTGCAAACTACACCATCCCTTTTGAAGTCTCCGGGCCTTCTCCTGTTGCCTGATAAGTTGATTTGGCTCATTACCCAACCTAAAGAACCTCACCCCCAACAAACGCCACATGGAAAACAAAACAAAACAGACAAAAAAAGCCCAAACCGAACACTAAAAGTGAAGACAGTGAAGAGATGGCTTTATCCTCTTGAAACCATGCCCCCAGAATGAGCTAATCCTCATGTAGAAGAAATGTGTTTCCTTACATTCTTATCTCTAGTCAATGGGCAGTGGATGATGTTCCAGATAACTATTTCTTTTTAATTGAGATACTCTTGTAGACAATAACTCATGCTTTTTTATGTGAGTTGGATGTTCTGGAAATTTTGGGTATTGACAGTAGTTTGAGTAAATAAAGCTCCACCAAGTGTTGAAGTTGATACAAGCAAAAGACCTTATCATGCAGCCAGTATGATATAATTTTAACCTTCTGTGTAAGTACTGCTCTGGGGAGATTTTACTGAAATTTTCAAGAAAATTCCTCAAGGATGACTGCTTGCTCAGGTTTGCTTAGGAGTTAAGGCAGGGCAGACAACCATAAGAGAATTTTTGCCCAAATGCCCATCTGAATTTTTTTGGGAAGAAAATATGAGAGCTGTGTAGGAGTCCTACCTATGAGAGGTGGCAGTTCCTGATGGGGGGCACAGCCCTGTGCCTCCTGCTCAGAACAATTCATAGTTATAGAAACCTATGTCACATGTGCCAAGATAATGATCCCTGAAGACTTGTATTGGTACATAGTGCTGACTGCTGGCTCCTAGCCCAGTCAGCTTTGTTTAAGGCACATCTGGCACTTTTTTCCTCGTCTTTGAAGATAACAGTATAATGAATGGCAAGATATCTTAGTGGTTGCTTAGTTCAGTGGGAGATAATGAAATCGAGGCAAGGCTAAACAGGCATGTCTTGGTTTTAGACCATATTAATGCAGTGCTATCTTGAGAATATGATTTCTGTAGATTTCCTGTAGTTTGAACAAGAGAGCTTATAGGAAGGCTGAAGGACTTTTTATAAGGGCATTTAGGGAAGAGGGCAAGGCTTTAAACTGACAGAAGGTAGTTTAGATTAGATATAATGAAGAAATTAATTATCGTGAGCCTGGTGAGACAGTGGAACAGGTTGGCCAGAGAACCTGTGGTTGCCACGTCCCTGGAGGTGTTGAAGGGTTTGATGGGTCTTTGAGCAACTTGGTCTAGTGGAAGGTCTCCCTGCCCATGGCAGGGAGTCTGGAACTAGATGACCCTTAAGGTCTCTGCCAACCACAACACCCAACCATTCTATGCTTCTGTGATTCTATGAAATAAATTGTTCAGCATTATAAAGACATTTGCCAGCATTATTAAAACATGTGCCTGTGCTGCAGAGAAGGCTATCTGCATGCTCTACTGTAAATAGCAAGAGCATAGCCAGGAGCTTGAGAGAAGCAATTTTTGCAATTTTATATGTCACTTGTAAGACCTTGTGTGGATACCTTGTCCAGGTTTGTACCCTTCTCCTTTACCCAGAAGAAAACAGATATTGATGTGCTTCTGTGAGCTGAGCAGAAGGTCACCAGGATGGTCAGAGGCCTGGAGTATGTCACTGCGCAAGGAGAGGCTGAGAGGAAGTGGATTTGTTCAGCCTGGAGAAGGCTAAAGGAGTTCTTGTTGTAGTTTCTGTCATCCAAGTGGGAGAGTGTAGGGAAGACTGATGGAGACATGTTTTAGAGGTGTTCAAGGGTAGGATGAGGGCAGCACGCATGAGATAAAATATGAGAGATTAAAATTAGACATGGGGGAAAGAACCCCTTTGCTATAAAGGTGGTCAATTATTAGAACAAGTTGCTTTGAGTGTTTGTGGATGCTCTGTCCTTAGAGATATTAAATGCTTGACTGGCCAAGGTCCTGAGCAGCCTCCTGTAGTGGGACCAGTTTTGAGCAGGAGGCTGGATCTCCAGAGGTAATCAGCACCAGCAAAGAACCCACCATCCCAGTGTGAGGAGGCACATTTCCATAATGCATCTAGGTTTTTGTTTGTGTGTTTGTTTTTATTTTGCCATATATATATGAATGCCTTGTGAAAGAATACATATTGTGGAATATTCTGTGACTTGTCCTTTGGTAGAATTAAGGTTTCAGTAAAACTGATGTCTTAGAATGATCACTAGATGGCTTGCTAGCCTAACCTTTTCCTAATTCCTAAAATTCATGCAGTTTAAAGATGCATGGATTCCTTTTGTTACTGGTTTTCTTGTTTTGTTCATATCTTTTTAATCTAAGTTGATGTTTTCAGTACCACTTTCATGTGTGCGAGGGAGTCTAGGTTTACTAATCCTACAAGTTTTCCAAATGTCAGACTCAGTTGCTAGAACTGTCTTCAAGTTGTTTAGATTTGTATAATGAAGTAGGTTGTTGACTGTTGAAACTGCATTGTGAAACCTTTGTTTTGCCTGTTAGTGGGACACTAAAAGCAGGATAATACTTGAAGAGATCTTTTTAATAGGCACGTTTATTTTAAGCTGTTGATGGTTTGTAAAATTAGGGCATCCTAGCCTGGTAATAAGCCAGGGTCCAGAGGGAAATCTGTGAATCAGCATAATGTGCACTCCATCATTATAGTGTTGCTTGCAGGAGGCAATACCTTAATTTGATTCTGGTGTTGTTGTTGTGATAGAAGTCTGCTGCAGCTCTCCTGGGCTGTCGTGCTGTGCTCAGGTAGAGAAAACAAAAGGCTGATTTTGCCTAAATTACAATGTATTAAAATGTGCTTCCAAAATGATATCTTATATGTAATGGACCAAGCTTTTCCTTATAAAACACCATTTCTAAGTGCTAGTTTAATTTGTCTTCATTTGATGCGTCTTTGAGGATATGAATTATGCAACAGGCAGTGAGACGCATCACATCTTGTTACTCTCTTAGTCATTTTATGTCTCACTTGTCAGCTTCTGCTGCCTTTATTTTACTTTCCATGAAGGTAGTGCCTAAGGTCTGATAAATGCATTAAAATTCCTGAGCTAACTTTGTGTTTTCTACAAGCAACCTATTTACTCTGACTTGCATATACTGGAAAAATAAAGATGATTTAATTATTTTTTGTTGCTCCAAGGGTGAGCTTTTTTTCTCCAAAAGTAAAGTGTTATTTTACAAAGGTTTCTCAAACACTGAAAAATGTGTTTTAAAAAGAATAGTCAGCCTCTTTTCACTGATATTTTGCTACTGAACATCACTGGAACATTTGACTGGGTTTTGACATATTACACCATCCTTTGCTGGAGGAGACTCTTAACAGTTTTATCATGATGACCTTCTCCCTTCTTTTAATTATGGTTTTATCTTTGTGTTGATCTCTTCTAACAAGTTTAAAGTCTTAAGCATTGTGGAGTGAGAATATCTTGTTTAATACACATGGAAGAGCACTGAATTTTTTTTCAAATAAAAATGTGTTGGTTATAGAGCTGGATTTTGGTACATTGCATGTGTATTCACAGATGACATCACATTTAAATATTCGAAGAGTTAGTATACAGATGAAAATACTGGTGTTATGGCATTAGCTGTAGGAAATACTTTTAATGTGTACTTCTGTATTAATTTTCAGTAGAGAAGGACCTTTATGTATTTTGCCTTCATGTTACCATTTTTAATGTTTTGTATAGTGAATGACTTAAATTCATAAATGCTTAGTCTCTAAATCTTCTTTTACTTCTTCAGAATGTGTAAAAGCATCAAGTCTGCCTTTCTACTGTAGATAATATAGGCATTAATAAGTCATAAAAACTCATTCAATTCAGTAGTTAAATATTTACTAGATAAATGTTATATGGGTTACTTAAGGTTTAGGAAAAAATCTCTTGTCAGAAGGTTTCACTTTAGCCAGTCTGCTGGCTTGAGTAACTAGCAATATATCATAATCTTGGAACAGTGCTGGCTTTTAGATGAATAAAAATTGCATAATTAATAAACTCTTGCTGCTGTGTAGTGCAACATTAGAATTTTACTTCTTGATGTGTGTTCAGTGCCCAAGAGGCATTCTGAGCAAACATTAATTTCTCTTTATTCCTTCTATACAGGACATTGTACCAGTGGATGCCTCTTATGAGGTGAAAGAGCTTTATGTGCCAGAAAACAAGCTACAGTTGGCCAAAACTGATGCTGAGTCTCTGTTAACCCTGGAAATAAATAAGGTATTGTGTGTTCAGGTGTCTCATTGCTGCAGTTGAAGGACAGTCTGATCTGTTGCTTAGTGGAAGTAGATGCAGCTGAAATACCTGCACTGGTTACAGAATACACCTTGACAGACATTTTCCCTCTTTCTTTGAATGAAAGCAACAACATCTGTGGTTTCTTTGTTTACTTACCAGAGATAATTGATCTTCATACTTTCATGAATAATGTGTGGTATAGTGTTACTTAGTTTATCCCCACCCTGGAGAAAAAATTTACAGTGATTACCTCCCACGCTCCCCCCAGATCCGTGGACGAAACCATGCCTGGAATGCCTTATATGAGAAATATTTTCTAGAAGGATTGTTTACTTTTTTTTTTTTTAGTTTACTTACAGAAACCATTTTGTTGTGAATTGTGATTGCCTAGAAATATAGGGGGAATCAATTGCTACTTCTTGATTTGTCCTGTTGGTAGCCTTCAGCTGAACAACATTAACTTTTAAAAAACATACCAAACTCAAACAGTTGCAAAGATATGACCAGATCTACTATATTGCTTTTTTTTTTTTTTTTTTTCTGATTGGAACATACTTGTGCTGTGTTTCTGGTTTCCAGCAGAGAGAATATAGAAAAGCATGGAACAGCTTGATCAACCCTCTTCTTATTTTGGTTAAATGCATTATTTTTCAACTCAGATCAATTAGATGAAGCTGCTTTTGGCTGTGTTTTTGTTCTACCTCATTCATTTTTCTGAATAACTAAGCCTAAACACAGATGGAGTGCATGAGTTTTTTCACTGGCTTTTTGATGGTATTACTAGAACTTAAAGCTAAGCATTTTATCTAGGTGCTGACTAAGCTCAGAGTTCAGCATCTATCATGAGTGGACTTTGAAGGATTGGGGTGACAAACTAAGCATTGAACTAAGTAATTTTAAAATTTGCTTGGTCTTCTACTAGTAATGAATATTGATACTTCCTTTCACCACATTTTACTATTTTTTTCACATATATCTGTGTAAAACCATTGCTTTGTTGAGGCATAAATACTTAAGGTCACCATTATTACACTTCAGTAGGGTCCCATTCTAAATTGCTCCCTATCTAGAAAAACAAATCATTTCTCCCTCCGCCCCCAACCACTGGCTTGTTAAATATCAAAAAAGTATCTAATATAATCTTGGGAATAAACTGTGTTTTGTACTTGCCTCAGTATAAATGAAATAGTGTAATAAAATTAGTCATGCCCTTTGCAAAAGAGACTTGCACAAGCAAAGCCTGTCCTTGTCAGAAACTTGACCAAGTCTTAGTAATGCACATGCAGAAATAATGGAGACCACACACTAAGTCATAGTGTGACTGAGTGCTAAGGAAGGAAATTCTGTGTAAACTGATATCTCATACTAAAATAAGTACTAGTCCAGAGGGAATTTTACTTCTGGATTGTCTCATTGTTTATGAAAAAAAAAAATTATTTCTCATTTCTTTAAAGATTAAATCTCTTAATATTTATACTCATAATTCTGTTGTTTTTTTTTTTTTTTTTTGTGGCAATTGTATGTATTGTTCTTATTTTTGCTCTTTTTTTTGCTTTTTAACATATTTGTTGTCTTGTTTTGTTAGATAAAGGCAAGTGGGATTCTCTAATTTTGTTAAGATGAACTTTATCAAGATTTACAAATAAAATTTGTTGTGTGTTTGTTGGTTTGGTTTTTTAACACATGAAAATTTGATCGAGTGTAGGGTCTGGAAAGCAGCCAAAAATATGAACAGTGAAGAACAAGTTGGTTTTTTTTCCTTACTTGTAGAAACTTTGAATTATTTGTGATTAAAAGCTGTAACACTGAGAAATCTTCCATTTGTACTGTCCTGCATTTTAGAATTAAAACATGATCTATTATGATTAATACCTGATGCCAGTAATTAAGCAGCAATTTTTATCTGCTCTATCTCTTAATTTCTTTACAAGGTGGATATGCAGTGGGTACAAGTGCTAGCAGAAGGTTGGGCAACACCCCTGAATGGCTTTATGAGAGAGAGAGAATACCTCCAGTGCCTTCACTTTGACTGCCTCCTTGATGGTAGGGTAAAACACACCATTTGTAAAACCAAGCAAACTAATCATACTTCTAAAATATTTTTGATGCTTTGCTTCTTAGTGGTGGTGTGGTAACACATTATCAGGCTTGTGCTCAACTTCAGGTCTGGGATAAGGGAATAGAATATTATAATAAGCAGTTTTAAATGTGATGGTTTTGTTCCTTTTATACCTACCATCATCCTAGAATTTGAATATTTTGTCTTTTTGCCTTTACAATTTCTGAAAATCATTTAATTCTAAAATGCACACTTCTAATTTGTTTTGAAGAAATTGATTTTAGGATTTGGAATTGCAGTTTAATTGTTGTTTAGCTCTGTGACCAAAGGATTTGTTTGGTATTAGTAATGAAGGAAAGGACAACAAACTGACTTGAGTGCTGGAGCTGTTGCAAGTGTGAAATCAGAATCTGAGTATGAACAATTATCACATGTAATTGAATTACTATGATTTAGTAATTTCTTGGGATGATTTAAATGAATAAATTTTATTTTGCATTACCAGTTGGCTAAGAAGTTTAAGATAGTAAGTCATAACATCCTCAGATTTTGGAGTTTGATTGTGATCCTCTGTAATTTTTCATTTATTCCTCTTTGAAGGCTGTTTTACTCCAGCCTTTTCCTGTATTCATGCTTCCTTTTGCATCACTCTTGTCTTGCTAGAGACCAAAGAGCAGAACAAAAAGAAGTCACTTTTCTCTCAATTCTGTGATACAGACATCTGTCATCTTTCTTATATTTCTTAATTTCCTTTTGTCTAGGTGCTATCCTATACAGCATAATGCCATCCTGTTACTTTGCAGTATAATTCTGGGCTGCTAGTTTTGCTCTCATTTAATTTGCCTTCTGTACATCCATCCAGGTGAAAAGTCCTCTGCAGATGACATGCAATGCACTCAGCTGCTAAAATAGCTTGTAGGTCCTAGTCCTGTCATGTAATTTTCAGTAAATCAGGATTTTTATAAGTCATTTAAGACCTTGTGTGAGTGTTTCAGATATAACAATGTAACAGTTTTTTAAACTTCTTTTGCTGTTGTTTTGAGTATCTCATCTGTGCTACAAAAAATACAAGTAATGAAAAATAGCAACTTATTGATGGAAAAAATTTTCAGTCCTAAGCTTGGATAAAATCATTGTTTCTCGAGATGTCCTGCTACTGATTTCCTCTTTTTAGAGATCTACTGCAGCACTTACATGTGTAAATCTTAGAAAAATATGATTGCCTTAAAACTGCTTTGCTTACTTGCAGCAATAGCAACAGTTAATCAAAACAACATCCTCAGAGTTTCCTCCTTGCTTGGCATGTTAGTTTTGAGTCTCACAGCAGCAGTTTTTTTGCAAGGCTTTGATTCTGAAGAGACAGAAGTAGCTTATTTCATCTATGCAATGCATCTCATTCTTTGGGCTTTAAAAGCACTGTTCTGACTGACTGACTTCTGAACTATGGAGTCACTGCAGATGTGTTGATAGTCTCTCTTGGAAGATTAAATTGTCTGGAAAAGTCTCATCCTGACACTGTGCTTATCTGTGATTTAGTAGACTTGCTTCACTGCCTTGCCTCAGTTTCATTTGTGCAGTTGCTGAAGAACAGTGTAGAAGATATTACGTATTTATTTGCTGGTCATGGACAAAATAATCAAGAGGTTTGACATCTCTTCATACTTTGAAATATTTATTTACTTGTCTGCAAAGTAAGTTTTTTTTAAATTATCCATTTTGGGGTGTCAAGCCACTCTCTGTGACTGCTGCCAAATTCAATTTTATGACCTAGTTGCTTTGAAAATAACTCTGGGTACCAAGACTGAACTTAGGAGAAGATGCGCAGCATGCATAATACGTTTTACATTATGAAAGAAGGGAATCTATTTTTCTCTAAATATTTTAATCCATCTTTATAATTTTTAATTTCCTAAGAAATTTCATTTCCTAATAAAAAAGATATTGCTTAAATAATAGCAAAATTAGTCTTATTTTAGAGTCTTGGCAAATGCCAAAACCTCCATTAACTTTAAGGGTCCATGACTTTTCTCCTGGAGACCACACAAAAGTTTAGAACCCAAGCCTTTGTAGAAGACTTAGAATATTTACTCTGCTGGGTTTCTCAAATCTCACTCTTGCAGAAAAGCAAAACAAGACTTCAGCATCTGGCAGTGAAGTAGGTGCTTAAAAAGGAGTACTGCACATAACCTTAAAATTCAGCTACATTGGCTTAGTTTTAGAAGTAAAGTAGCTGGTAAATTTTCAGCTGAACAAGCTATGCAAATGTTTGCCTGAGTCAGCAGTTTTTTCTGGAAGGTAAATGCTTGAATCTGAATACATTTTTAAGTATACAACAAAAGTCACCTTTTGAAATAGTTAAATTATATGTGTTAAATGCTTGGTTAACACATATAAAGACTCTTAATCTGTCTACTCCTATTGCATTTTGTTTTTCTTAGGGCCAAAAGTATGGCTACTAAGAATATAATTTTCTTTTTACTAATTATCCACTCCAGTAGCAACCTTGTCTGATATTTCAAATGATCTATTTTAAAATGTTATTTGTGTGTTTCTACTTTCTATATAGATTCTTAGGAAGGGTATTAATTTGACATTCCCAAAAAGTAGTATCCTTGCAATTTAAATATTTTTGTGCATCTCTAAGTACTTGCTGTGTATTGTGCTTGTGCTGTATTTTCACTACTGTGTTGACTCTCAATCCTCAATGTTTGCTCAATTTTATAGCATGTGTATCTTACGGAAGTATGAGTTCATTCTAAAAGTTGTTAAATCCCTGTTAAATGAAGTGTTTCAACTACCTGTCATGTAATGCACTTACAGCCTTACAAGTAACCTGTTAATTAGGTAGGTTTCTATAACATTGATGACTGTTACTAAGGATAAAGGGCTTTTTTTCTTCCCTCTGCAGGGGGAGTTATTAATCTGTCAGTGCCTATAGTGCTAACAGCTACTCAGGAAGACAAAGAAAGGCTCGATGGGTGCACAGCAATTGCACTGGTGTATGAAGGTCGCCGCGTTGCCATTCTCCGTAATCCCGAATTCTACGAGCACAGGAAAGAGGAACGCTGTGCTAGGCAGTGGGGAACCACATGCAAGGAACATCCCTATATCAAGGTGTGTGTTTAAAAGTTGAAAATCTAGTCCTATTAGCTGTACTGTTGTGGAGCTGCAAATTTAGTGAAGTGCATGTCTGTGATTGATGTACTTTGATGAAAAAAGCTACTTTGAAAATTAGTTAAAATATCTGAGCAGAAACAAAAGTAATTTTTTTCTGTGCAGCTGTTGAATAGTCTTTACTTAGTGTGAAAATCTAATGTCAGTGTGTACACATGAAATTAATTTAGAATGTACTGTAGAATCTGTGCTACAGAAGAGGGAACTTTGCCCTCCAGTGTGCCTAGAAAACATGTCACTCTGTGTCACCAGGTGGATCATAAAAGCTCCTTAATCAGTGGATATATGCATTGTGAAGGATAGAAAACTTCTTTTCTGCCTGCATGTGGTGCACAAGAGACCTGCCTGCTTTAGATGTTTTTCAAACAGGGCCTGTTCCTGGAGAGTTCATCGTTTAACTCTCTGGGGAGGAATTTCCCATCCATTGTGTTCGTTATGTCATATTATCTTGGCCTAATGTGTGTGTCACACTGAAATGTTCTAATTGTAATATATTCACCACAATGCTGTGTTGGCTTATGCAAGCTGATATGAATGTTACATCTTAGCTCTGCAGAGCCAAAACATGTTTATTTCCCCATTTGTCTCTGAGGTATTTTTGTTTACAGGTATGACATAAAATTAGGTAAAGAGAAATCAAACAAACCTCAAATCATGAAATTTGAAAAGGGAAAAAGCCTTGAAATGTTCTAAAAGTGTCTGTATGACTAATAGATTTTTAAAGCCCTTGATGCATTCTGTGATGTTGAAGATAAGACTATCCCTTTATTGCAAACTTAACACAGGTCCAATAAATTCTAAGAAAATCTCATGCAGACAAAATTTGAATTACTTCTTATGTAGAAAACAAGGAACTATATTCTTATGCCTGTATGGGGGTGTATAGCAGTAACATGACAGCACATGAATTTGGTGGCTGTTCTTAATCAGAAATATTTGGGTACCTGAGAGATTGTGTAGTGCAGAGTTTTTTCATCTTCGTATCATTATCACACCTTCCCTCCACCTTGGTAAGAATGTCGAAATCTGGCATTTTCTTCAGGAATGGAATGGTTACTGTCGCATCATTTAATTCCAGCAGGTCAAAGGAAAAATAAATTGAAAAACTCACACCTAATTTTCGCATCTTGGCTTTTAGGTTTAGCATGTAGTATCTTCTGTTATATCAAGATTTATTGTCATTTCTAAATGGCATAAGACTAAAAAAGTTATCAGAAATGTGTATGAAACTTGAAAGTTTTTTGTGATTTCATCTTCAAAAGAAAATACATTCTTAGAAATTAAAAATTTCACAGTAATGTCTATGGCTCTTTGTAGAGTATGTAAGAAGCTTGCCATAATTATTTTTTGATAAAGTGTGGGGTGATATTTAAAGATATAGAAAAAGTAGTGACTGTCCAACATCTGTTACTTGAGTAAACTGCTACCATGAAACAAGTCCAAAAGCTGTTCCACTTCAAAGGTTCTGATTTTATTTGTAGATTCAAGTGGGTGAGTAGTTAATCAGAATTGTTTTGTTTGTTATTTTATTCCTGACTAGAATCTCATAAACTACAGAGTTCAAATGCTGTAATATCTTGTATTGCAGCATTGTAAATCTTGTAAATTACAGAGTACAAATGCTGCAATAGCATTTGCTTTGACCAATAGCTATTAAGTGTGCAACTTCATTGTATTGCTGTGTTGTAATTAAATTTTAAAATACATGCTAATAAAAATATATGCTAATATATGCTAAATAAAGTGTAATAGACAAGGCTTTTGAGACACTATCTTTGTTTGTCATCCAGTGTTGGTTAAGAATATTGGCTGTTTGCATTTCTTTATATTATCTCAATTTTGAAAGAAAGGCCTACTGAAGGTTTGTGCATCTCTCCTGCATCATGGCATAACGTGTCTGGACTATGCTTCAGTGAATTTTTTCCATTTTTTTAACACTGATGCTTGACTTCCAACTGTCAAATAAAATTAACCTGGAACACGATCCTTGGTAAAGATGTGTCACCATTGCAATGCTCTTGATACTCAGGAGAAGTTGATAACTAATCCTGACATGGATTTTTCTTTCTTTTCTTAGATGGTTATGGAGCAAGGGAACTGGCTTGTAGGTGGAGATCTACAGGTCCTTGATCGTATTTATTGGAATGATGGACTTGATCAATACCGCCTCACTCCAGCTGAGCTAAGGCAGAAATTCAAGGAAATGAATGCTGGTGAATAAATTTTTTTTGCTTTCTTTCTTCCTGCAGAGGCTTATCCAAATGTCTGCTGCCACCACTGTGGCTGGCATTGTTTCAAGGATGAAAATTTTGAATGCTCTGGTGGGTGGTATTCTTTGCTTTTAATAGAAATAATTTTTATGATCTCAGGAATTGCATTGCCTAAATACATAACAGAAGCTGGTAATGCCTGAGGTTCTGAACTTTATCTTTCCATGCAGTGTAGACATGTTAGTAATGCAAGAAAAGATAATGTTAAAATGTGGTAAGTTGTGATTTAAAGATCATGTTTGGCCAAAACTACAGAGGTATGGTTGAATGCTGCGCTTTCATGCTCAGCTCTTTTTAAGTCTTTTCCATGCTGCTTCTGGGGAGCAAGGCTTATGAAAGTAGTGCAGGTAGGCTGGTGCCAAGTTTCTTTCCAGCACAAGAAATAAAACAATTTTTTTCACAAAAGTGGTTGTGTTAGGCAGATAAGTAAGAGGCTGAGGAATGATAAAGCAGAGAACAAACATGCTGGTTTCACTGTGGCAGTGACTGGCAGGCAGCTGCACTTGTAAATGTGAGGAGAGAGATTAACATTGAAAATGCAAAGCACAATTGGTCCTGAGCTGCTGTCATTGTTCTGTGTAGGAGCTGTAGGTCTGCAATATCAGTCTTTTGGCTAATCCCTAAACAAACACATATTTGAGATCTGAAAGATGACTGTTCTCTAGGTTTCATTGGTTCCATATTGGAAAATCTCTTGTTACAGTGGTTTTGTTGTCTTGCAGGGCACTTTAGTTCATCTGAATTTGCAGGAGAGAGAAATCCTGGTTGTGGCAGGGCTTTTCATTGAAGGGTTTGTAATACTCTGGAATAGCAGTTAGTCTGGCTTTGTTCTTGCCGCTTAAAATCTCCTAAACTAAGGTGAAGGAAACGTAGTAGGGAACATTAAATCCCCTTTTTTTAGTTTTGTTCCAAACAGGTCCATTTGTTCTCTTGATGGTATATTTAGACTTTAAGGTAGCATAGGTACCTTAGTTAGGTAGCATAGTTTTATTTCTTATTAGAATGCAATACCCTTATGTAAGTGAAAAATCCAAATAGAAGATTATAGCTCTTGGAGAAACCGGAGTAATTCTGCAGAAAATTCAAAAATTAAGGAAGCTGATTTTTTTTTTGTATGGTTGTTTTTTATTAGTTTTGCTTACAGTGATTTTTTAATAATCGATAATTCTTTAATGACCTGTGAGCACTGCTATTACACTTGTTTAATAGAGCTCAGAGGAAAGCATGTACTGAAGATTTTTCTGTGGCTGTACAACTGCTGATAAAATGACTTTCCTTATATATTTTGTCTTTTTTTTTTCCTCCACAGATGCTGTCTTTGCCTTCCAGTTACGCAACCCTGTGCACAATGGGCACGCTCTTTTAATGCAGGACACTCACAAGCAGCTTCTGGAGCGTGGCTACCGGCGCCCGGTTTTGCTCTTGCACCCCCTTGGAGGCTGGACAAAGGAGGATGATGTTCCTCTTATGTGGCGCATGAAGCAGCATGCTGCAGTACTGGAGGAGGGAATCCTGAATCCAGAAACAACAGTGGTAGCTATATTCCCTTCCCCCATGATGTATGCAGGACCAACTGAGGTAAATACATCAGGAGTTTCAAGTGAAACAAAACCCTTTTGATAGCGCACTAAAATATTCTGTGTGATGTCTGGTGTTTGTGTGTTGTGTTGTTTTAATGGAGGGAGGGAGGAGGCTGATTTTGCTTGGGAAAGTAGATTATCAAGTCTCTGTCACCAACCAAGACATTATCTTCTGAAGAAACTTTTATATTGGAGGATTTTGCTGGAAATGGTGGGAGAAAATATTGTGTTTATAGATTCCTTTCTTTACAGTTACAAGGGTATGATAATAATTTCATCCCGCCTCCTTTTTTTACAGTCTTTTTCAGAAGGAATTATAAGATGTGTTGACATACCAAGTGATTGTCCTGAATGTTAAAAATACTTAAGTTTTATGATTGTTAAGCAAGAAGTTTGTATGTTTGGAGGGGCATTCACATATTAAGAAAAAAGCAGTCTGTTTATTTTTTGGCAAACTTAATTCAGAGAGAATTGTTTTGAGGCTTTTGTATGAAATAATTCTTTGGCAACACTTTATTTAGGAGCCAGGTCTAGGGTTGGAGTCCCTAGGGGTTTGTGGGAGGCAGCAGAAAGAATAAATGTTCTCAGTTGAGGACAGTTCTTTGAGGGGATATTGATTCTCCATCTCATTCCTTTTTTTTTTTTTTTAACTTTTCTTTTTTTTTTCCCTCCTTGCTGGCCTCCACCTTGACTCTCACAGGAAGTTCAAATTCTGACCAGGCTCTGAGGTTAACTCTGGGGTAGCTTTTTTCATAGATAGGAGATCTTGCTAGTGAAGTTAAATGAGACAGATGCCACTTATTTTCTGCTGGCCAGTTGACTGATCAAACAGAGCTTTCACTGCCTTTCAGTCCAGAGAAAAAACTGCAGTCCAGATCTAGCTGAGGTATGTGAGTGAGTTCATGTGGGGAATCTTCTGCTGTTCTCCATAGGCCTTTTGTAAGAATTTACAGAAATCTTCTACCTTATTATGTGTGAGAAGGAACAAAATCCACATTCCCTATTCTGAACAGGATATAATTTTTCTCCTTACCTATTTTTCTCCTCCTATGACCTATGAGGTCAATTCCAGTGACCTCAGAGTACAGCCTGGCAGTAATGTTTATTGAAGTAATAAGAAATATTAGTTCTTTAATAATTTCCCATAGGTTATTTAAAAGTTATTGGTACTAGATCTGTTTCTGTAGAACAAGTGCTTTACAGAAGAACAAGCAGCTGGTAATATGGTTATCTACAGGGTGTATGTGTTCTTCCAGTCTTTAAAAATCCTAATGGACAAGTCTAATAACTATCAGTTTAGCATTTTTTGTATTTTTAACATTCCTGACAAGTGCCTTGGAAGAAAAGAAGCAGTTCTGTAAGGCAAAGCTGTATCAAAATGCAATAAATTCACCTGCCTAGGAAAGTTAAGCTATTACAAGCATTCATGTGCAGTGTGTACCTGGTTTATGTGTCCTTTGGGCTTTAATGTTCATGCAAACAAAGTCTTAGTTTTGCCTTGAACAACATCCTTGCCACATGTACAAGTTGAAAATGCTGACCATGGGTGGTTTTTCTGTCTGAGTGTGTAGATGGTGCTGAAGTAACTTTGTGAGTACCTACTGTGCAGATAAAAAGGGGATAGTATGTTTTAGCTGTAAGTTTGATGTTGATCTACTTAACTGGTTATTTATTATGTAGTGGCTCCATAATAAAAATCACATCTGATTAAGGAAAACATAGTAGTTACAGAGTGCATGCCCGTTTTGAAGCTGCAGTTTTGGAGCCTTTTCTTCTGTTAATTGTTTTTCCTGTCTCTGTTGCAGGTTCAGTGGCACTGCAGATCCCGGATGGTTGCAGGAGCTAACTTCTACATTGTAGGGCGAGATCCAGCAGGGATGCCACACCCTGACACTGGGAAAGATCTGTATGAACCAACCCATGGTGCCAAAGTGCTCACAATGGCTCCAGGCCTCCGAGCACTGGAAATTGTACCCTTCAGGGTCGCAGCCTATAATAAAAAAAAGAAGTGCATGGATTATTATGACTCTGATCAGTAAGTTGTATTTTCATTTTAAGAAAATTTTGAGCAATAGGTGCCTCTTACCCCTGACCAGATTAAAAAAAAAATTGTTTATAATTAAATTAGTGTTGCTCAAATAGGGCAGTGTTTAGATGGGTTTTAGATCAATGTAGCTTTTAGAACAAATGTAGCTTGAATTCAGCGTGATTTGGTTCACAGTGCAACTACCTGATCTAACTTTAGCTGCCACGTGAAGGCTCCCTAGGTACAGGGGTTTCTCTGATTCTGGAGCATAATGGCACAGATTGGTAAATCCAGGGAAAGATATTATTATTTATTATAATGGTAAGATTAGCTTTCTGCTGCTTTGTCTTTCTAAAGAAGGTGTCAGGTGTGCATCAGATAGGAGGGAAGAGATGCAGGGAGAGTGTGCAGCATGGAAAAAAAAGTGGACAAGACGGGGTGACAAATAGCTATTTTCTCTATTAGTAATAAAGCACAATGATGCCCTAAGAATATTCTGTGTCCCGGGGTTTTCAGCTGTTTTTGTTTTTTTTTATTTTTTTATTTTTTTTAATAAAAATCCAATTACAGAACAGTTCATTTCACCTTCTGTATGCATATTTCAATGTTATTTTCCCCTTGTGTGGGATAGCAGTGTCCAAAATGTAGTGTATGTGTTGCTCTGATGACAATGAATGATACTGGAAAGATGACTTGTCATTTAAATTTAACCCTCTTTATTCAGATTATTGAAATGTACTTTTGTTTTACATTAAACTGTAGCTGAAGTTGGTAATGAAATGTAAACTTCTCTGGGCAGCCTCACCACCTTCACAGGAATGAGTTTCTTCCTAATATCTAATCTAAACCTACATTCTTTCAGTCTGAAGTCATTCCTCCTTCTCCTATCACTACAGGCCCTTGCAAAAAGTTCCTCTCCAGCTCTCTTATAACTTTCTTTAGGAATGTGAAGGTACTATATGGTCTCCCTGGAGCCTTCTCTTCTACAGACTAAACAACTGCAGCACTCAGCCTGTCTGCAGAGGAGAGGTGCTCCAGCTCTCTGATCAAATTTTTGCCCTCCTCTGGACTCACTCCATTAGATCCATGGACTTTCTATGTTAAGATCCTTAGGTCTGGATGCAGTACTCCAGGTGGGCTGTCACCAGAGTGGGGTAAAGGGGAGGAATCACCTTCCTGGACCTGCTGGTCATGCTTCAATACAGAAACATCAAAGTGAAGTAGTTTTATCGGTTTGTCAATTCTTACTAAATTAGAATAGTAAGGGAGTAGCAATGTGACAGGCCAAAATTCAGAATACTGATTCTCTGATCATCAATGCTGTACTCTTAGCAGGATAGATGTGATTTGAATCAAGTAAAATTAGTAAAATTATACCTCTGTCATTAGCCATAGCAAATGATTAAAAAAAAACCCCAAACAACTCTTGGAGATTTTTAAATGAAAATCAGTGGGAGCAGATTTTGCCTTCTGCCACAGACTGCATCATGTGCACCCTTTCACTGTGTCTATGAAACCTTGGTTTGGGGCACCTTTTTTCATGGTTCTATACCTGTCATGGAAAATAGACCATGCTGCCACTAATGTGCAGTTCTGCCCTGGTGCTGTCAGGATGAAAGCCCATGAGTCCTGTCCCATTTGCCCTGGATACTGTTTGTAGATGCGCTGGTGTGTGGCAGCAATCCTCTAGATGGCAATGCGGACACGTGCAGGCTCCCGTCCCTGCTCCTGCCTGCCAGACGGAGCACTGTGGTAGGCTCCAGACAGAGCTAGAGCCTGGGTGGGTGCAGCTGGCTGCCTTTCAACATAGTCTGTGTAATGCTGAAAATGTGGCAGACTCCTGGACCATGTGGTGTTCCACTCTGCAAGGAGGATGGCAGGGAAGAGAGGGTTGCTTGGAATTATGAGATGATCAGTACTGGTGGAAGACCCTTGGATGTGAAATGGTGATGTTTGTGGAAATATTTCCTGAGCTCACTTGGTGAAAAACACAGCGTGAAAATGTGGGAAGGAGCGTTGTATGCTTAGAAGCATTGCTGTGACTTGTATCAGAAAATAATAATTTGGTATCTCTTGCACCTTTCTCAGATTTTTGAGGCTTGGACACTTGGCAGCCAACTAGAGAATTCCAGAATTTACATCACTAATGAATGTATGGAAGCTTATAACAAGGGTGTTTCCCTTGGACTGAGCTATAGCTGGCTGCGTGTCTTAGCTGCTGGGTGTAGTTATTCTTTCCCTGTGTGATCATCTCTTCTGTTCTTTCAGGCTTCCTGGCCTCCTCTGTTTGGGAAGGTACTTGTGAGAAACCGTAGTAGATCCCATCTGCTACCTTTGGTAGAGTCACACCCACACCTGGCTTGGCAGCAGAGACATGCAGAGGTTATTGCAGTTGGGCTCTTTGCTGCTATTAGTGAAATATCTTTTGGCTTCTGAGTCCTAACATGAGGATGGTGGTAGATGAATCTTTGGCTCATGGTGAGAGGTTACCAAAAGCTTGGTCCAGCTGCCAGAGGGATGTCTGAAAAGCTGTGGCTGCAGAATTAGCAGTGGCAGAGAGTTGGTTTGCTCAGCTTTTATGAGAAAAGTGTAACACTTGCTGACAGCCTTCCTTGTATGCCTGTGGGGATGGGTGTTCAGAGACTGGGTCGCCACTGGTCAGCTGCCTCCAGTAAGGTGCTGGGCAGCTGTGTGAGACCTGGCTGTGCCTGACCTGCTCATGACCTTGCTGGCAAGCCTGGGAAGCACCAAAAAACCTACACTGGCCCTGCCTCCAAATTAGTGCCAAAGGTCCTCACTTCTCTGGTATGTTGTGATTCCAAGAGGTTATTGTGCTTAAGGACTTCTGCTCCCAAAGGTGACACAAAGCACAGTTTAGTGGAGTTGGTATAGAAGGTCAGTTTGTTTCTCACTTCTGTTAGTACCCTCCAGAACATGTGCTGCCCTTGGAGTTTCAGCTGACCCAGAGGCTGCTTGGGACCAGTCTGGAGACTGCTGATCTGGTGTGTCAGGACCTCGTGCTGCTGCTTAACAGTGCTGAGCTGCTGTGGTGCTGTGTGGGAGCTGAAGCCTCTTGGCCCCTGTCAGTAAGGAAAGGCAGAAATATCATGGTTGCGTTCAGGATAACAGAGCATTGTCTGTGAGGAAAGAGGGTAAGGAAAGACTGACCTGAAAGCCTTGGTAACAGCTGCACAACAACTGTAGTTGCAAAGTGATGCACAAAGCTTAACTTGTATAAATTGTTTAAACAAAGTTACCCTTTAGAATGTTAAGGCATATGAACAATCAATGACTTGGAATTATATTCATGTTTTACCTCATGAAGCCAACACAATTTTAAATTTGTTTCTTGGACATCTTAGAACTAGGTTTAGCACCTCATGAAAGTGAACTCTTGAAACTTATGTTTTGAAAAACAATTTGAAACTTAGATCTAGGAGAGTGATTTGAGGAATGCATTTGAAGTGATGTGTAGCAGCACAGGTAGAGCTAATTTCATTTTCTTTTCCCTTTGGTCAAAATGAGGATAATAAAAATAAAATTGCCATTTTTGCTCTTGCTCAAGTCAGATAGAAAGCCTAATCTAAGTTTCTGTGTGGGAAGCTTGAGCGTTTCCACTTGCATAGAATTCTGAATTAATACATATAAAAGCTAGCATGAATGTTGTTATAGTCCTTATCAAAGTTTTTGCACTTTTAGATTTCATAAAATTTTTGATCTATAATTGAATATATCCAAATGTGTTTTGGAAAAGTTTATAGTAAGAACTCTAGTTGTAATGGAGTAATTAAAAATGAATGGCTGACCTGTAAATGGTTGGTAGAGTGAAGTGTAAAGAAAACAACCTAAGAACCAAGAAACCAACAAGTAACACCACTACCCACCACCCCCTCCCCCCCCCAAAAAAAGCTTACCCACTGCTGAAATTCCTTCAGAAAATCAGTTAGTGTGCTTCTTCAGCCAAAAAGGCCTCACAAACAGTTACCACAGACAAGTGTAATTTGGGATTAGTGGCTCAATAATAGAAGCTGGTTTTGTGAGCAGAGATTCCCAATTCTTTATGAAGATCAGTCCTATAAAATGCAGCCACAGACTGCTGCTGAGAAAAAACTCAATTAAGAAAGGAAATCATTCTGACAAGTAAAAAAGCCACAACAGTGTTTGGAATTAAATTACTTTTTTTTTTTTTTTTTTTTTTTTTTTGCCTGAAAGAAAATCAAAGAGAACATTTTAGCTAAAATAAACCCATAAGTAAGGTGACTGGAGCAGATTGTTTATGCTATCATATAAAATGTAAATGAAGCATGGGTATCTGTGAAGAGAGATTTTAACTTTACATCTTTTTTCCCGGGACTGTTAATATGGTTGTCATTACTGCTTTAACACTATAAAATCCTACTTATAGGAGAGCTGCTCCAACTAAGTACATACTGTTCTCAGATTTGTTTTTTAAAGTGGTAGTAAGAGGCTGCAATAAGCACACTTGACTGTTCTCTTTTAGTTATGTGAAATACAGTTTTTCAATTACCATTAGTACATAATGTAGGATACACTGAAACGCTGCATCAGGGCAGGAGACTTAAACCCTCCTGCCAGTCAGAAAAGTTTTAGGGAAGGATTTGCTTTGCATATGTTGATATTAATCAGAATATTGTGTTCTAACTTCACAAACAGTTTGTTCCTGGCGGGTTGGGATTTGAACCTAGCTGGCATTAGCTGGTTCATTCAGCATCATGGGACATTCATTCCCAAGGCACAATGTAGACTTCCTGTATGAGTTATGATGTAAGTCATGGCTTGGTGCTGCAAAGGCAAGTTTAAATTCAGAGAAAGTCCTTCTAGAAAGGATTTAAGGTTAGAATTGGACCCCAGATAAGGAGACTGAATTGTCCCAGACATTAGTCTGAAGTCTACTAGTTGAGTAGAATATCATAGTTGTTTTGAAGACAGACGAGGGAGAATAAGTCATGTTATTGTTTTATTTTCCTATTCTATTTGCCTAAAAAAAAAAACCACCCAAAAAATCCCAAAAAAACAAAAACAGAAACAAAAAAAAAAAAACCACCACCAACAAAAAAAAAAAAAAAAAAAAAAAAAAAAAAAACCCCCCCCCAAAAAAAAAAAAAAAAAAAAAAACAAAAAAAAAAAAAAAACCCCAGGCAAAACTGTAAAAACCCCAGGCAAAACTGTGAATGAATGGTCTGTACTTTTATTATGAGTCTTGTATTTAAGAGTAATTCTTTAAGACCTTGAAAGCACTAGACATTGCCCTCCACAGAGAATGGGAATTCCTAGAAGATCATTTGCACCATGCTAAATAACTAAGAGGAGGTCAGGATTCCCAAGATTGACTGATCTTTAGTGCTCCCAGATGAAAAATCTACTATGTAATGTGGTCTATAGTTAGATTAAATTTGTAGGGAATACTGAAGCAGAAGCAATGTTCTCTCCAGTTACTGTATTAATGCACTGTTTTGACACCTCAGAGGTCCAGCACAGGAGGTTTCATGTAGGCCTGTGGCAGTCACTTCCTCCTTGCAAACTCATGATATCCTTGTTTTGTCACAGGACAAAAGGTCTCTGAAGGTCTCTGAAATCCCTGTCCTCCATAAGTAAGAAAATTTCACAGTGTGTGTAGGTATGGTTTTTTTCCACACTGTGAGTGTAGTAGAGTTCTAGGATGCTATGCCACAGAGAAAATACCGGTCCTCAGTGTGAAATGTTCTAGGACTGTTTTTCTGTTGACAAATTTTTGTTGTGGTTTTATTTCTGACTTATTTTCCTCTTTCTTTTTGGAGAATGCTTTTAATTGCTGTGGCACAAAGTATTGTGTTAGTACCAGTCAAACTCAATTGGCAGTAGAAGGTCAAGTCAATGTTACAAGTATTTAGTAGCATCCAGTCTGGCTAAAAAAAAGCTGATTCCAGGAGCTACTGAGCAAAATTTTCAAAGGCACTTAAATGCCATACTCAGAAAAGGCTTATATAAAGTTTCATTGAGGGTCATTTCAAGTCTGACAAGAATGGAATTTGAGTGACTTTTTTTATAGCATCTTTAAGGGTCAAATGTTTCCCCCTCTCATGTTCCACTCAAATCCACCTTATCTAGAGTAACTCTTAGTGTCCTTAAAATTCACTCTGAATGAAATTTCTTGGTGACTGCTTTTACTGTCTCCTTCTGCTAAATCAAATTACTCATTGATATGTTTTATTTCAAAATGCTAGTGGGTCACATCATGCCACAGTGGTCGCAGTACTGATAAGATTTTTCTCCTTAGCAGGAATCTCAGTTTCTGAAATTTTATTGACATTTGTAAATGCAGTAATTTTTTAAAAGGCAAAAAATACTGTCTTGTTGTGTATATACTGCCAAGGCTCCGTTTGAGTTACTTCAGCAATTACTAATTTAAGTATTTTTTTTTCAAAGAAAAACCCTTTCAAAATAGGTCTTCAGGATAGTGTGAGGACATCATTAGCACATTTTAATTTTTGATAGTATTTTGGAAACATTTTTAGAAATATTATGACATGCTGAATGTACTGTATTTCTGATATGATGCTCACTCACTTTTTTCTTTCATTTTTTTATAATTTCTGTAGATCTCCTTAGCTTCATGTTTCTCTCTTCCTTGGTATCTCTGCTTCTCATCTGCTTTTTGTGCAACTAGGGATAAGAAGCAGCTAAAGGAGGTGTATATGTTATTGAAGTGAACTTCTGTGACATATCTAAATATAGTAGTTTGGTAGCATTATTTCACTTGCAGGGTATGGGGCAAAATTGAGTGCTTTTCTGAAGACTTAAGAAACAAGGAGGACTAAAGCACCTTTTTATTTTTTTTAAATGGTCCAGCTTTCGTGTGGAGAAAACACACATGGAGAAACTTCACAGGACTTGCTTTACTCTTCTCTTCCTGATCATCTGAAGACTTAGTAGTTTTTTGACAGAATTAACCAGATTTATCATTTTATATAAATAGTTCTTTACAAAGCACTCAAGTTACCTTCAAGGCAGTGTTAGTGAACAGCAGATATCTCTCTGCTATGGAATAAAATTTTCAGATGTTATAAATAGCAGTGCCAACTTTTTCTCCCATGGAGCTACACCAAGTTTAAATTTTCATTTTTATGTAATTTATATTTTGCAGGACTAAAGCACAGTAGGGTTTTTTTGTCTTGTGACACTTCAGGAACCCACAGTCCCAAATTTAGAGCAACAAGAAAAGAGCATGTATGACAGTGCTGGTGTGTAAATGTATACAGTCCAAATCAAAAAGTTATGGAACTAGTGTTATTGTGAGAGGGAACTGAGGAATGCTTTCTGCATCTTGCTAGCTTCCATACCCTACTGAGCATAGACCAGCACTTAGAGCCAAGTTCTGCCCTCTGATGTGCACACTTGGCTCCTGTCTCTGTCTAAGGCATGTACATCTGAGATCAATACTTGGTTTTTATTTCAAACAGACAAGTAAAGAATGAGTAATGCATACATGTTGCAAATTGAATGAATGGCATAAGTAAAATTGCATATTTAATTTAGAAATACATATTTTTTCCCTTGGAGCATTTGATAGAACTCTGGCATTCTTGTCTTGCTTTTACTGTTTCAGTCCTGTGAGGAGTAATTGAATTTGTGGAGTGTTTGCTGCTTATGACCACATACCTGAGAAGTTAATAATTTAGAATCTTACGTTAACAATGGTAAACAGTCCTAATTTTTGTTTAGTTTTGCATTTCTCCAACTGAATTTTGTTTTTTTTTTTGAAAGGTATCTTAGGGGAAGGAATTTTTATTATTCCATTGCTTTTCTCTTTATTTTGAACTGTATATGCCAGGTTATTGATGTACATAAATACGTATATGTGTGCTCAGTGTCTTGCAAAGGCACAGCTGAGAAGCTTGCTTCTAGATTCTGAGGCTTTTACTTTATCTGTTCTCCAAACAGTCCCTCACTAAGACGTTACACGAATTTTTTTTACACATTCTCTAGTGGCACTGAAACAACCTCCTTGAACCAGGACGAGAACATTCAGCCAGCTCATCAGGCTGGTCTCCTGCCCTGGCAAGACAAGGTGTAAATGCTGCTGTTGCCTTGGCAGGGGGCTCAGACAGTAGGTAGAGTAGATGGTTCTTCTTCAACAGGAGTTTGTTTCCCCACGGAGAGCAAGCCAGGCTCAATGGAAGCACAGACTGAATTCAGTCCACAGGGGTTCAGTTGCACCATGCTGCTAAAACCTGGAGAGTTACCAAAGCTGGATATTGTAGAAGATGTATATTCCTGAGATTTACTGCCATTGCTGGCCTTGAAATGACAGCTGCTATGCAGCATTATACTCCCAAGAAAAAAATGTATAAATTATCAAGAAAGTAGAAGGAGTATGAGCAACTTTGCCTGCTTTTAAAGTATGTTCTTTTTTCCCTCCCTTTTCATCCACCCCTTCTCTCAGCCATGAAGACTTTGATTTTATATCGGGGACCCGCATGCGCAGGCTGGCTCGGGAAGGACAAAACCCTCCGGAAGGCTTCATGGCTCCCAAGGCTTGGACTGTGCTGACAGAATACTACAAATCCTTGGAGAAGGCTTAGACCTCTTATTAACTGCAGATCAACCTTTGACGCCTGATTTATTTACGAGAAGGGGACCACACAGTCACCATTCATGTTGCTTTGTTGTGGTGTCTGTCAGGAAGTTCTCTGAAAACAGACTCTTTCTTCCTAACTTAGCATCATTCTTTGCCTGCCCTTATGGGTTCTATTATGTCCTGGCACCTAACTAGCTGCTGGTTTTAATGTCTTCTCTTTTATTACAGTTAATATTCTTGCAGTAGGATTTTTAACTCCTGTATTTTTTTTTTTTTTATATTTTATTGCTTCTGTCCTGAGTTCTGCAGCTGTTAAATAGATGCAGCTTTTTCATATGTTATTTAAGCTGCTGGGTAGTGTCTGGTTTTAGTAGTTTGTAGAAGAAAATGTAAGAGTTAATCCTTTAACTATGGATAGATTATCTATAAATCAAAAAAGTAAAGAATGTTTCAAAACATCTGTTAAAATGTCTTCATCTTTAACTCATCATTATCATCTCCAGAAGCACTTAAAATTTATTTCTGATTATATGTAATCAAAAAGCAGAAGGGTTTTTTTATGTAGCGTAATTAAAATTTTGCTTTCTTTGTTTAATTTTGGAGTTTATTGTACGTTGTTTCTCTTCTGCTGTGGACCTGTGAAGATGGCCAAGTAATGAATAAAAGAAAATATCTAATTTTGACTTTGAATTGTTAACAAATTCACATACCGTTTTTGTATATGCTTGCTGCCATAGGTGTCAGTAGAGTATGTTTTGTTTCATTTGATGTAACTTACTGGTTTTTGATTCCAGATATACTTAATCAGCCTACTACAACTTTTTTAAAAGCATGATAGCCCAAACTTAATTTCATGTTTAATTATTGCAAGAAAAATAAAGAAAATTCTTAGATTTTAGCATTTCCTGTGGTAAAAATGCTTTGTTCAGATATTGATTTTCTGTTTTTCAAGGTCTCCAAAGAGTAATCTTGTAAGTCAGCTTTGCTTGCTTTAAAGACAAAGCACATGTTCTTTTAGGATTCTTCAAAAATCCTGAAGAAACATAAGAAGTGAAAAGTAAAACACTTCTTCATGTGTAAAGTAACACTGACTTATTGGTGTCTTTTCAAGCATTTGCAGGTAATCAGTGGAACAATCATAACCTCTCTTAGCTAGAAACTACCTCATACTCTTGTCACAGAAATTTACTTTAAACAGTGAATATACAGTTAAACAGTGTATATAGAAAGAACCAGCTCAAAATTGTTAGAATTTTGATACTGGATGAGCATGTGTTCATCTAGATTATTTTTTTGATGTCAGAAAGGTTGTGATGAGGGGATCTGTGCAATGAATTGGATGAATGCTACTTGCAGTCTTTGTTTTCTTGTTCACAGTAGCATTTAAGACAAATTCTTTGAGACTGACCTCCTCTTTTCTCCCTCTGCCTCTGAAGAGATGTAGAATGTATTTTTTAGTGGAATTCTTTCCTCTGATAGACAGTAAGGTGGTATTGGGGAAAAACAAGAGGTTTATTAGCAAACTACAACAATGACTTCAAATTTGGCTTTCTTTTTAGGTTGTATCAATATATAGGATGTATAAAATCCAGAAGAAAGGGTCCATTCATCCATGTGCAGCTGTTCATGCAAAACTTCAAGTTTAACCATGAAGATGAACTAGAGTTGTCAGCTGCTAAAGTGGGATTTGCTGTTGGAAGTTGCAGTTTGGACTCTTTGCTGTCAGGTTTGATTCTTTTGCTAGCTGTGATGAAAGATAGTATTTTGACAGAATAGCAAACAAGGTGAATGTCTACAGAAGTTAGTGTTTTTAAAATGCTATATGAAGCTTGGAAAATAAATGGGAGTGATGAATGTGAATTTGAATCATCCTGTGAAGTGAATTTAGAAGCAGGAATGCCTTCAAGCAGATTAACACAGTGATAACAAGCAGATCTAGTTTTCTAGATGTAGCCCAAATTGTTGTTACAGTGCCTCTGCAAAACATTTCTTGGAGGGCTCTGTATTGAAGAAGCTGCAGTCTTTTGTGAACTTAAAACCACAGCATTCCCAGCATAATGCTAATTGGGAACAGGAGCATCTGATCCATTTGTAGGCAGGACGTGCTCTATACAACAATATTTTCCTGTATTATATGAGTTTTCACTGTAGAGTTCAAATTTTTCCTCCTGTCTGCAGCTTCCTTATTTAAGGAAGCCATATTTACAAGAAAGGGCTATCCTACCAAAAATTATTCTTTTGCCAGTGTCTCTCTTTAGCTTTTCCCTGCCTTCTCTCAGAGGATGCCATTATCAGTTGACGAGTCCCAACATTCTGCTTTCAGCAGGTGGTTCAGCTTCATTAAGGGTGCAATGGCATCTGAGGTGCTTCTGAGACAGCAGCTGGGGTTCTCCAAAGGCAGCAGCAGGACTAACGAGGTGAGGGTTGTTGCACCAAACATGTGCCTTCCCACCTGCCCTCGCACCAAAGAGCAGTGACCTCAGGACATGTCATGCAACAGAAATAGTGTGATCCGTAGGTCACTGTGTGATCTCCTATGAGGATAGGACTACATTTGATAGGATGATGTTTGATCAATGTAAGCAGGTACTAATTTTGCAGCTGGAAAAATAAAAAGCTGCATTGTCTCCTGTCTTCACTTCCTAAAACTTTTTTTTTTTTTTCAACTGGAAAAATACTGGTATGTATGGGAGTTATGTATCTAAGCAGTTGTATTGGTGTGTTATAAAGAGCAACAAAATCAAACTTCCAATCATGTCATCTTTCTAAAGGTTATTTAGCAGTCAAGAGGAGTTTTACCCTGTTCATGAAGATGAGAAATGTCAAATAGTGTTCCCCCTCCCTCATATTTTCTGCCTCTACATTGATTTAACTTATAAATGATTCTCTACCTGCTACTGTTGTACAGGATATTTCATGGCAGTTATCCTGTACTTTTTGTACAGTCTCAAGATGATTATTCTCTTCCAGAGGATCATTCTGATCTATTGGGCATGTGATCTATAAAAGTAGTAGCACTCTTGATCCGTATAGCTGATACAAACATAGTCAGCTTTTCAAATTACAAGATGAGCAAGCTAGGTGGAGATTACCAAACCCTAAACCTTAGGGTTAAATAAATGGTACAAAATTACTGCATCTCCTAGGTGAAGTAATTCCTGCAGTACCCATAAGCAACTTAAGAAAATGGAAACTTTTTCTAAAGGACCTCATGGCTGAGAATTAATTTTTTCCTTTGTGAGTTCTTTTATGTCTTTTTTTGACTGACATGAATATTCAGAGTAACTTTTCACATAAGGATCTATAAGTTGTGATGTACAAATAGTAGATAAATGCTGAGGATGCTGACTTCTGTTTTTTTTTTTTTTTCTTTCAATAGGGAATCTGAGCACTAGCAATTCAGTAGTGCATTAGAAATGCAAAATGGAGAACGCAGACTAGGTCCCATGTTGTTTTTCAGATGCAGTTTGGAGCTAATCAAGCTGCTACGTCTGTAATAATGCAGTAGAATTCAGGAGGGGAAGGAGAGGCTGTCCTGGCATAGTGGTTGTGGAAATAGACAAGGCTATGACCTATGTGGTCAATATTGTAATTTTCCTGAATTTGACCGTCTCTTGCATTTCCTATTTCACTAATTTAAAAAGGTTTCATAAATGGGTCATACAAAGCATTAAAATTCCTGTCTTTCCATGCTAGACAAAGAATAAAAGTTACTCTGAGCATCATATAACAAATATTAGTAGTGTAGTCCAGATTATTTTTCCTTCCCAAGAATTTAAATGTGCTAACCAGCATATTATGGCCTTTCCCTGTAAATGCTGACAGCTTCAACAAGTGTGTGTGTGTGACTTTCAACATTCCTTTTATCTCTAGTCATGAACCTTAAAGTTATCATGCTAGGGATTGTAGGAACATGGAAGAAAAATCTCTCATCTCTGCTTCCCTGTGAGTCAGAAGATCTGTTACTTCATCTATGGCACCATGTCCAAAAACAGGGAAAAGTAAAACTAATCCTTCACTTAATATGGGAGAATTGATAGGGAAGAAAGAAGGTGGAAACTGGACCTTCATCTAACTTTGCATGTATATCTACAGGAATGAGATTTACTGTGGTGTTAGAATGTTTCTAAGAAATGTGTAGAGATGGTATTCTTCTCAAACCTGACATAGAATCCCTTCACCATCACCTGTAAAAAGCCAGGCACTTCAGTCTGGAATGAGTTGGCCAAATTAAACATGATGAAAGCAACTGACAGCTCAGAATAATTATTTTATCTTTTTGAATTGGTCCTGGAATGAGTTGGCCAAATTAAACACTGTGATGAAAGCAACTGACAGCTCAGAATAATTATTTTATCTTTTTGAATTGGTCTTCGAAACTTACTTACCAAAATTCTTGATTTAAATGCTGTTGAAGAGAAGAATGACTCTGGTTCCATTTTTTTTTTTTTTTTCCCATTCTTGTTTTTTTTTTACAGATGGAGCTGAGAAGCTAGACTGCTAAGGGGAAATTTAAATTTCCAATTTAATGGATATATGAGAGTTCCTTGATAGCGGCTAAACAAGTGCTAGGTAAACATGTGATTTAAAGGGTGACTGTGCAGAGATTCTGCTCATTTGTGTTGTTTTTACCTTGAAGAAAGCCTGAGGGCTGGAATACCAGTGCCTCTTTTAAATTAACTTTTTCATTCACAAAAAACTTTTTGATTAGGAATATAGCTGGATTTTTACTAGGCTTTTGAAGTGTCCATTGAAGGGGTTTCTTTGTTTCTCCTTCAAGCTCTGTGTCTGTTCTTGTGGAATTAATTTTTTTTTAACCTGTATCCTTTTTCATTATTTCTTTATTAAAATCACTTTTTTCTTCTCTGTGGAGGTTATATATGCTCATGAGCCAGAATCATGCATTCAGTATTTCCAGAACTGTTTGCCCTAGAAACCTCATCTTGATATAATTTTGAAGTTGAGGGGGAAAGGCAACTACACTGAAAGCTAGAAAACACAGCTTTAAAGCCACATCTGGAATTCTTAGACTGTTAGTGGCTCCAACTTTAAACAGAGAGTACATAGATTTTATATGCCATAAAACTCAAGTAGCTTTGGATCCAGTATAAGAGTAGTCACCCGACTGTCATGTTAAAATCCATCTACACAATGCTTTGAAGAGTGATACCTGTCTATGTATAAAATGAGGAAAATATATCAGTTTCAGTATAAACTTTACTGGGCTGAAAATAGTGCCCAAATGTTGCTTTTATCCTCTGCAAGCAAAGCTGTTTTTTCTGTGGAGTCCTATGTTCATCACTATAAATTTCATAATATGGGAGGAATACAAATATTTTGGCCATATCCATTTATTTTCATCTCATAGCATCAGTTATGGTGCTTGTAAAAAAACCCCTTCAGTCTAAGCTGTGAGTTTTTATATTTTGCTGAGTACCTGCAGATCTCCAGGCTTTCCACCCAGATGACTTGTGCCTGAATTGTTGTGGTCTAAATCAATTATTTTTGTAATGCTTGATAGTAACGTTCATTGCAGCAATTGCAATGAGGCAGATGAGAGACACCAGTATCCATGTGTTAATGTTCCCTGAACATTGTTGATACATTTTATTTATTATAAAACATGACAGTTTTTTCAGGACAAGACTACTCTTAACATGGAAACATTTCTCTGATTTCAATACTGCTCCCTAGAGAATGAGAAATTATCTAGGCTTTGTTGTATTAATTTGATTTAATTGACAGCTTTCTCAAAGACTTAAGTGGAAGCAGAAGAAACTACTTTACCCTTAAAGACTGGGTTCAAATGGGCTGCCTGCTGTAAAATGGAAAACTGTAGTTGATTAGTCAATGGAAGGTTATTTGCAGGATTGCTCATGTGTTATTGAGTTCTGCCTTGTTTATAGTTCATCTACGACCTGTGAAAAACAATATTTTAATGATTTGATTCAATTGTTTCCAGACAATGAAGACAATTATGAGGCAAGTTCATGTTTAACTTTCCACTAGGAAAAAGTTTAGTGTTATTACTGCATGCTAGTTTATATTTAAACTGTCTGAAAGATACAGTGTTGTAGTTACATGGGCAAAAATTTCCTATCGTACGATGTGACAGCAGAGCAATAAACATACCATCAGAGCCAACATCGTAAGTATGGTGCAAAATGCTAAGTATTATTGACACTTCTTCATTAGCGACAGTTATTTATAACTCCTTTGTTCCTAAGGAGTTGTTTCTTCAAGGAAAATTACTCCTTCTTCCTGAAAACAGAAAATGTGTATTCCTTACTTGGTAGTTAGAGACACTCAGAATAGCAGCAATTCTTCGTAGCTTTTCTGAATTGCTGTGAGTATTTTTAAATACATGGACACTTCTGAGCTCTACCATGAAATGGATTTGCAAAAAACATAAAAGTTTTAAAGTTTTTCTTAGTAATTATTCTTGACTACTTTGCTTTTTGTAGTTTGATAATTTTCCCTTCTGTACAAAGTTGTCTTCTAAACATCAATCTCATGTAGAGATTGGTGAATTTTCATCAACTATTAAAACAACTCTAACTCTTTCCTTTTTCATTAGCCTTTGGTTCAGGGATTCATTCGTGTTGTGAGGATTTCTTGTCAAATACTTTATGGGCTGGAGAAAAGTGTATTTAAAGACAGCGATTTGGTGGTGGAGAATTCCAGGATAACCTTATTCAAGCACTGACAATAAAAACCCACATCTTGTAACATGTGGTTTAACCCCAGCTGGCAGCTAAGCCCTACACAGCTGCTCACTCTCTCCCCCATGTCTGGATGGGGGAGAAAATCAGAAGGGTAAAAGTGAGAAAATTTGTGTGTTGAGGTAAAGACAGTTTAATAGCCAAAGCAAAAGCCACACACACAAGCAGAGAAAACAAGGAATCCATTCACTGCTTCTTATGGGCAGGCAGGGGTTCAGCCATTCCCAGGAAAGCAGGACTCCATTCTGTGCAATGGGTTCTTGGGAAGAAAACCACCATCACTGCGAATGTAAGCCTTCTTCCTTTTTCTTCCCTCAGCCTTTTATGTTAAGCATGCTGCCATATGGTATGGGATATTCCTTGGATCAGCTGGGGTCAGATGTCCTGGCTGTGCCTGCTCACAGCTTTTTGTGCGCCCCTAACCTCCCCACTGGTGGGGTGAGAGCAAACTTCAAAAGAATATTGTGCTTTTCCTATAATCACAATTAAGGTTCAAATGCAAATTTAAAGCAGCATGTTCTACCTAAAACATGTGCACATTTTTAATGTGCTTGAAAAATTAAACATAAACGTTCTGATTTATGCAAGTGTCTCCTCCTTGATAGAGGATCAATATTTTTTCTCTCATTCAACCATTTGCATTGTCTTCAGTTTGAGAACTTGCTAAAAGAGAATTGGCAAAGGACTGAAAATCCTGGTCAGTCTAGACCAATCCTGCACTAGACAGTTTCAAACAAGTAAACTCATGCTTTTATTTACACATAAATATTTTACTTTTTTCACCTGTATGCAGTAATTCCTCATTTGAGATTTTCCTACATAATCATGTAAGCAATGAAAGAAAATTCAGTTTCTCTATGTACTCTTGGTTTGATAATTATCCCACATGTCTGTAGACCTTGAAGTTAATGCCAAGGAAGTAGGTTCTTTTCCATGTTCACTTTCTGACTTTAAATCTGGAAGACATGTTTGATGTTCATCAGTGTGAATTTGAAGAAAGATCTGTCTGCCTGTGAAAAAATGGATCTGACTGTATTGAGAGCCTCCTGAGCTTCTCTCTTTCAGGCCTACATAAAGCTTTTATTTTGACAGAAAAGGAGTAAGCCACTGTTTTTAAAAAAATTGTGACACAATTGGGTTTTCCAAAGAGACATACTTATCTTAACAAGCCAAATAAAGACAAAAATGCAGCTTACAAAATGATCAGTCCAAATTAAAGAAGGTCTGCCCACTAAAACCCAGAGTTTTGTGACTGTGTGTACTCCCCAGGGAGGCTACCGCTAATGTCAAGAATTCCAGCATTGAAGAGGATTTTTTGCAGTATGAATTTATTATGCATTTCATGATTCCTGTGGAATTTTCAGTGTCTGCTCCATCTCCGCGTGCAGTTTTAAGGAAACGTCGTACATTCACAGATATTGTAACAGCGTACATTACCCTCTTGAATCCTTTTCTTTCTTCTTCATAAGATACTATCATTATTTCGGGCTGAAAATTTTCTCAGCTTGGATGTTCTGAGGGAAACATCACAGTTTAAAAGGGAACTCATGCAGTTTCATCAGTCAAACCAGTTCATCAATCAACAGTTTCATCTGTGCAAACTGAAAGAACTGCAGAGTGTTCTGTGACAATGGAGTTTCTGATGTTGGTCAGGGTCAATATAAAAGGAACATACAGTCTCTGTTTTGTTTGCAGACTGTTACAGATGTGTAGGGGTTTTTTGGTTTGCTTGGGGGTTTTTGTTTGTTTTAGTAAACATCAGTCACCCTGTCATCTTTTAATGGCAGTCTATGAGCCCTTTGGGGAAGTGCAGCTCACAAGTTTTAAACCATTGCTCTACAAGAAGAGTTAAGGAGTTGTCATTAATTTTGTCTATGTAAAATTACAAAGTACAGATGTGTTCAAAGAAACAAGAATAAAGAGAAAGAAAAAAAATATTATAAATTGAGTAGGCAGTATTTGAGGGGTTAGCATGTTTGTAAACAGGAACTGAGACCCTGAACTCTGGGATTGGATCTCTTGTGCACTCCCTACTGAGTTGGAGCCAAAGCAAATACCACTATTTCTCTTGTAGAATATTCATCTAGAATAGTCTTGTCTACACAATATGTTGAGCCTTGTCTGTGTAAGAAGAAAATGTAGAGTATTAATGTTGTTCTATTTGCCTTTCTTTTTAGAAAAGCAAGCATTGTCTGCCATGTGGTTGTGCCTTAATCTTGGCTGCTTTGAGATTATTGCTCTTGGACCTGATGGCTTTGGCCTTTCATACTTGGGATTTACCTGGACTGTAGGGGCTCCAGGAGCTGCTTCTCTTTGGGCTCATCTGCTTCCTAACTGTGGCAGTTGCTGAGTCTCTCTCACAGACAGAATTTTTGGGTTTCCTGAGCATGCTTTTCAGTGAGCTTTGCTATTTTTATTATTTCTGGAGCATGTTTTTGTGGTCTGTGGTTTTGGGCATGTGGTTTCCCCCTCTCTCTCGTCATATATGTGGAGCTGAAAACAAGATACTGTAGTATAAACCAAAATGTCCTAATTTACCATCTCTCTCTGCTTCTGCTGCTGTTTTTTATGTCACAGCTTTCAGTCAACAGCCTACTTGCTGAGAAATAGCAAATGCACACATTGTCCAGCAATAACTGGATAGTACTTGTGTGCTACCAATGCTGTTTAAGTTACAAATACAAAATACAGTGTCATAGGAGCTACTGTAAAGAAAGGTATTTCCCCCCCAAACAAACCCAGTAAACCTTTCACAAGAAAGGTTCACAAAAGCTGTGAAGGTTGGAACAGTTCTAGCTCCAGATATCCTGGGATATTTCCATATTTGGCAGAAACTGCTCTTTTGGTGTGGCCACGTAGTAAAGACAGTTGCAATACTTGTGTCTGCTCTAATTCTATTGTTTCTAGTTTGAATTATAAAAGATTCTATCTTTTATAAGTGGAACACCTAGTGGCAATGCATGGGTGAAGCCTGCTGAAAGAACTTGTGCCAGATCTGGAAGAAGAACACTGCATTTATTTGTAGTTGTTTTTATTCTTGCTGTGTTATATTCCTTTTGTTGGTACAACAATCAGAATGGTTTCTCCTCAAAAATGAGGAAACACACTACAAGCTCAAGTGACATGGAAGCAGTTGAACTGAAGAAAGTGAGGAGCTCTGAATTACCTTTTTCTCTTAATGTCTCTAAATAATACATACTTCATCTTTTGACCTCATATCTTCATTGTTCTGTATTTTGTGCTCTCTAATACTACTCTGATGAGCAACGTTCATCAAAGAGATTAAACCTTGTATGCTACTGATCTGACGCAAAGGCTGTGATTCCTCAGTATTTCAAGGTAAAATGATAAATAGTCATGGTAATGAGGAGAGCCTTTTAGTTTGCAGTATGACATAATTAAGCTGCATCTAGTAGTAATTAATTTTCAAAATGTTCACAGAACTGTTCTAACACCATCTGTGGTACTGATGCAAAACCTGAGGAATAGTTAAAAAGTCTTTGTTTTTTACAGGCTTCATTGGAAACAAAGAGCAATAGAGAAGCCCACTCTTTTCCAAGTAGAAACATGCCACTCCTGCAGTGAGTGCAGGGGATGGGAGAACATAAAAATTTCAAATCAATACAGACAAAATATTAAAGGAATTTAGTGTTTTCACTGAAAAATTAATCTTAATTTAGTCTTAAATCTGATTAGTCTTAATAATATTTCTTTATTAAAGAGATAATTGCATAAAAGCTGAAAGATTAAGGTTGCTCAAATAATTAATTATCACAATTTTTTGTTTTTAAACTGATTTTCAGTTATCCAAGAGCTACTAAATTTGTTTTAATTAATACCACTTTTAAATTGTAGGAGGACAAAAAAGTGCATTTGTAAAGTGGTAAATTTCTTAATGCTTCAGATTTTTCCTTTGTCTCTGGTACCATGACTGTTTTCAACCCAGCCTGAAAACACAGCACTTGATCTGCACATTGATGGTTATTACACATGAGCATGTCTCTGGGCTCTGTCAGAGCCTCTCTGAGGGCTGTTGACCTTGCACTAATTAGAAGATGTCATTCCCAGTGGGCTAACAGCAGATCTGCCCTTAGCACTCATGCTCTGGGATTAATTTAATGGGAGAAGTGCAAAATGCTACATAAATTTCTGTGAAAACAGGCTACTCTGGGAACAGCTGTTTGAGCATGTTCTTGCTTTGGGAGGCTTTCAAGCCATTTGGACTTTCTTTCTGTGGCAGTGAGTGCTGGCAGATGCCCTCTTATGTGCAGAGGTGAATCTTGTCCCTGGAAAAGTAATTCTGTAAGTGCAAAGAAAGTGCACTGTGGTTTCACTGCAGGAGTCAGTACTTGGTGTTTGCCTGACATTGCTGAACAAGCCTTGCTGTCTTGTATATTAGACTGACTTAATTGGAAGATTAGAATATTGTTGAAAACTTAGTGGTTGCTGAGGGACTTATTTTTCCCTTTCTGTCTTAGTTAGTAAAATTGAACATTCTCTGTTTATTCTATTCTGTAGAAGAATAAAAGTCTTCTCTTTGCAAAGTTCTGCTGAATAAGCAGGACTGTATCAATCTTGCTCAAAATTAAATACCAGCCAGACCTGCTGTTCATATGTGGCATGCTTATTTGCATTTGCTCTGATCTTTTGCCCAAACAAAAAAGCAGGAACTGAATAGGATTTAATTACAGGCTTATTTGAGCTTTGTTTTATGGAGACAGTCATGAAGTGTCATATTTATCAGACTAGAACTTTTGAAACATGGTCCTTTTTACTCTCCATTTTATCTTCTGAAGAAGGCGATATCTGATGTGTGCTTTTTTGTCTCATTTCCTTCTGACAGAAGCATGCATTTAGTGTAATGAAATTTGGGTACTTCTGTCAAAAAGAAAATAGTGCATTAAATTATTAATTTTTTCTCATTGTAACTCCTAACCAAAAAAAACCCTAGCAATTTAAATTTTAGGGTATGTAGTTTTATAGGGTTCTATTTCATCAGAACATGAGGGGATAATATTAGACTAGATTAATCTTTCTAAAGTTTGATAGGGCTTTTTATTTCTTCTCAGGAGAACTTGTTGAATCTAACTTCTGTCAGTTTTGGTTTATTTGTTTCTCTGGATTTCTACTAAACTATAGTTATCACCCATGAACCAAAGTATTTTACTTGTGGCTTAACCATTACAATTAACATTAAAACCTGGCATAAATATTCAGCCATTTTTAGAAGCAATTTATTTTTCAAACTAAGTTTGCATTATTTTTTTCATGTTGTGATGTTTTTCTCATTTACTAGAAAAGTGCACTAGATATGCTGGCCTGTTTCCACTGGACAAGATGCCTGATGGGTGAGCAAGATGTACTCAGTATGGTGAAATCATGTTACTAGATGAGTTTTATCCTAATTTATGCTCAAGAGCTGAGTTTATTACTGATGCTTTTTGGCTTGCAGAATTAGTTCTGTAGAGTTCTAGTGCTAAGTGTTATTTAGAAGAAATCACATATTGAAAAATACAAGAGACCTTCTTTTAAAATAAAGCTCTGCCTTTTAATAATTTTTTTTACATGAAGTGAAAACTGAGCAGCAATTTTTTTTTCTTGAATGTTGTTCCCGTTCAAGGAATACCAAGTTATTTTTAAGTGTTTGTGTATCCATATAGAAAGACAGAGGGAGAGAGAAAGATTGGGAAAAGAGAGAAAGTGTCTTAACCGCAACATATGTTTCTCTGGAAATTCATCTGTTTTCTTCAGTGACAAAGCCACTTGATTATCCCTGTTGGGATTGCAGGCTAGCACAGCTATGGAAGAATGAGCTGGATGCCATATTGCTTAATCAGCCAAGAGGTTGGTTAGTCTAGTTATTTTGTGCAGAGGACAGATGCCATAGTCTCTGGCAGAAACAATATAACATGAATTTTCAGATTCTGTCATTCTATGCTAACAGTTGGGAAAAAGATATTTGCTAGGCGACTAAGCTGGGAGTATTGTAAACCAGTAGTATGGAAATCAGTGAAGGAAGGGCAAAGAGTATCTTTTCCAGGGCTGGAACATTTCTTGGATATTAAGGAATTGTGCAGAATATTATTTTAAGCATTTTGAGGTTACTCACTTCAGTTGTCAAAGTTACCTTGACAAACCTCCTAGGCCTTTTAACATGGCCACTACAGAGCAAAGCCAACATTTGACACATAAGGCAAAATTTTTAGAATTCAAGATAGCTTATCCCAGCTCAGAGAAGCACACTCAATGTGGGTTTGCAATAGTCTGTTTTAACTTCATGGTGCGTGTACAATGACACAGAGAGAGTAGATAATACCACTGAGAAAAGCTTTCCCTGCTAAGCCAAGAGTAAAAATCTTTCACCACTATTAGGTTTTATTATTGTTCAGGATTTCATAAACGCCTCAAGCAAAGCTCTTACCACTTTTTCCTCTTCTACACAGAGTAGAAGAATCCTGGTTTTAATTAGCTTGGTATTCACTGAGAGTATGGTGAGGAAAATGCGTACAGTTAACTTTCATTTAATCATTTGTTATAATTCAGTTTGGTGTCATTTAAAGAGATTAGTTCTAGTCTATAACACGGAGGAGTTCTGCAGGAATTTATCCACTGAAAAGGTTGTCAAGCATTGGATTGGCCGCCCAAGGAAGTGATGGAGTCACCATTCCGGGAAGTGTTTGATAAACAAGTGTTTGGACATAGCACTTAGTTCTATGGTTTAGTTGATATGGTGGTGTTCAGTCAAAAGTTGAACTCAATGCTCTTGGATGTTTTTTCCAACCTTAATGGTCTGATGATTCTGTAATTGACTTTTTGAGTGGGTATAACTTTGTCCCATGCTTAGAAATGGAAAATCTTGAAGACATTATGTCCCAGATGATACAAGTGTTTCCTCAGTGTCTGTTTTTTTAATTAAGTTGCAGCACAAATGAATACTCAAGATTTCATAAGGCTGGAATGTAATTTTCTCCTATGCTAGAGATTTTGTTGGCTGTACTAACAAGAAATGTTTTATACCTGGAGGCAGTAGTAAAGGAGGAAATGGGAGACTGATATAAAAGAAAACTCATGAATATATGCACTTGTGCATGCAAAAAAATAATCCTGATCTACTCTTACATAATATAAATGTCATGAATAAAAAATAATCTATTAACTGAAATGGAAGATCATAATGGAAAGAAAAGCCATGTAGAATGTCATGTAACATTTTGAAAAAGAAATCAATATGGTTTCCAGGAATTCATTTATCTTAGGATCCCACAAGTACCTCTGAATAAACCCATCCATGACTTTTTTCATCACCTTCTCTTGTTACTCTTCTGTCAGTCACATTTGCTTCTCTGATTTGATCTTCTTTTATTTTGCTCTGATGTGCAGCTATGATTCTGTGTTCAGGACTATTGTGGTTAAGAGGTACAAAGCTTGTTATTTCATGCAAACTTATTATGAGCTGAAGTAAAGCATTCTGCACTTGATTATGTGCTAGCAATTAATGTCCTTTACTCTATTTAATCTTTAGATTATTAGAACCTGTGCTTTGAATACATGATTTTTGCAATTATCTCATCTATTTTAATTTTTATCTGTGTGTTAAACTTTGGTATTCGATAATCTCAAAGTGAACCTCATTTGTTTAGCAATGATGGCAACAGAACACTTTTGGAACCAAAGTATAGCATGACAAATGGTTGTTAGAAGGAATCCTATGCTTTTTTATCTTGAAGTGCAATGGTGAAATCTACCCCTGGACAGAAGTTTCTGCTCACCACTTGAGCAGAGAATACACACTGATGGAAGCTGGAGTTGCTCTTCTGACTTCAGGGGAGCATTGCAAACAGGCACTTTTGGATTTGGCTCAGAAACTTGTACTGATGTGAGTCCTTGAAGGTTCAAGTGGAGAACAGGCCTTTTGGTCTGGCCTTTGCATAAGAGATACATACACTCTGGGTATATGGATTATCCTACATGAAAGGTCTTCATCAGTTTTTGCCATATGGTTAAAACATATATACATATTTTTGCTGTTACATCCAGGCACTGTGAGGCAGCTGGTATTAATGAATAAAAATAGCCAGCAAAATCCTGGCATGTGGTTGCTAGAAGGAACAATTTATAGCCAAGGGTCTTTTAGATTACTAGAAAGGAGAAAAAAGGAACAACTCCAAAACACATGACCTTTGAAAGTATGTATGAACTCCAAGTTTCATCTGCATTTTGGGCACCTGTATTGCTCAAGGCAGCAGAATATGGAACTGATTATAAGATATTAATTCTATCTATTGCTAAAAATTATATGGAAGGCAATTGAGGAGTGTGGTGTTTTGGGTTTCTTTTTTAAACACCAAAACAAAAGTTTGTCTTTTAGCTGATATTAGTATCAAGACATTTGTAGCTTCATGAAGACCTTGGGAGAGATACATTTCTCAGAATAAATTAAATATAACTTACAAGGTGAGTCTTGGAAGGTGGTCTTACTGTAATGCAAAACTGTGAGTTCTAGTAATTTATTTCTTAACCCTGGTTTAGATTTTTGCCTTCTAAAAAATAAAGCTGACTTTCCTTCTCCACTGAGCAATGACAAAATGCAAGATTCTTGTGTTTCAGAAAATGACTCTTTGGTAGTGCTTAGCATTTCATAATTGATAGTTACCAAGCACAGTGAGGCTCATCTTATGGGTTTATGTTGTTGCAATTTTTTTTGTCTGTTTTGTTATTTTGCCTCATAATCACTGTGTTCGAAATAATGGGATGATCAATATAGCATGCAAATGTTGTAGAGTGTGATCACTAAAAGCTATTATTGTGTTCTAGTGAGAAAAATGTTGCAACTTTATTTGCAGTGTGTCTATATTGGCTGCTTCAGTTCTTAACTTCTACAACCAGGCACCAGGAGCAGTATTAGGATGAGGGGTGGGATTCTGGTGTTCTGCAGAGCCATGAAGACTGGCATTAGATTCTGGCATAGGTTAGCAAAGGAGAGAAAAATTAAAAAAAAATTAAAAAAAAACCCTGGCAAACATGTTATGGAAGTACATTTTAAATGCTCCATAATGCATTCAGTTAATTAAAAAAGAAACCAAGTTGTGCCCAAATTATGTTAAAGTTGTGAAGGAACAGAGATCCTGATCTAGAGAGAAACACAGCACCAGCATACTGTGCTGGTCAAACAAGTGAAAATGATAAATAGGAATGGATTTTTTTAGTTAGCATGATTATGAGTTGAAACAGATTACCTAGAGATGTGATGGTTTCTTTTTCTCTTGTTTCATAAAAAGGCCACAAGCCTTTGAAAGGTGCTTTAGACAAAACAAGGATCGATGTAGGAGAATCCAGGGGAAATATTGGAGGTAAGAGAAGGAGCTATTCAGTGGCATAGAGCTGATCCACAGGAAGGACTCTACAGAAAATATTCATCTCTACTAAAGTTGTCCTGAACGAGAAGTTACCAGATTGTATTTGTCACTCTGACTGCAGCGACAAAGGAACAAGACTTGCAGCAACACTGAGATGTGACCAAATTTTTCTTCCCTATAAGGCTGAGGGGAGCATAAGCAGGATACTGATGTAAAAAGTGGAACAACTTATTTCCTGATTATGCATCTATGAACTCCAGAAAAGCCAACAGGGGTAAATGCCTGGTGGTTTTGTGGCTTCATTACAGAAAAACCCTTGGAATATGGAAGTCATAAACAGCAGGCAGGCAGACTGTTCTAGTGAGAACTCATTTCATGGTTAAAACTGCTAAATGGTGTTTTAGCTCTATTTTGTTCAAAAGATAATGCTGCTTACCATTGTTAAATTTCAATTTTTGTTACCCACCATTGTTGGTAATGGCTTGTTAGATGTTTGAAAATGTGCATATTATTAAACAGTAATATCCGTTCTACACTTCTGTTTGGCAAGTGTGAAATGCACATGTGTGGATGGTTCTAATGCACTGCTTTGGCTTTGTGTTTGAAAGCTATCACCTGTACTTTTTGCTGTTTTCCAGTGACTGTTGTCAGCAACCATTTGCTGTGAATATCAGAGAAACAAGAGAACTTAGGAGAGGCACACTTTGATTTTTCAGCAAGAAATATATGAAGATGGAAGGTAATTCCAGGTTAGATGCTTGCCTAATTCTAACAGAAAATGCAATTGCAAATAAAAAAAAAAAACAAACAACAAAACAACACAAAACACCTTTAGGAAAATTAGTGTTTCTTGTAACAAAGTATGAATACAAGCCTTGAACAAAAAAAATTCAGGTTCATTGTAGTTTGTAAAGATGGAAATAAATGTCTGTGGTAGTGAGGTACTTTAAAATCTCTTAGAACAACTGTTTGTATATAGAATTTTAGCATTTTTGCCAGACAAATTCAATTGCAAAGCTCCCACATGTGAGGCTTTTCTAATTTTGCCCAGCTAAAATTTATCATGGTGGCTGCCAGCCCTGAGTGCTGTGTTGTTTTGTTGCTTGGAGAAGGTTGTAACTCTTCATTTTTGGAAAAGTCTTGCTCATAAACTGCAAGCGATTCTCCATGGTGACTGAAAAAAAGCTAAAAACCCTTGAATGTTTATATCAAATAGTGTCCTCTTAACATACTCTTCTTACTAATGGTTTTCTGTGGAACTGCTGCTTGACAGCTTCTGGTGTACAGAGTGTTTTCAAAAGGAAGGAGTTGATTCACTCCCAGAGGTCAGTGGTGCAAACTCACAGGCTGGCAGCAGAGTGATTTTATCACAGGGAGAGCAAGCTGACCCCTGGAAATTGTGTGTGTGTGTGTGTGCGTGCAAATTCTTACCTCTACTGCCTCATGGTAGGTTACTTCTCTTTCAGAAGGAATAACCCAAGTTATGTGTGCACATCCAGGGGTCTTTTGGAATAGTAGAGTTGCTGTAGCCACATGGTCCAGCCCTTACCTAGGGCACTGTTATTTGGTGGTAGGAAACAGTGTGGAAGGTAAACATTTATATAAAATCCTGGGATGTATGTGCTCTGTTATGCCAGTGTGATAGTATTACAGAGAGCAGTAGAAGTATAAAGTAGGTGCAAGACAGAGATTAGTGAACAAAGTAACTCCTGTCCTTGCCATGGTCAGAATACCTTTCCTGATTGATCAAACCAAAAGCTTTTTTTTTTCTTTCTTTTTTTTTTTTTTTTTCATTGAAAGCATTGCTTACAAGGAACTGAACCATTTCCATGGCTAGCCTAACACTGTCATTGGAATAAATCCCCAATTACAGCCCTTTATCAAAATCCTGAGGGTTCTGAAGAATGGATTTTGATGTCACCATTAGACAGTTGTCTCACACACAAATTGGTACCAACTGCACTGTATAGAATACTATGGATGTTTAAATGTGCTGTTAATTCTGAAAAAGAAACTTATTTTGCCACAGACTGTAATCTTAAAAATGTGGAGTCTTGGGATACATATACAAAATAATGATATAAATAAATATATAAAAGAAGAAAAATCTATGTAAAATCTCTCTAAAAATCCAGATAAATGATTGCGTACTTTTGATTTGTAAGAACTTAAAATACCTCTTCTCTGTGTTCTGTATACTGGGGAGACCCTTCAGATGTATGGGTTGTCATAACTATTGATGCATTTAACTTGAGTGAAATGAAAATAACTTCTTAAAATCTTATGGTCCAAAGTGTGCTGTTATTGCATTCCATTATTGAGGGTGATAAGAATCTCAGGGATCTCAGGGGCTGTTTTATTGCTGGTGTACATTGCACATGCCTGCTGAAATGATCACTGTGCTTTAGAGTGAAATGGGAAGCAGTCTGCTTCCAGACCTTACAGCCTTTAAGTATCATCCAAGAAGAAAACATGGCAAGATAAGAAAATGTAATGGTAGTAATCCTGTGATGAAAAACAAATGCAGAGTACATTTCTGATTTATAAACTTCTTGAATTCCTCTGTTTTCTTTATGTGCCTGAAAGAAAACTGTACTGTTGTTTACTCTCAGAACAAGGTGGTGATTTGATTAATTTTGATAAGCAGTGCTAGGTACAGTTGTGGGAGGAGGTTGAAAGTTCATATGAACACCACCTGGCTCCATCAGTTTCACTACAAATATCCTAGTTTTTTATGCTAGTTAACTCTGGGAAGACTTACTTATCTATGACATACAAAACTGAGTGAGTGAACACAGGAATGTGTTCAACATGTAAGGTGACAATGTTTAATAAATACATTGTAAAGGTTGCTTAAATATTTTAATAAATAATAGATACTTTTTTTTTAAATGTATGATGAGGATAGCATAATCTTTTTCCCAGAAGGCTTTTTTGTCAAAAGAGTTTCTTTATAAATTCCTCCTGTGTCTTCGTGTTATGTAAGCTAAAAGTCCCTTGGCTATAATCAGTATTGCTTAGCTGACCTTTTAAATCAACATTTTAAGCAGTTTTGTTTCAGCCCAAAGTTATTTGTAAATGAAACAAATGAAATTATTGCCCTTATTTATTACTCACATTGAATCAATTAAATTTTCCATAGAGATATGATTATTAAGACATGATATTGAACTGAAAGTAAAGATACCTGATTCATTACTCATCATGCAAGTTTATGGTAGAATAGCCCAAATAACACATGCAGGAGTGCTGTTATTGTAGTTTTGGTATTCTAAGGGCATTTTTGAGACTCTTTGAATCTTTCCCCCATCATCTTTCCACAATTTCAGACCAGACACAAGCTTCTCAGGAAGAGGACTGATAGAATTCTAAGACCCTGCTAAAGAAAAGCAGTAGGATCTTTCACTAGGGTGCGTACTGAAAATGATTTTTTTGTTGTTGTTGCTTTAAGGTTAAGTGACAACTATTCCAAAAAAGGACTGGAGATTCCTAGGAAACATGGAGGACACTAAGGAGGTGTGGTCATGTGCTGGAATGAGCCTGTGTGAGGGCCACCAGGATCATTAGAGAACTGTAGCCCATGAAGCGCAGGAGTAGAGAGCAGGCTTTGCTCAGCCTTTGGGGAGGCTAAAGGGAGACCTTGTGTCTGCCCACAGCTACCTGATGGGAGGGTTCAGAGAAGACAAACAGGTACACAGGAAGAACTGAGAGGCAGCAGACACAAGTGGCAACAAAAGAAGTTGTTGGGTATTAGCAAAAATCATATTCACAGCAAGGGGTAGTCAAATATTTAAACTAGTTGCTCAGCGAGGAGGTGAAATATTCATCCTTGGGGATATTAGAAATTCACCTGGACAGGGTTCTGAGTAACCTGCTGTGAACAGGGAATCAGATGAACTTCAGAGGTCCTTTCTGAATTATTCTATGAACCCTGGGGGAGAAAAGGGAAGAATAAAAGGGTTTATTTAAAAGAAAAAATCTTATGACTCTGTTGTGAATCGTGTATTGCAGTGTTAAAACTGACCCATGGAAGAAAATCTGGACATTTTGAGAGATATGTCTTGGGAAAAAAAATCCAGATGAACTCTCCCCCCATCCTATAATTCAACAGAGTTATTTATCTTTGTACTTCTTCACCTTCCTCAGCTGTAGGGAACATCTGTTCAATGGGAGTAACCATCTCTTCATTAATTTATATCTGCAGATGGGAAAAAAATAAGAAAAAATGAACTTCATGAAAAACCTAGGAAAAATAACATTTTCTTGATGGTTTTCTCATTGTAGCCTTTCTCACACTTAAAGAAGTTATCCTTGCAAACTTTAAGAAAACACTTTGTCACCAAAGATTGCCTTAGACCTCCTATGATTGCCATAAAATGGACTCACATGCTTTTAAGACCAAGGCAGGCTGTTACTACATTAGAATAATATTAAAAATAAAAAACAAACCTAATAAAAATAGAGCAAATAACTTTTTGAGTAAATGAAAGATGGTTGGTCAGAAGAGGCATGACATGTTTAAAGGTTTCCCCTGCTCCCACTCCCTCTTAGTCCTTCTGTCCTGTTTTTACAGGCTTGTCCCTACCCTTGTCAATTCAGTGCCTCTGTCCCTTATATGAAGTTTTGTGCTGCAACTCTTTGGCCTGCTGCATCTTGTAATCCCTCTGGCCTTCTTCCACTAATCCTGCCTTGTGTCTGCCAAGCACGCTCTTTTACACTGCTCTTCAAATTGTCCACCTAATTTCTTACAGGAACAATGAAATGTAGAAAAAATAAAAGAAAATAATGACCTTGTCTGTCACACAAGGTTTAGGCATAAATTCAGTTTCTCTTGTTACAGGCTTCTTTTGTAAAGAAGAGCTTGCAAGATGGCATGGTAGGGTTCCCATGGAGAAGGAGAAAGGATATTGAACTACCATCTTGATCTGTGGGCAGAAGAAGGAGCTTGGATTTGAGGAACATTTACTTGTTGTTGGACAACTGGGTTTCTAGACTCTTGAACTTGTAAGTCAAGAAGGAATGAATATTTTGCTACTTCTTTTTCACTATAAGCTCACTGTACTTGAGAGATAACTGATTTCACCTGTATTCTTATTTTTACAGGAAAGGGAACATCAAGTGTGTTTTGTACCAGGACCCAACTGTGTTGAACAACTGTATGCACATTTTTTTGATAATTTTAGTTTTCTCTTAGTCTTTTTTTTTTATTATTCTATTGTTCCCTTATGTGTTCATTCTAAATAAGTATCTACCAACTTTCCTTGGAGCAGTCAGAAGCCACTAATGAGCTGTTACATAGCAGCTGTGTCGGATTACTACCAGTTTCTAACCAAATTCTCTGCCCTTCTTGCATCTGCTCCAAAGCAGCACTGGAGATTTTTGACTGGCAGTGAGCTCAAGGGTTGCTAAAGCTCAGTATCACGCAGATGCAGCTTTTTGAATATATCCAAGATGTGCCTTTACTAATGTGTCTTCTAAATGTCAATTATGGACACATTCATTTCACAAAACAGCCAAAAGCTTAGGTCATATGCAGATTCATGCTATAGAACAATAGGTAAAATCAGAATGATCACATCTAGCATGACTGTGCCAGATTAGGATGTGCTTTTCTTTTCCACTTCTGTCTGATGCTTTGAATGCCATAAATGGTCTCCTTGTTGAGCTGTCTTTGACCGACTGCTGTCATGCCTGTGCTCTTTTCACTGCCACTTTCTTCTTCTCATCCCACAGACAGCTGAGCAAGTTGCATGCCAGAAGCTCAGTGGGAGCTGGAAAGAGCATTAAAGTGTCCTTCTCGCTTTATTTCAACATCTTTGCCAGATCCTGATGTTGGGTGGAACCTGGAAAGTATTCACATAAAAAAGCAATTGAGAAAATACCATTGATAGTACTAATTTGGTTTTTAACAAACTTGTGACCGTCTTAAAACTTGGAGTAACCTTCGACAGTGGTTTATTTGCTTGATGTGGTTACTCACTGATAATGAGTGTAAATTTTATTTCTGACATAGGAATTATGAAATCTGGAACTGAATTATTGTACTTTTTAATGCTTGAAGTCTTCTGGATTAGTTAAAAAAACAAACTAACAGCTCATACCCACCCCTTCAACCTCCACCCCCCCCCCCAACTAAACTAAAGTTCCAAAACAAAACTCCCTAAACTTTTTGACTGCAATTATTACTGCTGCTAGGGGAGGGGGGAATGTCCTAGCAGTCGTGCTTCTTGTCTCAGTGTTTTTGGTACACTCCTCTTAATCTAAATATTTAATATTTATTACTAGTAAAATAGTTAAATAGTAAATATTTAATATTTATTTCAAGTAAGTTCATCCTCCAAAAGATGGGCTCTCTTATGTTTAAGAGCTAGACTGTGACTTGGAAGAATGGTGGTGCCACTGGTGCACCTCCACCGCTGGCTTTGCTGCCTCCTTCCCATGCGATGTGGAGCAAGGAGCTATGACTGATGTTCAGAGGTGTCCAGCTGAGTGGCTAGCAGCTTTTCCACAGCCTGGAGACCTCATGTTTCTCTGTTCTACCACAGCTATTGCTTCTGCCTTTTTGGTGAATACACCCCTTCAAACCCTTCTGGTGTCATTGTTCCTAGCCTTGCATTATCTATCTGTTGATCCTTACTCTAGAAGGAAGCTTTTCCTCTCTGTTTATTGTAAGCTCAGCACCACTTTCCTGTAGCTGTTAGTGAATGGTATAATACAAATAATCATGTCTTTATGGAGTTGAATTAAAAGACACCTCTGTCAAAACTGATGCAGAGAATAAGTGACTGACTGTTTCTGACTCCTCAATGGGTAATTTTTAACTTTTCTAGATTCTATTTAATTACATTTCCAAGGCTATCAAGTGTGAAGTAGTGGTGAATATCATATCAGTACCTAATCTTCACTGACTCATGTTGGAATATGGGCCTCATATTTAAGCAGAGAAAACCATAAACAACCTTATGGAAATTTAAAGCTATCTCCAAAAGTGTCACTGTGCAACAATGCAACATGGATGACCAGTGAAAAACTAAAACCCTGCCATACAAACACATGTAAGAGTGGTAAATGGTTCTTAACATTCCTCAGTGGTTAAACTGAATGAGAGAGAAATAGAGGAAAAAAAGTCATTTACTGACAATGCACAGCATGAGGTTGAAGGTCAGAATTAATCCCAGATACTTTGCTTTCTAATCTGTTGGTCTAATAAGTATTACTTCACAGTATTAATGAAGGACATGAAGAGTAGATTAAAGGATCAGAAAGTTCATCAGATACTGAAGTGCTCTTCAGAATTTTGACAACACTGTCTATGGCCCCAGAAAGCCGTCAATAGTCTTGTCAGTGTTTGAGACAAGGCAGACAATTCCCACTAGTTTTTTTACTTGTTATGGATCCTAACAGCAATAATAATTACAATACTGCTTTCTCAGAAAAAAATTTCCACTGCAATTCCTCTTAGAGAAGACCGGAGGATAGGACATCTTTTGTGTTAAAACTTAACACTAAAAAATTTCCTCCCCATTTCTTTGATGTTTCAGAGTTGTTTCTAAGAGGTTTTCCTTTTTATAACATGCTTGCATCAGAATGACAACTTTGGTTGAATAGTTCATTATATTCATGAAAGATTATATCAGAGCATGGACCTCACTGAAGTGTTTTCTATCACTGTCAATTCAGCAAATAATCAACTTTTATTTTCACTCAGTCCAGATCCAAACTGTTGGAATCAACTGTTTTCTTTTTTTTTGGAATGGACTTTGCATAAAGACACTCAACTAGCCAACGGTAAACTGTACTTAAAAAAAAAATTCTGCAAGTGGTTTGTGTTTTAAAAAATTTTAAAAATAATCTCTATCTGCAGTCAAAAGAACTGCACTCAGATGTATTACAAGAGCAATTTGCCAAACAATCAGCTGAAGCAGGAGGTTCCAATTTTTCAGAGCTTTAAGGGCTCCTGGCAGAGAGGAAAGCTGTGTTATATACATTCTGACAAGTACAAGATAAGCAAGCACTTGCTGCAATGTTGTTGGTTTAATTACCCTCCAGTGTCTAATTGAGATCCCCTCTTGGGAAGTCAGTGCTGAGGATGCAAGTTTAAGTCAGACTCTTCTACTTTTTAAATTGCACATTTTGGCAGAAAAAAAAGGACCTGGCTTAAAAGGGGTGAAAACTACAATGACATTAAAACGCAAAACAAACATCTCTCTTTAAGCCATTGTTTAAGTCTATGATGAACAAAATTCCAAAAGCAAAGTACCTCTTTTCAAAGTGAGTTAAAACTACTTAGGCTTAAATAATTATATGTCATTTGTATAATAGACAGCTAAGGAAAGCCTGTTGATACCTTCTTAAATACACATAGGCACAGTGAAAGGAATCTATAGTAGGGTGTGAAAAATGCAAATTTCTATTAATGTAAGTTCTACTTGATGTTCTGTGGATTGAGACAGATTCTGTAACATTTTGATGTTTTCTTCTTCATTCTAATGATGAAATCATAGGAGGCAGTGTTACCTATCTGGTAAAATGATTGTAATTTCCTACTCTTGGACATGAAGAAGTTGATCTTGTTGCACAAGGAAAAAAAATGCAATCGCTTTATGATGTGCTAATACTGTAGATATTTACCCTCAAGGGTAGGTGACATTACCTTTGTGTTAAAAATATGTAATTTTCTTCTCTCTGCCTTTGAAAAATATTGCTGATATTTCTTTCAGTTCCATTTTTCTGTTTTCATTGTCAGTAATTGAAAAGGCCTTTTAATCAGGCCCTACTTTTAATATTTTAATTATTACTGATTTCTTTGTAATTATAATGTCTAAATTTCTCTCCCACTTAATTATATTTTTCCAGTAGTCCAACTGTAAATGGCACAGTATAAGAGCACATTGTTAACAGCTGTGACTTTTTACATAACTAACAGCAGAGGACCACCTCTTTGGTCCTTGACATGATGTAACTTTATGCCATGCTTTCCAAAGCAGGCTTTGCTCTCAGAGAAAGAAGTCTTTGGGGACCAAGCTCAAGATGTTTATTTTGCTTTGTTTTGTTTTATATTTCCACAACTCCTAATACATTGGGGCAATGTTCTCAGCAGGTCTTCCAGGCACTGTTGCAATATACTTACACAATAACATTAACTCCATTTGATAAATCCTTCTTCCAGTTGACGGTTGGTGTTATAATTTAAGTTTTATACAACTATACTGAGTTACCTACCATTCCCCTTCCATATTTATTTTGTTATTTACAAAGGTTTTTTTTGTAAATTATATCTCCATTTCCAATATTCAGAATATTTTCCAAATCAGTATAATATTTAATATTTTTTGGTGGTTTCAATTATTAAGTATAAAATTGAGACATAAAACATTCTTATCTACTGCGATACTTTGTGTGGTTTTATTTTTTGTGTTTCTTTGCTCCCTTGAAAACTTCTGATAGCAGTGATAGACTTGCTTAGAATGTCGTATAGATTGGAGGTTATGTGCCTGAGCACAAGCCTTACTCTCTTATAATGGAAGAAGCAGCATAAAATCCATGCTTGTGATGTCTGTACCACACAAATAATACAGGACAATATTTTTCTCAGCATAACCAGCGAGCAGATTGCTTGTGTTAGACAACAGGGTCAGTGAGTCTGTTGTTTGCTGTAAACCATAATGTCACTGGTGAAAATGCACCTGTGAAGTCTCTGAAGCTGAGGAGCATTAGCAGCTGAGAGCATGCTGTGGAGCAGTGTCCCAGGCTGCTTGCCGGGTTCTTGCACTGTTTCCTTGTCATGTCTGAGCACTTTTGGAGACAGGGGCTCACTGGCCTGTTGATGTGACCCCATGTGCCTGTTCTCACTCCACCAGAGCCTACCAGAGCACGTCTGTGCCCCGCACGCTGTCTGTGGAGCTCTGCTCCCCCAGGGACCTGCAGGGGCTGCAGGGGCACCGCTGCCTCACCATGGGCTGCACCGTGGGCTGCACCATGGGCTGCACCATGGGCTGCAGAGGAATCCCAGCTCTGGCACCTGGAGCACCTCCTGCTGCTCCTTCTGCACTCACCTTGGCGTCTTGGTGTCTCTCACACGGTCCCACTCCTCTCCTCTCTGGCTGCAATAATTTCTGTGCAATTACTTTTGTTTCCTTCTTCTTCAATACCTTATCCCAGAGCTGCTGCCACCATCACTGGCATGGCGCAGCCGTGCCAGCAGTGGGTCTGTCTTGGAGCCTGCTGCTGGTGGCCCTGTCAGACATGGGGGATGCTTCTGGCAGCTTCTCACAGAAGCCAGCCCTGTGCTTCTCTACCTCCCTCTACCCCGGTGTTACCAAAATCTTGCCATACCCAATACAAAATCTTGCAAACCCAATACAGCGTTCCAAAGGAAAGGGTAATTTGAAGGTAAGTGAAGAATGGAATTAAGTACAAAATGGGTTTATCAATTGTAGGTCACAGCCAACTAATCTAATAGTGTTTTTTAAAATTATAATATTTGCCAATGCAACACACTTGGATCCAAATAACACTCTTCCTGAAGTCAAATACTGAAATTTAGTAGACATCATACAGAGTTGAATCAGCCCCAGAGCTTGTTTGACAATAATCATGCAGTTCTTTCTGTTTGTCATTAACAAAAATAAAGTTGTCTGGACAGTTGGCTATTTTGCTGATGTTGGTTTCATTGGCTTTCTAGTGTTATGCTAATAAAACCTTTTGTCAGCAGATGCAAATTAGACCTTATTTAGCAACAGCTAAACTTTTTGACAAGCATCTTTTTTTTCCATGCAGAGTTATGTTTTAGTGCTGAATGGAAACCACATGAAGAAGGTAGATATAAATTTCTTAATGTAAATCTGCAATGCTGTTTTTGCTGGTTTTATCCCTCCCTCCTGCCTTCATGTCCAGCCAGGTATGCCCTAGTAATGTAAGACCAGCTTCCACAAATTCTTAGAAAACTCAGATGAGATCTGAGGAACAAAAAGTTTAATTTGACTAAAATTAATTTCCAATTCAGTTGGAAAGAAAATGCAAATGAATCTAAAAAAAATACGGGAACTTCCTGCAGTAAAGTTCCAAACTTAATTGCTTAGGTCCTTAGTAAATGCTCTGAAACAGCCTTGGAATATTACTTTTTATGTTAAGAAAACAAACAAAACTTTCCTCCTTTATATGAGAAATGAAATCTAATTTATTATGTTCATAAAGGCACAACATTACTGATATTTGAGACTGAAATCCTGTTGAACAGCAGGAAATTATGGCTGGGCTTGAATACAACTGTGTAGCTGTCATGTGCTGCCTGGGATTCTGCATTAGCTGGAGTAGTAAAGGTTTGTACTTTAATGAAGGAAGTCTTATTACTGTATCACATAGTTCTTAGTTGTAACAAATTTATTGCAATAAATATGTTTACCAACATGGTGCAGTATAACATGTAGAAAACTGCTGTAAATGAACTGTTCTATAAATGATGGCATGGTGAAAAGAATAATTCCCCTTAAACATCAGGAACTGAGCTGAGAAGAAGAAACATAAATAAAATGAAGAAGTGGATTCCAGTCACCACTTCTTTCACTTTATTCAGGCAGGAATAAAAAAAACACCCACCATACCTCTCTTTCATTTGATTAACTTTGTAATCTGCCAGGTGCCAAAAGCACTGGGTATATTCTTTGGAAGACCACCGGAAAGATATGAATGTATTTTGTTCTTTGGAAGACTACCAGAATTATACACTAATGTATTTCTGTTCACAGAGTGTGAAGTTAAAAGGTAACAGGCTCAAAAGGGAGCATTAGAGAAGCTGAAATATTGCAAGGATTCCCACTAATCGTGTTTGAATGTACTGATACCCTAACACAACTCAGGCCATAGGTTGAAAAAAATTATGCCAAACAATGCATATGAGCTGCAAACTGCTAATATTTTCTATTTTATGTAGGTAAATCTGTCCACTCTGGAGATTAAAAAAAATCTAGAAAATAGGAATGACTTTAAACCCCAGACAAATTCCTTAATTAGGATGTTCTCTAGTTGGTATATGTTTAATCAGAAATGAGACCTCTATTCATATTTTCTTTGCTTTCTGCATGTCAGATATCAAGACATTTAGATTTCAAAATAAATTTTAAGAGCAGGTTCTGCAGTAGGAGAAGCCTTTTGGGTTCCTTAGGATTCTTATATTTTACGTACCTACAGGGAATGCTTTTCATTAGCTGGAGAATGAAAGAAGAAAATGTTATTGTGCAGGCCCATGTTTGTCATTTGTTGATAAGCATTCAAAAAGTCAATGTGACCCATATGTCCAAACAATATGCTGCTGGACATATTTTTCCATATAATGCACTGCAAATGAGATCATGCATTGTTTAGCTAGCATATGCGTTTGTTCTCTCATATTTTCCTTTGTAGAAAATTATAAAATAATATTTGGCATAGTAATGTAAGCATTTTTCTTCCTTTATTAGTCTTTTGCATGAAGGGCTGAGGTAATGTGATTGGTCCCCTTCCATCCAGCTATTTTCAGCACAACGAATGAGAAATTATCACTGTGAATTATCATCCTGGCTCATATCCTAGACTACCTGTGAAAATGGAAGCAGAAGGGGTGTTCGAAGTGTAGTTGTGTCTGTGGTGTCACACTATACATGAGCACTGGTGAGGCCACACCTCAAGGGCTGTGCCCTGTTCTGGTTTTCTCATTTCAAGAAAGATGGTAAGGTGCTGGAGCACATCCAGAGAAGGGCAACAGAGATGTGGGAGGGTCTGGAGCACAAGTCCTGTGAGGAGCAGCTGAGGGAGAGGGGGTTATTCAGCCTGGAGAAAAGAAGGTTCAAGGGTGACCTTATGACTCTCTACAACTTCCTGAAAGGGGGCTGTAGCCAGGTGGGGTTTGGTCTGTTTTCCCAGGTAACAAGTGACAGGACAAGTGGAAATGGCTCCAAGTTGCACCAGGGAAGGTTTAGATTGGAAATAAGGAAAACTTTCTTCACTGAAAGAGTGGTCAAGGATTGGAAGAGGCTGCCCAGGGATGTGGTGGAGTCACCATCTCTGGAGGTATTTAAGAGACATGCCAATGTGGCACTTAGGGAGATGGTTTAGTGGTGGATTTGGCAGTGTTGGGTTTTCAGTTGGTCTTGATGACCTTAAAGGTCTCTTCCAAATTAAATAATTCTATTACAGATACGGGCATCTGATTAACATACTTAATTTTAATTTAATTTGATTTTATTCCAGAGATTTGAAATTGAATATTTTAATAAGGTGTCTTAACACGGATTAGAACAAGGAACTTTTCATTCCTGAGCAAAGTTTGATGGACACTGTGCAGCATTGCCTTCTGGTACTTTCTGATCTGTACTTTTCTGTACAAATATATGTAAATGTGTGCCTATACATCAGTATATAGATAAGCTGTCCCCAGTGTTTTGCAAAAGTTGAACAAAAAAATCCTTCATCAGTGGCAGGGATGGCCATGGTTGAAGGTCAGTAAGTCATTCACATGGTCAGCAGCTTTCAAAGTCACAGTAAGAAAAGCTTAGAGTAGGATGGAGTGAGATCTCAGAGAACAGTTCCAGTATGATGAGCTAAAATTGGCCAAAAATGTTGATTTGTCTCTTAGTTGTATTCTACTTTTGACTAGGAAACAAAAAAAAAAAAACCCAAAAAAAAAAACCAAACCAAAAACCCAAAAAACTGCTTTCAGTTTTGCTTATGCCTTTATGAACAATTCTGAAAAATGTAGAGAAAACATGGATACCAAAAGTGGATGAGGTTCTCCCTTGTGCTTTGTTAGAACAAAGAGCTGAGATCCTGTCTTGTCTCGCCCCTGCATTCCCTTCTCAATACATCTGAAAGGCAAGACAGTTTCTTCAGTCACAGCATAGCTTTGAGAAGTTGGTTTTCATTAATTCGGTTATCTCCTGATTGTTGGTCCCTGTCTTTTAGGTATGGCCTGCATGTCATAGTCCAAAAGCATCACAACATATTTCCCATAAAAGAAATTAATGTAATCTGAAAGGAGGCAGGTTACTAGGAAATCCAGGACTGTCTTGAAAGCCTGTGTCATCCTTGTAACTGCTGTATTTCACTATACCTACTGTCATCATCCTTAAGGACTTCTGGAGTGTGTAGACAAGGTTTATTAGAGCATCATTTAATACTGCAGAACCCCACATGAGTAATGCAGTTTCATGTTTTTTCTAATACTGACACTAACACTTTGGGTTTAAGCCTTTAAGGTGCCTTTCTCTTGATCAAGATTTAAACTGAATGTGATGTAGAATGAAATCAGGGATGTCATAAAATTCTGCGTCTGTTTCATCCATGCAGTTACATTTTCTGGAATAAGAAAGAATTCTTTGTGTCTTTGTTAAGAGTCTCAAACACTATCAACTGGCATTTGTTACATTTGTAAGTTCAGTAGCTGTCAACTGTACACAAATTTATTAAGAGCCTGCAAAGAGGGACTAAGAAGAGAAAAACCCCGCTTTTTTAGGGTCTTAGATTCACTATCTAGGATTCTGAAAGTCATTGTTAAATATAGATAAAAATATGGATATAATATAAAAATTTTATGGATATAAATATGGATATTTCATTTGGATATGAAAATTAGAAAAGGCAGAGGAGTTCTGTTAGCTCTGTGTTAAGTAAATCCACATAAGGTTAATGCCCTTGGAGTCCTCTCAAGATATCTGGCCTACTGGTATTTTGTCTTCTATATACTACATAGTGAATGAAGTCTTCAAGGATTTACCAAAATCCCAGGATTAATTAAAATATATATATATATATATATATATATATTTATATATATATATACGTGTGTAATTTCACCATCTCTTGAAGAACACATTAGAAATATTTGTTTCTTTTTAATTTTTAAATTAATTTTGTTTTGTTCTTTGCCCATGGCAGAAGAATTTCCTTTACAGTTTATACTTATAACTTGGCTTCCAAAAGCCCTACTTATGATATGTTTGTTCAATAGTTTCACATGTAATATTCTTTTGCTATAAAACTGTATTTTTCTTCTGCTTGTATACACTTTACTTTCAAATCTCAGTTGAAGAAGTTTGGTTTTCCTTTCCTGCTTCTAATTTCCTGTTTTAATTTCTTATGACTTTGTAAATAGTGCAAAACATTGGGAAATATTAGTAGATACTCTCGAAACATAGTAATTTGATTTTCTGTGTGGTTAAATTGCCTGTTTTATTCTTTTCTAAATTAATATGTCTTAATTTTTTGTTAGGTTCAAATGCCAAAATTTAACTGAGAACTCACACCCCCCCTATTCCCCCACCCCCATTTAATCCAACCAGATACTAAGTTTTCAGCTGCTCAGCAATGTCTGAATAGTCACTAAAAGCACCATCCTTGGCAAATTTGCCCATTATGGCAGAGAAGTAAGACCGTTATCAGTAGATTTGGGGTGTTTTCTCATTTTTCCCCTGCCAGGCCCTTTCTCTCATCCTTATAATCTCATAGGAATGTTTGCTCCCTCTTTATTTTCTGGCCTTATACTACCAGAAAACTATTATTTTGGATTCACACTCTTGGTTGTGAATTGCACAACCAATTTCTGCACTTTCCAGTTTCTTTTGTGCCTGTACTCAGCTGAGGTTTGGCCTGATGGAAGCTGCTAAAAATAGAATATTCTTCGGCTAAGGACAGCACAGCAGACTTAATGTGCAGCCCAGGAAGAAGAGATTAATGTGTCAAGAATAGAACTTTGAGAGAGAGACAGAGTGAAAAGAAAGGTGAGAAAGACAAGGCAGCTGAATGCCTTCTCCAGGTGTGCCTCAGTTAGGTCTGGCTAGAATTGTGTCTGGCATAAAACATTGAGTGTTTGGACCTGTGTTCATACAGCATGGGACAAAAGACAGAAGCATGGATAAAATAAAAATTATAAAGACTGACATGCTAGAGGTGAGATAAACAGGCCCCCTTCTGCAATGGAGCAATGATGTGCTTTGCTTGTCCCATTCCTTACACAGTTTGCACCTCCCACAGGTTGCTTTACCACTCTTGGCTACAGTGTTCATGTAATACAGTTGTCTTTTGTGTGCACAAAAACTGCATGGTTTTAGAAGATGAGATGAACTCCATAGTGTAGTTTAATACAAAGACAGAAAGGTGGCATGAGCCATTTTCTGAGAGTGAAACAATATTCCAACAATGAACGGTAGGAAAACAGAAAAGCCTCTGTTCTGGCAAATTTTTGCTGCTGCTATTCAATCTGTTTGTAGTAGGTATGTTAATAGTGGCAGCACTGTGGCTTTGCTTAGTTCAGATCCCACATAAAGTTATTAAAGAAGCATTGCTTTTGTTTGCATAATATTGTAAAAATACAATAAAAATATGCTGGAATATACTGGTTAAACAGAGTGTAGCGTTCTTTGTGGCCATCTGTTTTTCAAATGTCTGTTCTGGTGATATCCATATATAAATAAAAAGTAGAATCCTTGTTAACTGAACATAAAAACCAAATTCAAACGCCAAAAATTATTTCTGTTTTCTTCCAGTGAGTGAGTCTGTTATGTCTTTTACAACACTGACTTATTGTCTCTGTATGATTCTGTAGCCACCCTGCAGTCTTTGTCAGGTGGCTGCAATCCAGTAATGGAAAAACTCTTTGCACCCATCCTCATTAATAATTCCCACTACAGAATTTGATTGGAAGGGTTGCACATTAAAAAGACTTATCATGATATCTCAGATTTGTTCCAGTTACACTGTCTTGTCTTACTGGTTTTACTTTGGAGATGCTGAATGTAAAGGCTTTTGGTTTCCCAAAGTGATTTTGAATGCCTTGCTAAGAGTCTGCAAGTTTCCAGTGTGTTTTAAATTTCGGACAATCAAGTCCATATAATTTCTGTTACAGACTGCAAACACACTGAAGAAATCAAAATTGGAAAGAGTTTTTCACCTTTGTGAAAGGAAAATATATTTTGTAGGGTTTTTGTTGTCTTCTTTTTTAATGTAACTATGTAGTAGGAAAAAAACTATTGGTGCTAATGAGTGTTTTTCCCAGAAAAGGTGGAGAAGGAAAATCTCTGGGTGAAGAAGACTTAGTATGAACCCCAACATTCTGAAACAATGAAGAATGAATTCCTGCATCTATCTTTGACAATGAGTATGGTTCTGAATGTTTTTTAAAAATCTTTCTGCCAGGTATCTTTTAGAAATCACTAGTAGGTCACAGTTGCTCCTTCTCAGTTTCTGACTTGAGCAGGGTAACTGCATTCAAGGGAATGGAAAAGAGCTGGGTTGGAATGCTAGTGATTTTATGTTTTAAATTAGACACAGATCATACAGAATGCATAAGTAATTCAAATGGAGCATATTCATTTGTATCTATAAATAACCTTGAAAAATAGATGTGTTTCCAGTTTTATCTGGATGTTCTTCCAAAATATTTGTCTTGTGAATATGTGACGGAACATATCTTCATTTTCTTATGGAGTCCTAAGTTTCTTAATTGTAAAAAACCCTAATTTTTATAGAATGAAGAACGTTTTTATGGCATCCACAATCAAATTGGAAGGACATCTATCCTTATTAAAACTGTGTCAGGCAAAACAATTTATTACAACCATAAAAATACTATTGGTGCACCAGTTGTAAGGAATAAAATTTAAGAGACATGTCCTGGCTATTTTCACCAGCCACAGAGTTCAGGAGCAGGCTAATGTAATATTTTCTTTTAGTTTGGAGGAGCAAGAGAAAATGAGGGTAAGCTTTGTTATTACTGTTATTATTATCATTATCATTGATCTCATGAGAGGTTGAAAAAAAGCTATGTTAAACCTAAAAAATGTTGATACTTTCTTTCAAGAGAATGAAATACAACCAGAAATAGTCTTTTTTTAAAGATACTGTTAATGGATACCCTCATGAAATAATGCAAGCACCTCCAAATAGCTGTTTTAATTTATTGCATATTTAATATTGCTGAAAAATGAAAGAGAGTGTTTATGAAATCTTCATAAAGTGAGGTTATGAGAATTGTATTGTGTTCCTTTCACAATAAAGTTCAGTCTTCCAGTTGTTTGTTTTTTAGGGTCCAGTGCAAATCTCCTAACTTTTTTAGGTCTAAACCAGTCTCAGTTGTTTTCAGTCCACTTTCATTGTACACGCAACACCTCAAGATCAAACCAATCACCACAAAATTCAGTGAGACTGAAACGAATTTCTGTGTCTGCAGTTATGACATCCCTTCTTCCAAACTGCTTCCACTTTCTTTAACAATAGCCTCCATGTCTGAAACAACAATAGCATAGAGAAAGATGTCAAATTTAGATTATATAGGCATGTCTATCTTAATTTTTATAAAATTTTTTTAGACCTTCAGAGCCTTTTACATTTACTTACTGCAAAAATATTATCTTTGGTTAATTTTATTGTTAATTTTATAATTTTGGTTAGAAATAGAAGGAGAGTAAAAAACTCCAGACTAGTAACATTTTAAATGATCTAGCAGTAAGCAATTGGAATAAGATCACAGGAAAAAAGAGGAATTCTGTAGCGCATGCTACTACAGTTTTAACAAAAATAGATTTATATAATTCTTGGTCAGAGTAAATTGATGCTGCTACTAAGTCAACAGATTTAGACCTTTTAACTTCATACAGGAGTATTAAATAATTGCTTTTTATATATGAAGTGTCACTTTCAAACAAGTAAGCAAACATGAACCCACCAAACACAAAGAAAAACCTCTATCCCAAAACAACTCCCTCCCTTTCCTCTCTAAAGTGCTGGTTTACTTCTGAAGTGTTCTTTAGGTCAGTGCCATGCACTTGCTGCTCTCCACATGTGTGAGCAAGCTTGTGGGTGCTCTCAGACCCAGGCGTGTCTGCATGCATCCCAGCCTCGCTGCCCCATCCTGCTACAGCCTGGAAAAGGGCAAACTCCCGCCCTGCTGCCCCCAGGGGCACCTTGCTCCCACAGGCAAGAGATCAGCAGGTGAGAGGACAATTTTAAGGTTTTTGGGTGCTGACCCACCTACCGTGCTTTAAGGTGCCGTGCTTGACTTAGTGAGTTAATAAATAGCTATACACCCATCTAGGATCTTGTTCTGGTTTTGAGACAAAACTAATTTGACTATTCAGCTGGGCTTTCCCCATGCCAGGCCGGGCTTCCCTGTGATCCATGTCACAGAATTCACAGATTTGCAGAATCACAGAGTCTCTAGGTTGGAAGAGACCTTAAAGACCATTGAGTCCAAGCCATGCCCTAAAACTTCAACTAAACCATGGCACTGAGTGCCATATCCAATCTCCCTTTAAGCACATCCAGGGATGGTGGCTCCACCACCTCCCTGGGCAGACCATTCCAGTACTTTATCACTCTTTCTGTAAAAAACTTTTTCCTAATATCCAACCTATATTTCCCTTGATGCAGCTTGAGGCTGTGTTCTCTCATTCTGTCAGCTGCTGCCTGGAGAAAGAGACCAACCCCCACCTGAGCACAGCCACCTTTCAGGGAGCTGTCCTACTTACCCATCACATTTACCTTTGTGTCTATGTGTGTAACATTCCTTGCTGAAAATATGTAGCGTCACATGTCTCAGCATGGCAAAATAGTGAAAAATGAAAAAAAAAATGTTGTTGGATCTTTTATTTTTTAAAATGTTTATAGCTGAGAAATCTGAGGTAAATATTATGTTACCACTGGGCTAGGAAGTCACCATGTTTCCATCACACTGCAGTTTGCAATGGACCATTGTTCAGCTCTTGGGACAGACAGGCAGTTTAAAGATAAAGCTCTCATCCTAATGCAGTGTATTAAAAAACAATGCATAGCCAAGGTTTGTCATCATGAACACGAGGAAGAGTATTTCAATGGAATTAGAGTTCATAAAATCTGACAAAACTGTGTAGAGCCCTAGAACTAAAGTGAGTGCAGCTGTATTCTCTGCATTTTACTTCTTGTTGTATTTCATGGGTACACATAACAATAGGTAACAAAGTTTGTTTCAGTTATGCTGTTAACACTGAGTGTGTGAGAATTAATAACATGGTGATGAGTGAATCTCAAAATATCGAGAGGTTTGTTCTAGTTTGGATAGCTGTAAAAGGTGCAGATGATGATCTGAATGTATTGGATGTCTCAAAACAGACTGAGGACCCCAGTACAGAATAATTTTGGCCACTGTGAGAATTAATTTGGAACTGAATGGAGCAGTGCCCAAGGTAGCTGAAACCAAATGGTAGCAATCATTGGCAAAGACTGAGAGAAAAATGCAAAAACTACACAAGTTATGTAGCCAGTTTCATTTCTGTTTAACTCTGGCATGTTTTTTCTTCTTGGCTCCTAAATCTCTTGGCATGTAGATGAAGATATCCAAGCAGTTTGAGCAGAGATTTACTCTTCATCTCTTTGAAAATGCTTTATGCCTGCAGTCAAGGAAGTTCAGTAGAAACCTGCATCTTCAAAGTGAGTCCAATATCAAAGTTTAGTCTGTCCCATCCATACTACTTCCACTAGAACAGCCTGGCTCCAGACATCAAGCTCCCTTCAATGTTTGAAGGCGCCAAAGGAGAGTAATCTGCTGTCCAGTGTGGAAGTCAGAAGCTGGGGTAGAGAGCTGGCATAAACACTTTGAAACACAGCAAAGTTACAGGATGAAAGATAAGGAGCTTAACTACCGATTTCTAGATTTTTTTACTCTCAAGAGATGTGTATTTTAAAGAACAATGTATTCTCAGCCTTAATTCTGTTTTACCTAAGCATTTTTGATAAGAAATGCCTTTGTTTTCACTAAAATATCGTTTTGACACTAAAATGACAAAAACGACTGAAAAGTTTACAGTTCTGGATGTAGTGAGACCTTAATTGCATCAGAAATTCACATGAGGTTGACAGCTCTCTAAGAAGTCTATCAAGAGCCTGCAAGTTCAGTGAAGATGTTTCATGCCTCTTTAGTGAGTTTTAACTTACTGCCAAAACCTGGGCTTAAAAAAAGACTAAAATATATTTCATCTGGGACACCTAAAAGAACCATTCACTGAAGAAACCCTTTTTGATTCTGTGATACTCAAGGATTTTAAATGTGATTTTTAAATGTGGTAATTTCTCGATAACGAAAATTACGACTAAAAGTTCATTAGAAATCTGATTTGCCAGTATTTATCTTGTATATCTCTGCTGGGAATTTCTTTGGCCTAAAAATTCTGCCATTAATCCCTGGGTGCATTAGATTTATTTTTAAGTGTCAAATAAATTGATCAACCCCTTTTTGTTTTTATTCCAGAACTCTGTAAAACTTGCCAGATGCTGCTGATGAGGGGCGGTTTATGAGGATGCTTATCAATGGCCCAAGGTAGCATACAAGTACAAGGTCAGGTTGGTCATTTTTTGAATGTGCAATGTGATATTTTGTGTTTCATATTTATTTTAAGAGAGATAATGGACTGTGTGAGGGCATTTTAAGTCCCCAGCTTTTTGATCTGATAGTTTTGGGTCTCTGTCTTTAAACAAAATTGGTTTGTTAGGGTTTTTTTTTGGTTTTGTTTGTTTGTTTTATTTTGTTTTGGGACAATGAACAATGATTGTCTGAAACCTGTCCTTTGTGTCTGTGGGTAGCGATCCTTTTGATCACACCCACTGCTCAACAAATACTAAACACATGGTAATTGTCCTGCAAGTTTGTCAAAAATCTATAGACCTTGGGCTAATTTCTTAGACTTCATTCTGTATGTTTGGTTCCGGTCACTTGAATAATCTGTGATTCTTGGGAGAAATAAAAAAATCAGTGACAGGTTTACAAGCTGAGATGCTGGTTATATGGTATAATTTACTTCCAAAATTAAAAGTTAACGACAATAAGAAAAATTTACATAAGGCATGGCAAAGACTGTAATTTTCAGCAGTAGAGTCAGGGAAGCTCTTGAACTCTGTGCCAATTATTTCACATATGTCCAAACCATTAATTTTTTTGGAAATAGTGCTTTGTGCCCATGGAGGGTTTGTTTGCATAGAAATTTTTTAATCTCTGAATTCTTTTGCTTTTGAATAGGAAAGAGGGGAGAGAAATAAGAAAGAGAGTATAACTTTGAAACAGCATCCCCATAACTTGAAACTTTCATATTTTTCAGTGTCCTAGAGTTAAAAAATTGTTTGTCTGATTGTTTTGTGATAAATGTCATCTTCTGGGTACAGTCTAGACAAGAGGTATTTTAAATGGAAAGATGCCTTTCCTTCCCTCTGCTACAGGAATGTAACAATTCAATGTTGGGGTTGTGGTTTAAAGGAAACCCTTACCTTTTCGCTATGGAATTATTGGCATGACCTCCTAATAAATAGTTGGAAAGGGGTTTTACAGTTCCTACATCCAGGAATTTTTCTGGTCCCTCCATTTAGGGGAGGAAGTGAGGTTGCTCAGGGAACTTGGTGACTGCATTGGAGGAGCTGGGGGAGAAAGCCCTCATCCAGTTGTTCTGGCACATCCATCAGCAGAAAAGGATGCAAAAGAGACATTCCAAGAAGAAGTGATACATTTGGACTCATTTGCACTCATGTGGCTAGTCTCACTGAAGGGAAAAAGACATCAGAAAAGCAGAGCAATTTTATTTTGTCATGACTTAAATAATAATCTTCTAGTTCCATTAATTTAAAGGTAATAAAAATTAATATGATGTTTCTCATATATGTACCCTTTAGCAATGTGAAGCCACCATATACATTTTAGCTACTCAAGCAGTTTATATATTTGAGTGATATTATATAGAAAAATTCATCAATGTTAGGTTAAAAAGGGGAAAATTGTTCCTTACCTCATTCTTTATGGTGCAAGCTGACACAGTTTAAAGAGGGCAAATGAAGTTATCCAAGGAATTCAATTTGGCTCTACACGCAAAAACCAGAGAGGCAGATCTGTAGCATGAATTTCAAAGCTATGCATCAGAACATCATTTATATGCACCTGCATGAACAAGAATTTTTATTTCCAAGTGGCTGGTTTTATGTCCACATAGTGCTTGACCACTCACCTGTCACTCCTGTTGGCAGATGGCACAAAGTTTCCAGTGAAGCTGTTGGTTACTTCCAGAAAGTTGATCTGAAAGTATGAGACAGATCATGTCCCCCTTGGAGGAACCTGCATTTTTTACTGCCAGTAAAGTAAAAGACACCATATCTTGCTTAGGAAATAGCACTGTTGTTTTTTTTCTTTCTCTTTTTATACAGTTGTGGTTATTGATTTACCTTTATTAAAATGTGGCTGTGCTTTGCCTAGGTCCTGTATATCCAAATTTCCTAAATTAAAGCTGAATATAGTATTTTTTTTTTTTTTTTTTGGTCTGAACTTTGATGTTTTTCTCTTTTCCTGGGATTTGAAAAGAAGGGCAAATGCTATTTTATGACAATCTGTGGTCTCAGGTTGAAAACCAGAATCATCTCTAGAATGCAGACTGACAGCACATTTCTTTCTCTTTAAATTCTGGCTATTACATAATAATTTCAAATTAAAAGTGGATTCAAATCCAGGTCACTGGAATTAAACAGCTAACATTTTAGTAAAAATGGTCCTGTAGAAATTTACTGCACTTTGTTCTGATCACTTTGAACAATCTGTGGCTGCTAGAGGCCAAGGAGGTCTGAACCATACAGATTTAAATGTTGAAGCAAATCAGTGGCACCATTAATTAATAAATATCTTGTTAGGAGAAAGAATGTTTATTTTACCACATTCAATTGAACTATACAGATGGATATATGATTCCTACTGAATTATGATCCTCACGTGAACTGAGGTTTAGGATTGTGTGTTTATCATGTGACAGTATTCCAGAACAAGTTCAGTCAGTTCACAGATAACAAAAGCAGTAGCAGCAGCAGTAGTAGTAGGTGCAGCATCCTGTCAAAGGATTATATTCTTGTTATGTGTTCAACAATAAAAATTCTGAAATCATGTAATATTCAAATGCATGTATGTTCAATGCCAGCACTGTAAAGTTTCTGCTTTTGTTGTATCTTGCCTTCACTAAAACTTCAGTAAAGGATCATTTAATAGAAATATATTAAAACTACATTTTTATTATCTAAAATCACTGGGCAAAATTCTGTTAGTTTGAGATGGTCATTTGAGACCATACAAACAGTATGAACATGTGGACATTTATTGACAGCAGGAGATAAAATTGGAGCATTTACTTGTCATGTACGCTCTTTTTACATTTTTTAGGAGAGAAATATGCATGGCTTTTGAAGACAAAACAAAAAACTGATACTAAAAATTGAATTTGTCCAGTAAACCTGTCTGAGACCTGAAGGAAAGGTAGGTCTAGTCACAAGCAGCTGTCTTAACTAGATTTTAACAGGCTTTTAATCAAAATCCCATAAATCTTCATTGTATTCATCGGCAATTGTACTTTGTCTTGTGTGAGCCTGAGGCCTTTATGTACCTGAGATTTGGGAAATGGGATTTCTGTCCCACATTGTTCTTGGACACTGCAACCTGCTGTGTGCTGCTGCAAAAACAAAGTCTAAAGAGGAATCCCCCAAAGTTTTGGTGAATCCATTTAATAAATCATGTAAAAAGGGAAAGAAGAATCCCTTAAGCCAAAAGGAAGTGATGGGGAGTGTGTGGGTTCATCTGGTCAGAGTCATGTAAAGCAGTGTTTACTCTTCATTCTACATATGCTCTATGTGTTGATATGACATCATTCCCTATAAAGTTAGGAATACAGTGTACACATAACCACGAGTTTGTATGAGATGCAGCGAATATCCCATGAGAGAGGGAACATGACATAATTTAAACTTGGAACCTGGAGTGATTTATGAAAGTCATTGTCTTACTGCTTTAGATACTTTCCATATGTTGTTGTAAAAACTCAGTTTTGTATTGTATGTGCAAAATGTGTAGCAGATTAGTTTCAATACAACTTTCTTCCTCCAAAATGTTTTGGTTTTAAAATGTTGATGTGCTTTTTATCTCTAGTCTGTGGTATACCAATGTATTTTTATGTAAAGAACAATGTAAAATAAAAGATTTTGAGGTGACTTTGCTAAAGTTTGGAGCGGTGGACAATAAGTGCTGCAAGTGCTTTTGATGCTAAAACAACCTATTGCATTGGATTTATGGCTTGACTTGTGTGACATGCTTAGCTGAAATGGAGTATGCCCTGTGTCATGCTTGAACCCCTGAAGGTACTGTCCCAGTATGGAAGGAAGAGAAGAATTTTTCTCTTACCAAGTGTAGCCCATTATAATTCTATCTCATTTTATTTTGGAAATTATTTAAAAATGGATCTAGTTACATTAAAATTATGTCTAGTTACATTAAAATTATGTGTTGGTAACATGATTTCTAAAAAGACATTACTGCTTGAGGCCTTAAAAGACTCAATTTACCATATTATATAAAATAATTTTATTGCAGGGAGACTTTATTCCAGTGGTTGCTTAGTAAGTGAACGGACATTTATTAATCAAATAAATCAACACCACCCATGGCAACCTGCCCCAGAAATACCTGCTGGGGAGAGATGGATGAACAAAGCATGAGGAAAATATTATCTGGTTTGTGCTGTGCGTTTCTGCTTGCAATTTTCTAGAATTTATTCATTGTTCAGCATTATTCACCAAACAGTGTCTGCAGAGTAGTTTGCCTTGTAGCTTGTTCAGAAGCAATTTGTAGCAAGTATTCAACATATACTTCAAGCAGAGATTATTTGTCATTAATATCGGAGTAAGCTTTTTTCTTTGTGTATGATTCCTCACTCTAAAAAAGTTTGTTGATGACAAACGAGGCTCCTAAGTATTACTGTGATACAAATTAATAATAGCATGAATTATGATATCCCTTTAGCTTTGTTTTAGACCCTTCATAATGTTCTCCATAGACTTCAGTGGTATTCAGACCAAGCTCTCAAGTATTTTTTTTCAGCACTGACATTTGGGACAGACACTTTAAAACACATTAGGCACACTTTCTGTACTCTTTTATCAATCTTTGTTTTGTGTCTTTGTCTGTCGTTACAGTTTTTACTAAGATATACGTGGAAAATAAATTGCAAAGAAGACATAAATCCACCTAAAACACACAACTTAAATACCATTAGAAATTGTGAACTTTCTTTTCCTGCGAATGCAAACCAGGGTTTTAGACCATGTTTTTAGACCTTCTCCCACCTACCTATCTTGTAAGGCTTTTAAATGTGAAGTTGTGTGAAACAGCATAAACCAGACTCATACGTACCGAGAGCTCGCTTTGCAGTTGTTTAAAATGTATTTTCAGAAACATAAAACACCATCAGTGCTGAAAAGCAGCAATTCAGTCCCTTGGTTAAATGCATCACAAAGAAGCATGCATCTGGGGCACCTACTGCGTTTCTTTGGCTTGTTTCTCTCCTTGCTGTGCAGCCACGAAGCTGGGGTGGGTGTGCCGGGGAATGGCCCAGTAGCCATCCTTTGGACATTCTTTATTGCATCCTCTTCACTGCTAATGTGTCTGTCCTGTCCCCCATGTCTCTCCAGACCCCCACGCTGCGTGGGCTTGCTGCTGGGAGGGCAGAACAAATGTGGCTGCAGAGCTTTAACACCTGCAACAGCCACGAGTGGTTTGCTGGATGAGCTCTCCAGCAGGTAGGACAGCCTGTTCCTCAGCTCTGCTATCGTTAACCAGAGCCACTGCTGCTCACCCCCTGAGGACTGCTAGTGGATCTTTTGGGGCTTGGGAAGAGCTAGTCAGACAAACAAGTATTCCCCTCAGAGCCTAAAGAGCAGGACAAACAATTCCTTCTGAGGCAGCTGTGGAAGCGGCTTCTCCATGCCTAGGGATACAAGGCACATTTGCTTGGTAGAATGAAATTTATCCACTGGCAGGGGACTGGAACAAGGCACATGGGATTCCTCCACTCTCAGGAGAGCATCCAAGGTGTAAACATGAAGTGAGGGGACAAAATGCTGACTCTCTGAGTGGGATGCAGTGATGCAGTGCTTGTTCTCAAGCCTGTTTACCAGAGATTAAAGTGTTATGAGCATGTCAGACAGCTAATTCAAAATGAGTCTCTGGTTGCCTCTTCCATCTTTAATCTGGGTGCTTAAAACAATTTATCATCAGCTGCTTTCTTCTGCCTGTAGGAGCACTGGAAATCCCATTCCAGTCTGCCTCATATTGTAACGTCAATCAGTTTCATTTTTCCCTCCATGGGGGATATGTCTAACTAAAGAAATGGGAACTACACATGACAACCCTGGGAGACCTTCTAAGAGGAGTCCCCCCAAGGCAAGGACTGCCCCTCTCCTTGTTACTAGTTTGAATTTACCTTCTGCCCGATATTTCTCTGTTTAAAGGAGTTATCTCCTCTCTTTTTCATTGAGACCCAAAAGCATCGCTTTTTCTGAATCTGTAATGAGTCTTTTCAGTGGCTTCATTCATGTCCTCAGGTGAAATGAAAGTGGGATCCAAATGCATCCCAGCATGGAATAACTTCAGTTGTCTCAGCTGAAGAAATTGCTAGTTGGTTTTGTTTTTCCCTTGAAGATGCTCCATTCATGAATCCGATGGTCATTGTTGCAACACCTTTCCTTCCACGCTTTGTCCCTGAAAGGAACAAACCAGTTAAAGCTGCGCAAGCCACAGAAGGTTATTTTTCCCATCTCCGTGCCCACATTTTCCCCCCGGCCGCTGTCCTTGTCCCGGCTCCCGGCGCGCGTGGCCCCGCGCCCGCGGCAGATGGCGCCCGAGCCCCGGGAATTCGCCCTTTTCCCGGCGCCAGCGCGGGTTGGCACCACGGGCTCTGCCCAGGCCGGGGAGCGTGCCCTGGTACCGCCAGTGGTTCACGAAACGAGAGAGACGGGGAATAAATAATGAGAAGGAAGGAAGTCTTGGCATCAGTGAAGTTAGATTGGGTATAGATTGGTTATTCGCTTGGAATGTCTGTGATCCAGGAAAGGATGTGATTACTATTCCTAACGTCCTGTTCTTAGCAGGAAGCCCTTTCCAGTACAGGGAACTGCATACCTAACAAATACATTCAATTGTAACGAAAAAGATTACATGGAGTGATGGAAATCCACACAAGAAAATAACTAAGTTATAGATGAACAGTAATAGTTGTAGCTTTTTCCACAAAACGGTATCACTGAATTACAGTATGCTTTTTTGATGCTCTTTTTTTTTTTTTTTTTTTTTTCCCTCCCTTCAGGAGAGGTGATCAGTTCTCCTGTGCCACGCAGAAAAGGCTTTCAGGAACACGCTGCTAACTTTTCAGTTCAATCTAGCAACAGCATGACTTCATTTTACCCTGTTTATCAGAGCACAAGGAATTTGGCGGTGCTTTTATACTGGATGCCTCCTCTAGTGACTAAAACAGTTAGTTAGGCAGCTCTGGGCCTAATATTTAGGGCCCTAATGAATGATTTGGAGCATTAATAATGCAGACCTGATAGGCTTTGGCTCTCTGTGCAGTTAATGGAGAAAGTAGATGCAATTCCTCAGCTGAATGAATGCATATGAATGCATATGAATGCATATTTCACAAGCATTATTTTGGCAGTGGTTTTATGTTCTTTGAATTAGCATTCACTGTCTCCCAGTGCTTGATAATCCTCTCCCATCTTTTTAATGAAGATGTTATGAAATAACTGGTGGGAAGAAGTAATTAGAAGGATGCTAATACAGAAGGCCTAAGAGAATGAAATTAGACATCTCTATAAAAAAAGGGTGAAGAAAGAAGATGATCTGTCTTTCTGGGTCTAAAAAAATAATTTGCAAGCAGGGTGAATGACAAAAGCACTGACAGGAATGTCTATCCAATGTCCATCCTGGTGCTGTCCCAAGCAGTTACATGCTTCACTCCGTGGCCTTGGAAAATAAGAAAATTGAGAGACTGTAAGTGCTGTAAAGATACAAAAAATGAAGTGACTCCTATGACATTAGCCATAATAACAAAGAAGATTCCAGCTATAAAATAATAGTGCATTGCAGGATAAAGAAGTCTGTTTAACCATGTTTTGCGTGAGGGTGTATTTTTTTTTTTGTATGTAAAAGAGATTTTTACCTGTGGTTTGCATTTCATTTCTGTCACAAGTGCTGGTTTCTAGTCCTATAGTCAAGTCACCAGAAAACAGGAGAAATGTATAGTAGAAACACAGAGAGCAGTAAGAGAGTTTCTACTGATAGGTGACAGAGCTGAATTCAGTCAGGGGTTCTAGACAAGCTGTCTGAAAAAATATCTCTTCTTTTCACCTAGTGTTGTTCAATTACTTCCCAAGAACTATTTAAGGTCATTGCACGGTCATCATCATAAAGTCTGATTTTTTTCCAGAAAGATATCAGATATCTGGTAGAAGGTCAAGCATGTTTTACAAGATTCGACTAGTGTGGTACTTCTGATCTGTGTACTTTTAGACTGGAGACACACAATACTTTTTTGTATCTAACTTTGCCATACTTACATAGCCCTGTGTCCCCTCTCATGACTTGGAATGGAGGCAGCCTGGTATAAAGACGTTGGACACTCTGCCTGAAGGGACATGAGCTGAACCCCGAATTCCTGGATGCATTGATGGCAAATGTATGCTAATGACCTTGCCAGTCCATTGAAAACAAATTATATTTTATCACTCTCATTTTAGAAGAAAATGAATTAATAACTTCTGCTTTCCTTTTCTATACTTTAGAGAATGGGCTCAATACCTTTCTCTGGCCTTTCTTCATTGGTGAGTATCAGGCTTGATCCTCCCCTGCTTTCCATTCTGTGTAGATACTACCCTTTGTCCTGAGAAGCTGCAGTATGTTACCATGTCACAAGAGTTAAAATCTATTTGTCAAAATGGTCTTTAAATCTATCTGTCAAAAAAATAAATAATGGATGACTCTAGTAACTTTGCTCAAAGTTCCTGCTCAAAAAGCACTTCACCCAGAGCCTTAGTATTAATGGTGTAAAAATAATTACAGAATATACAACCCTCAAAACTAAAATCAAACAAATAAATGGCATTGTACAGGTTCTACTGCTGAAAGGATATAGAATTAAAAAAAACCACCCAGACCTCAAAATCTGTGCCTGGTTTTTGTTATCAGTGCACACTGCCAGTCAAGAAAGGCTTCAGCATACACAATGTTCTAAGTGTTAATAATTAAGTCTGTTCTAAGGAAAAAATAGTATTCTATGGAGTACAGTTGAAACTTTGAGCCTACCACAAATCCCAGCAGCTCACATTCCCAAAACAAAATGCTCTCCAGCAAATACCAAACAAAAATAACTTTTCAACAGAAGATGTCTCTGGAGTGTAGAAAAATACCAGCTCTCTTAGGACAGTCATGCAGGAGAAAGTTAGTAAATAGTCATCATAAACTCCAGCTTCTTCTGTGAGCTCAGCCAATAACCATCATGCCTGGGTGGTGGCAAGAAGAACAAGATTATTTTCATTTTCTCTATGTGACAAATTCCTCTGTTCTCCAGATTAAATGAAATAAAGCCTTCCACTGCATCTGGTGTAATAAAATTATTCTACTACCCCCTTCTAGTCCAGATGAGGCAATCAGAAATGAACACTTTTCCCTTACAGCTGCTGCTGCTGCTTCTTTTGATCAAAATTGCTCTGTGTTCTCAGTGACTGTAAATCTGAAAGAGGAAGTGTTTTTAGGAGACAGAATAGACGTGCATCACCCTCTTTGGTAAGCATTCAAGGCTTTCTGTACTCTGGGGATTGCAAAAAAATCTCCCTGCATATTTCAAGGTCTCAGATGTTGTTCTTTATTAATGGGATTTTCCACATCAAAATCTCCAAGCATATCATGGATATTATTCAGCCCAAATGAAATCATAATTAAGAGTTCAAACAATGCAAAAACCAGGATTTTTTTATTTTTGAGAATCTTAATAGATCTCACATTACTAGGCTGCTACCAGCCCAATCCAGAAAGGAATGAATAATGCTTAAACCATTAAGCCATTAGGGTTTTTGAGGAAATGGAAAGCATCCACCCTATCTAAGAAATCAACTCCACAGAAATTGTTCCATTGTCAAACACTCTGGGAAAGCAAGTCCATTATTTTGTTGTGGTTTTTTAAAGTTAGCAGGGTTTCATCAAGACAGCTTCTTTTTTTAACTGTGCAGTACTATGTACAATGTTTCAACATAAGCTGAAAAATAGGATGCATTCATGTCAGGTGCTGTCACATGGGCTGCATTCCAAATGAGACCATTCTTACAAACTATTGGTGACCATGAATTCTCACTACCTGCAGCAATAACACCTCAAGCTATTTATCTGGCTCTCTGCCATCCCAGAGTACCCAGCAAGGATACTGGGTACTTGCTGTGTGTGAATGGAGGTAGGATCACAAGCTGAAAGGAGCCTGGAAAGATGAAGATGAGGAGACATTACAGCCTCATGGATTCATAGTGAGTAGATTGGACTTCATGAAGTTCCATCTTTGAAAGAAATTTTAAAATATTTTGCCATATCTGTGGTTTATTACAGGAGATACACTTCACTCAAATATCCCTTTTCAAGTCCAACCACTTTGTATAAAGAACTTCAGACCAAGCAGGGGATTAATCCAAGACAGAAAGAAAGCAATACTTGAGGCTCCTGTAGTGACAGAAACCCAAGTGAGCCATATTCCTCAGTGATCTGTGAGGCAGAAGAACTTTTCCCACAGTCTTTCACAGTCCAGCCTGGGGGAAAACTAATTTCATGACATCAAACTTAGTGATTGCCCTGATCCCAAGAATTCAATCAATATAAATTTCCATTTGAGTCTGTAAGGTCAAGTGTGCTTTCCATCTTTGCCGTGTGCTTTCCATCTTTGCCATGTGCTCATAGATTTCTTGCTAATGCTGGCCACTAGAAAATTCTTTTTGTGCACAAGATTCTTGGGGTACCAGCTCGAAAATCAGGCAGTACAGATGCTATTTTGTTAGAGCCTGCTGGCTTTTGAACAGCCTAGGATGATGTGGAGGGGAGATGAACACTTGATAATAGGTCCAAATTCACCCAGTTTCACACCTGCCATACCACTGGCTGAAGAATAAGTAGTTGGGCTTGTTATTATCCTTATTATCTTTAACTCAAACTGTGATGAAGCAATATGCAAACAATATTTGAAAGAGACAATACATGTAAAGACTTTTTAAAAATATAGGTTGAGGAATGTAAGAAAATCTCAGGTATTTTGTAAAATTTGTAAAGCATCTCTCTCATTTCAAGAAATTGATGTAGGAAGTCAGCAATTCCCTCATCTCAGAAAAGGGTCCTTCCTGATGGAATTCATGACCAATATTTTTTTTTTTTCTGAAAGTGATTTAGAGCCATCATGCTCACTCAGTCTCCTCTCAATTCTCTCTCAGCAAGGAAATTGTCTCAAACTTCTTCAGGAAGCAGTTTAGAAATTCCTCCCATTGAAGGCAGTCCCAGTTTTTGGAGGTGTGAGTGCTTTCACAGGCTCTATATCTTCTGTGCATGACTGGCCTGCATAACATTCTGTGGACATGATTTTCCTTCTGCTTCTCTGAAGTGTTTTCATCTAGGTGCAAAATTACAATCAGACAGTCAGATACGGAGGGCTTTGGGAAGAGCAGCACACAGTACATTTTTCTGAAACAGAAAGGGGGACTAGAGATGTAAGCAAGAAAATTTCCTGTTCCCCTCAGGGAATCAGGTTTACCTGACCCAATGTCTTGTCTCTGGCAGTATTCCACTTCTGGTGTTTTTGATGAAGATGGGAAAAACCCCTATGCTATGGAATATCTGGCCAAATACACATATTTGCATCACTGTGTAACTTAGGACAGTCAAGTTACAAACTCATTGAAGGTTGTGGGAAGAAAGCTGAGTGGTGTTCCCCAGGGATGGGAGTTTAGAGATTCAGAAAGTGAGGTAGAGGTTTCTGGAGAAGTCTGGGTTTGAGAAGCATCAGACTTAAAAGGAAGACACAGAACTTGGTCTAGTGCCTCTCAGTGAATGTCCTGCCTCACCTACTACAATCTTTGTTACCTCAGAGACAGTACTTTTCATCTTTTAGTAGAATTTTTAAGACAGTTAGGTGAAATGATTGGTAATCTCATTCATTACTAGAAGCCTTTCAAGTATTCATTACAGTATTATCTGGAACTTCAAGACCTTGAACCTGTGTATTTAATATGGGAACAGGATTTCTAATTCTAAAGTCAAAAATACCAGTACATTTCTTTAAAATTTTCCATGCTAAAGGTTCGGGCTGAAGATTCAAACAACTACAAAAAGATAATTTTCTTCCAAATTGCACTCCTTTTGAAGTGCATGTGAATACTTTTGGATTTTTCTATTAAAAAAAAAGAAACAACCCAGATAACTATTTCTGATTGGGTCCGTTCCAGTTCAAAAGGTTCCAGTTCCAGGTCTGTTTTCCTGTTCAAAAATATCCATATTCCATAATTGGTGTCTTGTATTCTATAAAAACCCACCTGCCTTCCAAGCAACAAAGCCTCTTAAGAATTGTTTAGCTATGGATTTTGTTTTAATACCTCATTTATCTCATGCTGTCCATTTGAAAATCATGCTGTTGGTTTTTTACCCCTATGGTTTTACAGTTAACCTCTAGTGATTTGATCTATTTCATAATCATTCTTATGTCTAGAATACCAAGGAGTTTCCTCCCTTTTCTGTGTCAAGGAGTGATTTATACCTGTGCTTTCCAGGGAGCAGTGTTAAGGCTATTTCTTCCTTTTCCTGCTGCTCCAGAAACCAGGAAATTTCGACTTGTTTCTAGTCCAACATTGTTCAGGGTTAGATACTGTTAAAAACATGTATTATGGAGCAGTTCACAAATTACAGGATAGTTTTATGGATAGTCATATCATAAAAGGGAGATGTTTAATCTGTACTCAGTTTTCACTGATGGTTGTTAGAAAGAAGAGAAAAAAACACTTGGAAAATGACAGTGTGATTACAGAAATGAAAATATTCTTGATCTGAAGACTTGTGGAAGTGTCCTGGTTTCAACTAGGGTAGAGTTAATTTTCTTTCAGTAGCTGTTCCAGTACATGTTTTGGATTCGGAATGAGAATGGTGTTGATAACACTGATGTTTTGGGTTTTTGCTATGCCGTGTTTATCCTGAGCCAAGGACATTTTTCCTTGGCTCATGCTCTGCCAGTGAGGAGGTACACAAAAGAAACTGGGAGGGAGCAAAGCTGGGAGAGGTGACCCAAACTGACCAGTGGGGTGTTCCACACCACATCATGGGCAGCATCAGCTGGGGCAGTTCCCTGGAGGGGAGGCCAGCCTGGGTCTGGGAAGGGGGCCTGGCATTGGTCAGTGGCTGGTGAGCAATTGCACTGTGCATCACTGGGTTTTCCCATTTCATTAGCAATATTATTATCATTTACTATTATTACTGTATTTTACTTTATTGTCAATTATGCCACTAATCTTACCTCAACCTACAAGTTTTACTTTGACTCTCCTTCCCAACCCACTGAGGTGGGGGGGAGAGAAGGAGGCTGAGTGAGTGGCTGCATGGTGCTTAATTTCCAGCTGGGTTTAGACCACAGCAGGAAGATAGACCAGGACTAAGTTTATCTTGTTCAAAGCATTTGCTAGATTTTAGGATTATGGTGATTGTGTCAATTCTGACTAATGAATATGGTAAACTGGGTACAAATTGAGGTGTGTATATTTGCATTGCTGCATCTTATATGAATGAATGTTACTATTTATGGAGGTGTGTACCGATTGTGGAGAAAAAGAATAATACAGCTGTCATCCTGTATGAGATGTGAACTTTGGACACCGAAGGAATGAGACAAAAATGATTAAGTTGTATATATGTTACATGGATTCGAGTGTAAGATAGAGTCTCTGTATTGGAAAAACACTGGCATCTCTAGCTGAGAAAGCTTTACATTTGCTATGCTATATGCAAAGAGTGTTAAATAAATGGCTAGAACAATTTGGATTAAATTAACAGGAAAAAGTCAAAATCCCCAAAGGAACTATTTTTCATTATAATCAACACAATCAAGATTTCAGGAAGAAGTATGTACAACTGGCTGCAACTTCAAATTATAAAAGAATAAAATATCCTGCAAAATGTACTGTTAAATGTCTATTATGAGACAGCACATTACGTAAATGCTACTTATTTTTTTTCCTCAAAAGAGAAGAGGAGCAAATATAAAATGCGTCTTTGTCTGGTTCAGGCATAATGTCACTGAGAAGATGGAAAGCCCAAAGAACGCTCAGCTCAGCTCAAATTTTATGCACCTATGTGGTGTCCTATGTTAATAATAATGACCTGTAGTTAAATAATTTTGCAGTCTTGTAAACTGTGCTAGGAGAACACTTATTATTAATGGTAATGTCTGCACAAAAATGGTTTTAAGGAAACCATTAAGGATGATAAATGACATTGGAAACTTAGAAAGAAGATAATGACTCCTTTCTTAGTGAGCAGTTGCATCTCTATAAGATCCTAGCTTGTCCTCACTGCTCAGTATGAGAATATTGCTCAAGCATTTGTGTGTTTGGGAAAAAAAAATTGTCATTTTGCAGAAATGACACTTGAGGAAGAATGTGCCCTGTTTTACTGTTACAGTGTTTTAAACCAAAGGAATTTTCAGTTTCAGTATGATCCAGAAGGCAGACACTTTCAATGTTTGTGGAGACTCAACAAATGTAATTTTTATGTCAGAAGATCCTTCAGGTTAAGGGCTGTAAATGGCCACAGAAAACTGAATATGTAAGGTGGTACAAGAAACTTTAGTGTGTGACAAAAGAGAGGAATTTCTCCAGTCTAGGTGAAGTTTCAATGGTCTAATCTGAGCATTATTACTGCACAGGGAGGAAAAATGGACCTCTTTCAAACATCTCTAGTTTTCATTTCTTCCTTTCTTTTTGCATTTATTTGTATTTCTGAAAACCTTTTTGATAACATTTTCCTTTATTTGAGACCATCAGTTGAGTCCTGGAGATGCTTCTACAGTCAGAGACCTCCATCAGGGAGATGTTTCCCCCTCTGATTTTGTGAGGCAGCAAATGATGAGGTAGGCAGTGGTTTGTGTGAGGACAATGCTGCTGAAGGCAGCAGATGGAGGCAAAATGCAATAAAAATCCTCTTATGTTGTACTTTAGTCTCCATTCCAGAGGCATCCCTGACTATTTGCTGCAGGCAACTTCTGAATGCCTTGTGGAACAAAGCTGCATCTTGTCCCAGTGGCCAGAAACAAATGGAAGGCTGGAATTGAAGAATTTTTCTTGGCTAAGCAAAAAGGATACCCTGTGAATTGGCTTGAGGTGCCTGCTATCTACACATGCCTCTCAGAGGTACATACAGAGAATTTGCTGAAAGCAAGAGATGGCTGGGGGAGTAAAAAGTTCATGTCATGGGTGCCTTCTTCCTGTGACTTGAGTGTGGAAGGACAAGCTGGGAGCTCCACATGTGGAAGGATTTCAGGGGCACTGGCTGTTATTGGGAACATTGCTGGAGCACACAGTCCCAAACATGCAAACAAGGAAAGTATAGGCTAATCTGTGCAATACTTGTATTTAGAAGACACCATATATGACAAAACATTTATATTTGAAAACGCCTTCTAAATGTCTTCATTGACTTTAGATTTTGCCCTCATTTTGCAGGTGAAAGAAAAGAGTGTTGGAGCAATTAAAATATACTTTTTTTTTTTTCATTGCTATTTTGTTCAGAACATCCAAAGAGCAAAGGAAACAGAGGTTTCTCAGACTAGCCAGAGGAAGAAGGGTTGTCATCATTCTCCTTTTGCCAAATAGCTCACAGGGTAAGGAATGCTTTGAAGATGCTGTCTCCTGCAAATGTGATGTAACCAGCAAGCTGAAGTAGGCTGACCAGATCACAAACATCTCCAAGAAGCTGTCAGGGTTTCTGAAGTGTAGGAGTGGTGTGATACCTCCTATCAGATAATTCTGAGGGTACCATCCTGCAGTGACCTCCTCAAAACCTCCTGCTCAACCTTCTCCCTCTCTTGGGAACTCCTAGGATGTGTAGTCTTGGGTTAGGAAGATGGGGGAAGAGGGGAAAATACCCGAGTCTGATCACAGAAAGAATCTCTAAAATGTTTCCAAGACAGCAGCCAGGTGTCTTTGCTGGATGGGGTTCAGCTGGGGAGGGGTGGTTCCCATCTTCTTTCAGGATTTCCAGCTGCAGCAGAGCAGTGCAGGAGGCTGAGCTGTCAGGAGGAGATGTTTCACCTCTCTCTTGGGAGAGGTCTGTTGGTTTCTAGTGTTGCTTTTGTTTACTTCCCCTGGGATTCCTGTGGAGTGGTGGAAAAGTGGTTGTTTCTCTTTGTGCCACTGAATTAAGCTGCTGTCCTTAAGACTTGATCCAGCAGGACAGCACAAAGAGGGGCTGAAGTCTGGCCTAAACCTGGGTTTTGCTATGTATTTCTGAAGTTCAGGTTTTGTCCTCTTACGTCTGTGTAAATTATTTGGGCCTTGTCAGTGTTTGGATATGACACAGAGGGGAAGTTAGCTAGACATTACGCTTTATTTCCTTTCTCACCCCATCTTTTGACATTTTTAAAGTGATTGACTGGAAGGAGTATAAAGAGGATGCATTAATATTTAACTATGCTGCAACAAGTAATTGATGCTTTTAAAGTTTTCTTTCATTCAGACTGGTCTGGAGCTCTCTAGTCTAGTTTATTTTTGATTATAGAAATTCATTTCACTTAAATCATTCTATTATCTGCCCACATTTGGTTAGACTAAATAGCTCTAGAAACCACAGTGTTTTTTCCAATTGCTTTGAATCAAAATTGCATTAACAAAAAAAACCAAAAAAACAAAAAAACAAAAAACCAAAAAAAAAACCCCAAAAACAACCAAACCAACACTTTTGCTGATGTTGCCTGGATCTTATTAATGCAGAAAAATCATATCAAGGGGAATTTAATGTGTATCTGTGATGCTGTCACAGCTTTATCTTAGTTTTGAGATAAGTTTACTGAAAGTCTCTAGTTTTCCCACTTACAGTCTTGCTCATGCTCATGACTTGGAAGGTTCTACTGCTCTTTTCTTTTGCCACTCTCTTGATCAGCAGTGTCCTTTAGTTCCTTTGGTGCTTTACAAACTTTTATCTTTTGGCAGGTAAAGCTTACAGGCCAGAAATGAGAAAAATGTGTCTTATTTTTTCAAACAGCTGCATTTATGTTGTTGATACATCTGCTTTTACTGAATGGCTTCATACTGCTATGCAAGACATGTTACATTAATTTTATGAATCCTTCATGGGTCTTGTAATTGTATATGCCATCAAACATTGAGGGGGTCTTGAGGAGAAGGGGGAATTTGCTGGGTTGTAAAATTGGGGTGGTCTTCAGGTTTTCTGATGCTGTAATATTGTTTTGTGAATTACTCCAACAGTAGAAAATGTTGATTTCAGAAAGGTTGAAATCAACAAGTTGATTTTGAGGTTGTTTTCTGTACAGCTCTTCAAGAGAGAATTGGTAAAATACCTTAGAGCCAGTGAGAGAAGGACCTCTGAGTGACACTAAAGAGTTTTAAACCTGTGCATAACACTACAGTCCTGTACACGATGCCAATATGGGAAAAGGTGATAAAAGCCTTCTGTAGATTTACAAGGCTATTTTTCAACACTGAGTCATGTTCTGAATCCCTCTGCTCCTGCCAGTAGCTGCATTCAAGTATTGTGATGGATTTACAGAACTGCATCTTATCTCTTAAGAGCAACAACCAGATGTCATAAGTCAGAGAATCCCCCATGGTTGTATTTATTTATTTATTAGTGTATTGTCTTCTGAAGTGTTTTTGTTGTTCTTGGTAAATAAGAGTATTGTCTGTGGTCTGATCTTCACAAATCTCCCCTGTTCTATTTGTGTATCTGGTTAGTTCCTGTATGGGAATGTATTAATGTATTAGTTGCTCTGTAAGTTCCTAACTTGCATGCCATGTGTTTATCCTGTTGGTGGTCCTAAGCTGGGAAATGCAGAAAGTTTTTTACTGCTTCATGGCACTGCAGATCATATCTTGTATCTATTGAAATTACTCCTCCTCCTCCTTTTGCACAGTTGTTCCTGCTTTAATTGGCTGAATTAATACACTCTAACAATTTTTAAAATTTATTCCAGGTGAGAGGTAAATGACATTTGATCTCTTTGAGACTGCATCTGTAGTGTATTAATAGATTGAATTCGGGATCCTGTCATTCAAAAAATTATTTGTAACGTACTTAAAGTTGTCTTACCCTTATGGACTTCTGCTTCAGCATAAATAACCCTTGACACAGTGCTGAATGTCTGAGATTGGTGCTCAGAGAAAGGGCCATATTAGATGGAAAGTACCTAAAATAATTTGCTTTGAAATAAATATTATATTGTATATTGCTAAGTACAGTCCTTTTATCTCGGGTTAAGTCCTCTTAATGTAGGCTTCAGGTTGGGAAAACGAATAAGAACCATCATGCACTATACTTCATACTACAATATCAAATTCTGCAGGCACTGGCTCTGTCTTAGGCTACCAGTGTAATGTGGCCCATCTCCCTGGGGTTAAACTCTGCCCTCTGGCAAAACAGTCCTATATCATGCTGGCAAACGTATTACTGCGTAAAAAAATATGTGCAGTGCAGTTTTCTCTGTGGTAATATTAACATTTCTAAGACATGATCAATTTAGACGTGGGAAGCAGAAATCTCTGTGTTCAAGGAAATTAACTGGTGTATGGGAATGTTTCTTGTGCCTCCCAACATGTAAAGGATGTGTTGTGGTTTTATTGGGAACTGACTGAAACAGCAGCTTTTCACAAGTGGCTGAGTCTAAGTGGACAGCTGTTAGGAGAACACACATGGCACCAGCAGGGCACGGCTCCTCAGTTTGCTCTTTTGTTATAAAGATCAAAATGGCCATTCCTTAGTTTTAATGTGGATATTCCTCTATCATTTTTACTCGTTTGCACAAAGTTCTTCTTAGTTTCAGAACCTGTATCCTTATTGCTGCACATTAGAACTATGACTCCAACTGTTTCTTGCACCCATTTTCCCATATGAGGCATCTGGAACCAGATTTGGATTTGTTACGTGGCAATTCCAGGGAGGGCAAAGAAGTCAGACTTGGATAAAAGGGAAAAAAAATAAATTCCAAAAGCTGTGGAAAGTGGAATTGAAAAATTCTAGCCAGAACATTTTTTGGGAAAAACAAAAAGGATCCTAGCTGTAGGGGAAAAAGAAGTCCTAGATATGAGATGTATATTATGCTGTGGAATAGTTTCTCCTGATTAAATCCTGTCATTGAGGTTTTCCTTTATTTAAATAATAGCTCTAAAAAATGTGTTTGGAAGAAATCTTGTGTGACTGGGGATATGTTGACCTGAGTTCCAACCTTGCTCTGCAACTTTTTAGAAAATCATCAATTAAAACAAATAACAATAACAGTTGAATTATCACCTGATTTGTAGATTTTTAGGAGCTCCAGATTGGGCTGACTGATCCAGTTGTTCAGTGTTGCTTGCCATCATTCTCACAGCAAATTTGCAGTTATTCATGCATATGACAACCTTGCAAACCTAATTTGTGGGAGTTCACTAATTTTACATGTTCAATGGTTAAAAGTGCCTTATTTATGCCACAGTTAATTAGCAGTGTTAATTTTCAGAACATAAGCCCCAGTGTTTGAGCTAGGAACACTCCTTTAATATCTCCTTTAATGTTATTGGGAAAGGTGAGCATAACTCCTGGTGTACCCTATTAATAACACTCTTATGTAGTCTCTACAGAGGACTTTTGTTTTGACTATCAGACCTGGCTTTTCTGAAGAACTCTTCACCTCACATGTATTAATTATCTAGATGCTGAAGTGAGAAAATGTTCCTGCATTTTAACAAGAATCCTTTTTCCATTAAAAAAAATAGATTTTGCCTGCAGTTAAACATCAGTATTATGATCTTTCTGAAGATTTGGTTCAGGAAAACAAAAGAAAAAATAGCAGCTCTCATGGCAATAATAAGAGTGACTTTTATAGTAAGGAAAAAACAGTTTCTGTGTCCACATTCTGTGGGCTGTGTTTTTCTTTTTCCTCTCTCAGTTATGACTCGCATGCTACAGGCTGTATGCAGTCCAACCTCACTAACAAACCACATTTTGGGATTGATCTAGGGGTTTCTTCTTCAATGTCATGTAGAATAGGAGCAGGGGAATGAAGCACAGTAATCTCCAGATGAATTTGGCATCTGTTCGTCAAAAATCCTTTTATTTTCCTTTGGACCTCCTTAAAAGTCAAGTTTATAAAATAATGAACTCCAGGAAGGAGCTGGAGCTCATTTACTATTTGAATAGTACAAAACCTTTCATAATAGGTTGACATTATTCAGTATGCAGGGAAACAGAACTGGTATAATACTGCCTTTTTTTTTTTTTTTTTTTTTTCATAAATACTTCAGTTGTTTGTTACCATGAGAAGAAGAGATTAATTTACAAATTCTTCATCTTTCCTATTCACAGTTCCAGAATTTTTATTCCACTTGTCTCTAGCTACTGTGTGCAATTACTGTGCAGGCTGCCAGGAAGAGAGACACAATGAAACAGAGTGTCCTTCAATTAACAGTGGCAGGTTGAATGGAAAAATGGAAAGTATTACCAAGAAAACATTTCCCAACGATCCTCCTGCAGAGTACACAAGTGTGATTAGGGAGTGAGACATCCATTCTGCTGCCTGTTGTAAGGCCGAGTTATTTGAAACAACCTGCTTAGGGTGAGAAATAATCCTTTACAAAATGTAGCCAGCCTGGAACTGCTGGATTTACCATGCTCTAATAACTGACTCACAGCATATTCTAATCAGTTCTTACCAGATTATTGTCTTCTGCAGTTTGATTAAATAACTTATCCTTTGTTTGAAAAAAGTTACTTAATTTCATAAAAAAAGAAGATTCCATTTCTATTTTTCAAGAAATTGTTATAATCTGCAGTACAGAAGATTTACTTAATTTTCAGTGAAAAAATAATCTGTACATAATGTTCTTTCTTTAAGAATCCCTGCATCAAATAACCTAAATTATTGAAGATCCACAACCACCTTTAATTATTTTTGGTTCCTTTGGATTAGCTGATGTTCCAGTTTGTTTGAATACCACCCTGAATGTGTGGAAATGACAATGTTCCAGTTTCTTCACAACTATTCTCTTAGTATCACCTGTATTCCTCAAATGCTTTTATTCTATAACAAACACCTCACACAAGGGATACACCTTAGCTCTAGCTTAAGATGTCTGGTCCCTGATGAACAGCTATAGGTCCATTTTGCTCTTCAATCTACCTAATTACCAGTCACACTGAAAAAAGTTAAAACTACTAATGATTCATCAATTTTTTTTAGCAAAATCAAGGCAATGCAACAGCTTAAGTCCAAAGGATTTAATTGTTCTTGAAGCTGTTGTTTTCACTCTATTTCCTTTTTTTGAAAGAATATTGTATCTGCAAAGATGACAGTTCAGGAAGATTTGGGAAGCAGTGAAATGTCACTTACTAAGTCTCTGCTTTTCCATTAACAAATGGCATACTGTCTTCAGAAAAAAAAAAAAAATCTGCTTGGATGTGTACACATGAGAGGATATGAGTAATGAAAAGCCAAGAACAAATGTGGTTGCTTCCCTGAGTGAAGAGAATGAGTCTAAGACACTTACTGATGTTTTCTTCATCTTCATCTCTTGAGACCTGAATATTATTGTTCTCAAGTCTGTGTTCCTCTCTTTTGTTATTGCAACAGTAATTGTTCAGCAACTGAACAGGGGATTGCTTATGTTGTGCATGGCTTTTGGGGTTTTACTTTGCTTTTGGAGATCCTTCCTGGGTTTGATGCTAGTTTGAGGGAAATGCATGCAACCAATAATTTGTTGGAGATAGATCTGAAAACCAAAATCTCTTATGTATTCCTAAGTGTTAGAGCTGATATTTGGCTTCTGCTGCTTAAGACCACATCTGGTCAAATGTATTGGAAAAAATTCTTGTAAAGCTAAATTTTATGATTTGTTCAGATTTGTGTTCTGAAATAAATGGCTTCATTTTGGTCAGTTCCAGGCCTGTAGCAGTAACATTTCCTTGAAAAAGGACCTGCTTAGTGTCCATTAATGAGGAGCAACAGGGGGAGAAATAAGCAAGAAAATTGGGATTGGGGAGCAGAAACAAGTCATGGCACAAGAAGCTGAAGTCACAGGGCATCACAAGCCTGATTGGGTGAGCTCTAGGAAAGAAGAAAATGGAGACTTTACTGATACTTCAGAATTTATGGTAGAGTAATAAAATTGAGAACAGGACCAAAGTACCAGCAGTATAGCTTGTAACTAAACCTGTTGTCTTGCCTGCTTATTGCTTATGGTTTTAGAGCAGTCCAAATTGTAGTTGAGTAGCTTGGGTAAAATAGAACATGGTCTTGTACCCTCTTTAGACATTAATCTAACTGAGTGCATTCTCTTCAGCTTATCTTGGGCACTTTACACCTATTTTTCTTACATTGATATTTTTCAGTAGATTGATTTATTAATTTGTGTTCTACTTATCTGCATGTCTGATGGCTAATCACAAGGAAAATAACACAAGTAGAATCTGGCTTTAGCAATCGACCAAAGTAATGTGTTTCCAAAAGTTTTCACTGTTCATCTAATTCTGTGTCACTGACTTGAATCCAATAGCAGTGTGTGTGGTGTTCTGAAGGGTACCTGCTTGAGGTTTTCATTTTACTAAGTTGACTGCATTTATGGTTCTGTAAATTCCACTAGTTGGCTGAATAATTTTCTTTTACACATCTTTCCCATAGATGTTCACAATTTTTCTGGTAGGTCAGGGATATGTCAGGCACTTCATCCTTCACAGGGAGTTTAGAAAATTCTCATGTATGATGGTTGCTCTAAATATACAGAATTTGGGGGCATTGGCTTGTCTTGACTGTGGTGTAGTTGCAAAAATCAGTTGCAAGCAAAACAGTTATTTCTGTTTTTGAGAGCATGTTAAAACAGTATGCATGGTTACAAGAGTGATGCCTAAAGGCTCCATACAGTTTTTACTCTAGCCAGAATTTCCTCTGTTAAAGCTCTGGCTCCTGGCAAAGCAGATTTTGTGAAAAGTGCCATTAGCAGCTGAAGTCAGACATTAAAAATCCCTCACTTTCTTCTAAGCCTTCCCTCAAAATTTTTCCAAACCAGCTGTTGCAATAATACACACAGTTATTTCCCAGTTCAGCCCAGAACTCTCCACCTATGAATGTAGTTCACAGGAGCTGTTCTCCACCTACGAACGTAGCAGGGAGGGCAAGTTAGGCTTATTTTGCTCTTTGTCTACAAGACATTTATTGCATGGTGCTCCGGGACTCTGAAGGGCAGACTTGGCAATAATTCCTTCTGTTTCATCTTTTCTGAACTCAAGAAATATGTTATACTTCCTAGTATGCCCTTCTCCAAAGATTTTTGTAGGTTAATAGCAGCTGAGGAACAAGTGGGTCTACCCTCTTTGTAGTGGATTTCATGTCAGTCACCATTTTCCATTGAATGTTTGTGTTTTCCCCATATCTTTGAACAGGCAATCTCAGCTGAATATGCTTTACATAATTTATTAGCCTGATTCTTTGTTTAGCTGCCCTGTGGAAAAGGGTCAGCAAACACAATTGTAATGGCTCCTGAGGAATTTCTTTGACGATTGAATAGCTCCAGAGTGGCACAAACCATTCTTTCATCCCCCGAGTCCTCCTACTCTGTGTGTTTCCAGTGTACAAGGAACACAGTTCCATTGCTTCTGGGATTCAGCTATTCTCTTTTAAGTATTCTGTAGCAGATTTCTGCTTTTAATTAAACATTTGCAGCCTACACATAAAGGAGGATTAAGTGACTGTCCTTTCCTTTCCATTTACACTTCCTAATGGATGTATATTCAGCATAACAAGCTGACACTATGTTTTTTCAATTGAATTCCATGACAGAGACCAACAGGCAGAGTGTGGTTGTACCATGGAGTGGTAAAATTCAATTTCCGAGGAGATGAAGAAAAACAAAACATGCAATAAATATAGGCATGAATGGATTAATTAATGAATCTGATAAAATACTGAATATTTCCCAGAGAGTTATAACAAGGTGTAGCTGCATTCAAGACATATATTAATAGCTTGTGTTAGTTGGTCTGGGGGCATCAAGATATCAATGTAGGCAGTTTACTGTGCAGCTGTGTTTTAAAATGCAAGTTACATAGAATGTAGAATGTATAAGGGTGAAGTATCATATGGAAAATATTAAAGGCCTTTATAGAAACATATGATGCTGTATCATTTAGAATAATTCTTTGAGCTAGTTATCTTGTGGAAAAAATTACTCATGCAAGTAAAAGAAACTAAAATGGAAAGGCTAGAATTGGTTCCTTAGACAAGAGGGGAAAAGCTGCCATAAAACTGTAAAAAAAGGTTTCAGAGAGAGTAGTGCAACAAGGGCACATTCATGACAATTCAAGGAAGCAAATTCAAAACTGATGAAAAGAAATAGCAACAGAATGTGTGGTTAGACTGGAAACTCCATCATAATAAGTCAAGGAAAGCAGGAATTGAGTGAGAGTCAAAAAAGGAATGGAATGTTTACTATAGATGAAAAATTAATTTTCTGAACTGGATTTAGTAACTGTAAGAGTTCTGTTTGTTCTGTTCCATGTTCCAGAGATTATTTGCAATTTTTTATGAAAGAGTAAATGGATGGAAAGATCCTGGGAGCATGAACCTTGACCGGGACCCAGCACTGCCATCTGTATGCCCAGTTATTGTTTTTTCTTTTTCATGTCAACCTTCTGGATGTGTTCTTTACTAAACAGAGGTCCAGATTGAAAGGGTCCCTAGATGGCACTCTTTTCCCAATTAGTTCCTAATTTAAGTGTTTTGACACTTTGCTGGGCCATGGGAAGTACAAGTTTGAATCTTCTCAGTCTAATGAGTGGATTTAAGAAAGGTTTCCCCATTTTTTGGTAATTTCTCTGACTTCTTTTCTCCTTTATAGTAGACAGAAAGCATTCCTCTTCTATAGAAAATATTTGAAATCTATTAAATCTGTCTTCAGCAGGAGCGGACTTCAGATTTTGTGAATGAAAGGCCTCTCTACTGTTGGTTCAAATATCTGAGATGCAGAAAGAAACAAGAGACAATGCACAAGAGACAAAGAAAGAAATCAGAGTGTAAACAGTTTCTAAGTTTAAGATTCTGTCTTGGGGCAGAGCAGAGGATCAGATACCACCTGTGGGTGTCCAGAGCTGATATCTGTACCTGCCCATCTCGTGGGCACACACTGATCCCACACTTTATTTGGGATTTTGAGGTGCTCTGTGAGGTGCTGGTGACTGTAAATGTTGGGATAGAGATCTACTGGATTGTGGGTCCAATCCTCCATTTCAAAGTCACCTGCTAAGTATCTGTTGCAACAAAAATGAATGTAGCATTTTGCTCTTCGTGTACTATGAGACTAAAACCACATACAAAACCAAAGTCATAAATCAATTGTTTCCTCTTAATCAAAATCAAAATAAGGTGAAGTCCTTGGTATGGGATCCCATCCAACTTGCAACCTACTTACTGGCAGGCTTTCATTTTTTTCAGAGACTTGTAGCACCTAAGGATACAGTAGTAAGAGGAAAATTACACTAACATTTTTCAAATTAAAAATAAATAAAAAATCCACAGTTCAACATTTTGTTAATTTCATGGTAACAAAAGTGATTATAGAGTTGAATGATTTCAATAGAGGCTTGCTTGTTAGGCTTTGTGCAGCACAAACAAAGCAGCAGTGAAAAGAATAAAATCTCAATTCACTGTATCTTATTGACTTTTCCGAGAACATTTATTATTTTTAAAAGCTAGCTTTAAACGATGAAGATTATCTCTCCTAGATATAAAATGCTTTCAATCAAACACTTTAGTTTAAAACAGTGATGTCTTTTATGTAATTACCTTCCTCCCTAAGCTAATTGTTTTCTCATGTAAGGAAAATTAATTCCTTAATGGCTGGGAATTTGTGCTTCAAGCACAATTAAAAATACTGGACACAAATGAAAATAATGGAGAGGGAAAAAGGAACCAACCATCAAATTAATCAAAAAGAAATGTGAATAAAATAAAAGCTCCATTTGGGAGTTTGCACATTTCTGCAGCCTCAGGGCTGCAGTATACATTTCTGTCAACACTGCTTATGTGAAAAATAAAATTGACATAATGTAATTGGTACAGTAATGTAGTACTTACACAGTTGTGTATGATCACTTAAGATATAAAATGGAAAGCTTAAGATATTTTATTTGGACAGTCCTTGTGCATATGATACACCATTTTTTTCTTCATATAGACTTGGGTGTCTATCTGTGATCACCCAAAATTACCAGCATGCTGTGAGCCACTGTCTGGGAATGAGCACATTGTAGGCTCATTGAAAGCAGGGTGGGTGAGCATATAACCAACATTTACAGTCAGATTTCAGATTTAAATGTTCATCAGCTCAGCAGAAAAAAAAGTAGAGAAAAAAAAGGCCCATGCCAGAATTTTACTTTTTGGTACAGAATATTCATAAAGTAACACTATCTTTATGGTGAGCTTATTATCCAGTTAATCTTGGATTTCTATTTCAAATTTAAATGTTAATGAAGAAAGTGGTATGTTCAAAGATGAGAAAAGTAGAGTAATGTTGGTTTATTTTTTTAAATTTTATTTTTATTTAATAATCTGACTAAAAGCCCTCATTTTTCTTCATATCCCCTAAAAAAAAGGGATGTTTTTCACATTTTTTTCCTGTATTCCAGTAGATGTTTCTTCATCTGGTTGGTTTGGGGGTTTTCTTTGTTCTGTTTGGTTGTTGTTTTTTTGGAGGGTTGACTTTTTATTTTTCTTGTTTCCTTTTAACTAGCACTTTATATCACTATATAGAATGTGGTATAAAGCTTGGGACATAAAAATAATGCTGAGAAAATAATCTCTTTTCAGAAGAGTTATTTAGCAAATTATTCTTATTGTTTTTACATTTTTAAAGCAACCAGTTGCAACTGGCACCTAAAGAGCAAGACTTGGAGCTTGCAAAACTCCAGGTGTAAATTCTGCATCTTAATTGGTGCTCATCTCTCTCTTCTCTTTTACTTTTAATCCTACTTGATGCTGAGGTTTATGAGGTGTAGTTTACCACTACAATGATATAATTCCCAGTCTTTCCTTCTTCAAATATTCTCTCAACATCAGAAGAACTGGTGGTGGGCTGTATTGTCTTTATCATTCAAAGTGTCTTCCTTTGTCTGCCTTAGGTCCCTTATAACACATTTAATCTGTTTTGCACCTCCATCTCCACTCCTTCATTAATCTTTATAAAAATTGCCTCTGCCCCAAATAGATTTATTGTTCCAGAAAAAAAAAAAAAAGAAGAAACCCTTTTTTTTTTTTCCCACTAGATGTGTTTTTTCTCCCATAAGTGTGAAAAATAAGAGTATCACATTTCTGAAGTTTTGTATTTTTAGAGGAGTTTTTGAAAAGTGCAGAACTTTTTCTTTCAGAGTCTCTTTTTCCTAAAATTTACCCCCTGTCATTACTGAAGCACTGCAGAGATATTAAGAACACGTGTATGTAGCCATACTTTTTGACAATTGCATTGACATTATTGAGTACCCAATAGCTGGCAAAAAGAGGCAGATGTGTTACTCCATTTTTTCCATGGTGTATCACATCTATACACCTCCTTAGAATTATGTACATGCTGCTATTTTTGGTCCAGTTCTGTTCCACTGATTTCAGTCACTACTTGGCCAGCTGTAGAGGGATTAGGGAGCCAGTTAAGAATGTTTGTCAGCTATGTTTTATTTTTGTCTGTAGGAAGCACATGTGTCATTCAGCATTGTCAATACATTACTCATATTATTTAAAAATGGCAGGCTCATTATATTTACAATAGATTGTAAATGCTGGAAATACGTTTTTAATACACAACAGTAATATATTACATTAGAAATTCATATTTCCTCCCCATGCATCCTTGAGGAGCTGAATGGACACTCCATACATCAGGATTCATCATCATCCACATTCCAGTGTCCCAGGCAGGCACATGTGCCTGATTTGGCTGTTTCCTATAGGTCCATGATGCTGAAGCTGAGTGAGGTGCACATATATCCAGCTGAATGTCACACTGGCAGGAACACAGGTGTGTACCTACAGGCATATATCACTTTCTTCTTGGATGGATGTTGTGCACTCTACCTTAAAAACATTCTTTGTGTATTTGTCTCCATGCAGGCAGTCTGATGTTTCATCCTCACGTAGTTTATTTTGCTTAAAGCATATAAAAAATGCTCCCTGTTCCATAGGGAAGAAGCTAAAAATGCATAATAGTTCACTTTATCCTAGGTCTTCCAAGAGTTTCATAAGGAGAAGGGTGGTCCATTTGTTGTAAAATATATGCAAATGTCGCCCTTTTTTTCAGTTTGCAGTCTATTTAAGTGCAAGACATGGATTTTTATGCATTTTTCTTTGGTTTGAAATTGCTGAGGGAATGTTTAAAGCAAAAGCTTTGGGATTATAAGTTGTTTCCAAATAATGTATTTAAATTGTCTTTCATTATTGATTTTCTAAGAATTGTTGTTAATTCATGCCCACATGGATAAAACTTTCAGAAACTTTGAGGAGGAAATCTATGGCATTTCTCAAGGATGTGCAACCATTTTTGGGCTGAACTTTCCCACATATGGGTATTTATGATTTTGATAAATTTTTGCAGAATCTGTGTGTATCTAGTGCATTCTGGTTGACTTCATGGAGTTATAAGATGATAATTTTTTAAAAATCTCTTTTGAACATGTTTCTGATGCTGCTGACCAGGGCTTAACCACATTCTCTGCAGACCAGGGATACCTTGTAGAAGTTAGTTGTTGAGATGGAAATAGCTTGTGACAATGGGCTAAGAAAGCCAAGACTTTTGCTTCCTATCTGCAGGCAGGAGTTTTGAAGTAGTGGAAAATTAATAAAGCAGAACAAAGAAGCCAGATGTTGTAAGAGGGACCAGAGGAGATTCAAAAAATACTTTCAGCAGAATGAGAGAAGACATAGGCAAGCTTACAGGATGGGAGGTGGTTTTGTTGACCAAGGTCAAAGACAGGGAGCTAAAGTGGGCTGAACTCTTTCGTTCTGAGAACTAATTCTAAATATTTGGGATGGTTTCACATCATTGGTGGACTTTCTCAAACATACTGAAACATAGTGAGTTAAGACAAATGGTGTTTTAATCCTGTGTGGAGCCAATTTGAATATCCGACTGTCTGTGTGTGCAGTGCCCTCCAAAAAAGTAAGTGGCACAGAGGAGATTAATTTAGATTCTCCTTCAGGCATAGAGTCATAGAAAAATGTTAGCTTAAATTATGAAATTGCCTCAAGGACGTTCCTCAGGTGAGATCTCAGGAGGGAATCTATTCCCCTTAAGTGTTTATAATTTCACAAGTATCAGAGTTTGGTGAGTTGTGTGCGACATGGTGATTGGCCTAATGTCACAGAGGTTGTAGCATTGTCAGTTCCACATCTCCTTTTATCCAAAAACATTTAAACACAGCAAGAGACCAACACAATATGACTAAGATCTTCCACCTCTAGCCCAAGCTGACAACAAGTTGAGGACTGTGCAAAAGATTGTTTTTAAACTATTGTCTGCTTGAGCCTGACAATTTAAGCCGTTTCATCACTGAATAGAGCATAAATATTAGATAATTCTTTAGGGAAAAAAATGCAGTTTTGGAACTGCAAGCCTATAACATTTATTATAGGCACCATGGATCTTCCAAGATATTTTACTTTGGCATTTTAAATTATTACTATCAAAGTAATCCATGTCTATTGCCCAAACCTTTTAATTAGGCAAAAAGCATTTGCTTGTATAATGAACTTGTGCCTGAGTAATTTGTTTTTCTAGAAATCACCAAAATAAAATAGCTTTGGGCACTTCTAAGATTTACCCAGTAAGGGTTTATGAATGAATAGCAGCTGAGAGACTGATAAATGAAGATAAAAAGACCAATGCAATGGCATGACTTTACCATCTCTCAGGTATAATCTCTGGGGTATTTAGCAAGTAAATAAATCTGGACTAAATCATTCCCTGATAAAGCAGTAGTTTCTGTGGGACTCCTGTGTGTTTATACAGATTGTAACATGAAAAGAATTTTTGCCAGCTGATGTTAATGTATTGAATTGTGGGAATTAATTAACGTATTGAACTCTGTGAATGCTGTACTTTTTACATGTGTTTTAAGTAATTGAATGGTTTTCTCATGCACCTTGCAGAAGATGGAAATGCTTCTTTCAGGCATTTATTTTGGCTTTGATATGAAAAGGAAAAGAGTTTCAAACAAATTCATCTTTTTATGCTATGTGACACATTTCTTTAGTGTCAGGATACATTTTTTATTATAATCTGCACTGTTTAATACTCTAACCACTTTAAAATAAACTCTGTATCTTAAAAGAAACTTGGAAAAATAATTGAGTTTGACAATAATAATTTGAAATTTCCTTTTTCCTACAAAAGTAATTTCTTGATAGAGATAGGAGCAGTGAAGTTAAAAGTTCTTATCACCTTATTGTTTCCTACACAGTAGTGCATTTCCATTTTTTATGACCAACAAGCACTGAATACAAGGGCAAATGCACAGTAGAAACAGACAAATCCATTCAAACAGCTGGGAAAGCCAGATTTCTTAGAAAAAACATTATTTCTTTCCTCCCTTTTAAGCAAGTCTTGAAGAGTCTGGGTGTTTTTAAAACATCAAGGGACTTTGCATCCTTAAGAAGAACTGTAAATCTGTCGTTTGGTGGGTTTTTTTTTTATTTTATTTTTTAAATTTTTTTTTAAATTGATATTTGCTAGTAGTATCACCCTTCCAGAAACCAAGCTCTCACTTTAAGTCTCATGTCCCTTTGTCCCTTCCAGGTCTCTGGTAACGTACTGCCTACTGTACATTGCATTATGGGATCAGATGCAGAATGTTTCTACAACACGCCATAAAACTGTGAATTGTTGAAAGTACTAATTTCTAATAATCTCTTATCAACGGGGTGAGGAGAAACCCCAAGGTTAGTATTTTGTGCTTTTCCAAAATGATTACAAGCAAGAGGGCTGCAATTCAAAGAGCATTCAGTGGACTTGGAATGGAACCTTGAGATGTTTCAATGCAAAGCCTGTTGCTTATTCAGAAAAATTGCTCTTTTAAACATAGAGTTATTCTCATTTTCTTTCTTTAGGGAACTAGACAACAAACTGTGAGAATACAGAGCTGAGTCTGTGATACACAAGGATTTTGTGTTTAGAAATTACTGTGATGCCAGGGAGAGGGTCCTAGAGTCTTTCTCTGTAGCATCCAGCAAGCACCACCTCTTTCAGCTTCCTCTGGAAACTTGAGCTGTGAGAGGCAGAGAAATCATTTATGCTCCAGCTCCTTTCAAATATTCTTCTTCTGACTGTAGAGTTCCTCTTGTAGCAAAGTTGAAAAAAATAATCTGTGAAACTTGCAAGTGAAGGATAAGGACACCATATTCTTAAAGCAATAAAAGCAGGAGTGTGAAACATTCACACAGTGAACATCAACAGCAGCAATTGTATTAACAAGAATAAAATATGTAAGGAATTTTATAGTTTTGCTTTATGACATGGGATAAAGGCAGCAACAGCAATGTGTGAGCTCAGGATTTACCAGTGTAGCAGTCTGAGATGTATCTCAAATTGTTGCCTGGCTTGTTGGTTGGGAATAATGCCCTGCTCCTGGCTCTGCAGCTGTGAGAACAGATGGCTTGTACATGGAATGGAGTCTGATCTCCAATGCAGCGTGAATTTCCTCTCAGCCCATTTCATCTAGGTCTTTGGGTCCCCCAGCCATGCACAGGGAAGTTAGCATTGAGATAATCGTGGCTCTGAGTGACAAGGTAGGCTTGTTCTGGATGGAAAGGGCTGTGCACACCGAGCTCCAGCCAATCTCCTATTCAATAGCCATTCGATCACTAATATCATTGATGAAAGACTCCTGGAAATTGTTGCTAATTTTTGGAAATTAATAGGAGATTGAGCTGCTAACATGTGACATTATAAGATGAAGAATGTTAAAGGACTTCTTTTCTGTTAATCCCTTATTGTCTACAGTTAATTGCATGACAATTTTAAACTTGTGGACTATTATCCTAGCAATGGAAAATCCCATCTACCATTCCTGTTGGGCTAATGACAGATATACCAGTTTGTGCTTTTTTGAAGAATCCACCACTGTGATATGTGATGTGTTATCAATATTATTTTAGTGTATTAATATTTTAGTGTGTATTTACTTACCAGTAATACAAGATATAAGCTGACAGCAGAACTGTTATTATGTTTTACTGAGGATGACAGAATCTCCTGTGTAGGAGAAATTTATGCCAATGGCTTCGTAATTTTTTTTGTTTATGCTAAAACTGATGTATGTGGAATACAGAAAATTTCTTTCCTTCTGTTCCATGAAAAAATAATTAATATTATAAGAAAATCTGCTGCTCGGAGCTTGTAATAACTATATTTATTTTCCTATCTTAGTTGGTAATTCTTGTATCAATGAAATTATGGTGAAGTCATATTTCTCACTCTTTTCCTACTAGCCAAGAATCTGGGTAAGATGTTTTCTAAAAAATAGCTGCCTACTTTTAAAAATACTTTTATGTGAAATATTGGTCTTTTGGTTTAGGATCTGTAGCTTATAGGTTCTATATTGAACTGATGGCTTCAACTGGTCCTTGCTAGAAATTTCTGGAAAGAAACTGACTTAAGTTAGTGCTCTCAACTAGTACAAAAATGGTATGAATTCAGATACACTCTCTGTATTTTTGTTTATATTCATCTTTAAATCATGTTTGAATATGTGATAAAAGAAAGGAAATGAGAGGAGAAGAGGGAAACAAACCATCACTTCTCTAATTCTCTGGGCTCATGAGTCTTAGGTAAAAGTGAAAAGGAAAGATATTCATAACAGAGAATCTGATTAAAAGGTCTGGTTTAGATTGCAGTGTAAGCAGGAAATGATGAATCTTGGCAGAGTCTCAACTGTGAAACAAAGCAGTGAAGAAAGCTGATGCTGATGCTTTGGATAGACAGGAGAAAAAGAGGACTCAGAAAATAGGAAATTACAGACATATTTCATTTTGGCGGAGCCAGAGAAATTGGTTATTATTACCACCATTGTATGAGCAGTTACTTATTATCTGTCCTGAAGGGAAACAGGGGCAGGTTAATTCTCTAACCAATAGTCTGAAAATAAAACCAGTGACTTGGGGATTGAGTGCTAGCATAAAATATAGCCAGACTGATTTTTCTCTTTCTGGAGAAACATAATTTTGAGAGGAAAATCACGGACTTTTAATTAGCAGTAGGAAGCTCAGCATGGGCATTGGGGTCACAGTAGACACATTCAGCAGTTGATATGCCTAATCCTAGTCAATCCTCATCCTTAACATCAAAGGGACACTCAGTGGAATATATGCTTTTAAATTTATTAATGGTTAATTAATTACTTTTGTTCTCTCAGCTTAAAAAAAAAAAAAGTAGTATGCTGATTATTCTTTAAATTATTCTATATTATTCCAGTAGAGTAAGGAAATTCTAGACTTTCTCAAAAGAGAGAAAAACCAGTGACCTCCCATATAATCAGACCAGCTCCATTGCTTGCTAAAACCAAAGGAAGAACTGCAAACAGTGGGAAATGTCAGAGTTGTAATACTCTAAGAGTATTTATGTTCTTCTGTTATCACACAGAAAGATTTGAACTGTTTATATTCAAAATTACCTGATGAAAAATGTTGGGAACCTGGTTTTAAAATAGCAAGCTCCTTGCCTAATGATTTTATGCAAAATGAGGTACACTTGAAATGCACCTGAAAATATAACTGTAAAATATTTGTTCCTTATCTTGATGTTTCTTAATGATAAAGCTCTCTTTGTTTTTGAATGTGATCTTCTCTGAAGTTCTTTTAATATTTACTGAAGGAGTGTGGCTTACTAGTAGTGGTCGTTTACACCCTTTGGGCAAGAATTTTAGTGCTCTTTGTCATATTTGAACTAAAATCGCCTTGCTTTATATAGGAGACAGTATTTTCAGTGAAGTACTTTATGTCCAGGAGCTATGATTTCCTTCCTGCTTGCCAGAGATGACATTTGTTGACATCTTCACTTTGTGGAAACCACAGTCTTTCATCTTTCTATGAAACATGAGGATGAATGGTTCTACTGTATTGTGTAGCAGTGCTGGATTGGGATAAATCTCTGAAATGTATGGAACTCCTGTTTTTGTTTTCTTGATGAACTCTGTTTTTGAGTTTATATAAGCAATGTATTAAATAGTTCCTGCAGTCTTGGAAAATGCAGGTACAATAAGCAAGGTTTCAAAGGAATTATAAATGTGCCAGGAAGCAGCATTGTTTCTGACTGTCACATAGGAATTTTCCTATGCAATCCATAAACATTGCATGTGTGTGCATTGGAAAATAAGCTTGAAATATGTGCTGGAAATTTCAAAGCAGAGGAATTGGTATTTTTGATGCATGTGAGATGAAGATTGAATGAATGTTGGTTAAGTCCCATAGTCATCAGTAGTCTCTCAAGTATTAAATATTAATCTGTCACCCCAGGTGCAAGGTGCCCTGTAGGTCTGCAGAACAGACCTGAGCTGTACTTCCTGGAGCATCTTCAGTTGTGTCAGCATCACAAATGGACAAAATATTTTCAGCAACAGAGTTATCTATTTATCATTTCTCCTTGATTATACTTGTTAGAGAATTTCCTGTTGAAAATAGAGAACATTTCTGCTTATGTATTGGCCTTTTCTTCCATATCTGTGCTGGCCAGTGGGACTCCCCTAAAGGGAAAAGTTACCTCTGTCTGGTCCAAAGAGCTCTTTGTGGCTAACCCACCAACTTTTTTATCTCTCTCAGTCCCCACCCAATGTTCATACACATCAGGGATGTTTCTTGGAGTTGCAAAATAAGTCTGATAGGTTTTAATGAGGTATTTAACTTTTTTGTTCTTCTGAAATGTTTCTGCCTGTTTCTGAACAGTTAATATACAGAAAATCAATTTGCTAGGAATTAGGCAGTTTATAATCCTTGGGAAGATTTCGGCTCTGGTTGGTTGAAATCTTTGGATTGGTGCAATCATCACAGGAGTTTTAGAGGGCCTACCCTTGAACATGGTGATACTTGGGATCAATTAATCTATTAATTCCCACTATTATCTTAATGGCATTGCCTTGAGCTCTGTTACAACAATATCTGACTGGCTCTTTAAAAAAAAAAAAAAAAAGGTCTTAAATTCAAATGAAACCATGCCAGCTCTTTATGAGTCTCTCTGAGGGTTTATGGCTTTATGTAGAACCCTTAAACTATGTCTTTGAGAAGCAGCTGCATTTGCCACACTTAGAAATCATTCCTAATAATTTCCCTACTTATGCCAAGCTAAAATAAAACACCTCTGGTGCTCCTTCTGAAACTTTCCACTCCGGATAAGGCCAGTGAGTATTTTTGGAAATGTTTCTTAGAAAGGTTGGTATAATTAGGCTTGCTTTCTTTTTCCTGTCTATTTATATGGCAAAAGACGCTTTTTTTGCATTGATCTGAAAGGGCAATATTCCATCTGGCCTCAGACTCAGCATTCACCCCTTTCCTCAGTCTGGGCTTGGGAAAGTGTCTCGTAATGTATGTGAAAATTTAACCTAATTAATCTCTCTCTGCTTATAAATAGCTACTTTTAAAGTACTGGTTTGTAGTGCATGTACTTGTATAGTACATTGCCTGCTTAAATTGCCTGCTTAAGAAACAGATTCATCACCAACCCTCCTTTTGCAAGCTCCTGTTGTTTGTGATAATGTTAAATATTATAAATGGCTGAAAGCAGATTTTTCTTTCCCCCAAAACAGTGAAAAAATAGAGAAATTGATGATCAGACATTGTTTACACTTAGTGTTCTCGGTCTTCTGCATGCCTGGCAGTATTCTGTGCTCTGTACATTTTCACTCACAATTTGTAATTTGCACTGTTCTATCAAACTCCCTCATTTTCTTCTATGAAACTTTTTGATAGGAGAGACTAAATTATTGGAATAGTGAGCAATATAGTGTTACAACAATGTTGCTGAAATGGTAGATTGGAGCTTGATAGAAGTCAGTGCGTGTCTCATGTAGCTTTGATCACTCTAAAATTGCTTCTGTTACATTTTTGGAGATGTGGCTGGCCAATCAATTGTTTTCTCCACACCCAGACAAAGAAAAGGAAAGCTAATGAGGAAAGTCTAGGAGGAACAGTAGAGGAAATAATAATGAAGTAGTAAAGGACTGTGAACCAAACTTAAAAGTTGACTAAATTCATGGTTCTAGGCAAAAGGATCTCTTGAATTGGTATTTTGAGTAGTAAACGAGAAAAACTTGCCATATTTGTTTTCCTGGAAAAATGTATGGAAAGAGGTGGTTGACCATATTAAGTAAATGAGAAATACTTGCCATATTTCAGTTTTCCTGGAAAAATGTATGGAAAGAGGCGGTTGACCATATTTTGGATCCAAGTAACTGCTTTTCCACATATGTTTAATCTCAGCAATTTGGAATAATTGCTCTTGGTAGGAGATGCAAAGGAAATTCAGACCTTTGATTTGATGCCTTAGTATGAGTAGAAGTGTCTAATGTTGCACAAGTCTGAGTAGTTTGGATAAAGGGTCTAATCTGTGACATCTGAGATTGAATCCCACATTTTTGGCAGACAATGGAAAATTCTCCAACTAAAAACCTAGGTGTATTTTACTTGCCCCAGGCAATGCAAAGCCACATCAGACTCTAATTGTTCTGTCCCTTTCTGCAACTGTAAGAATTTCTCACAGTCATTTTTCTCCCCCTTGTTACCTGCACTGTTTTCTCCTCTCCTCCCTCTCTCTAGCTTCTCATTCTTGCCCTGCTCACGCTCACCAGAAGGCACTGCAATGGGAGCAGGAGGTGTGAGGCTGACCAGTTCAGCAGCAGTGGAGAGTAGAAACAGCTGGCAAGACTTCATAGATCTGTTGCCTTCTCTTTGCAGAACGAAGCATTACTATAATGAATAGTGCAAGCATTTGGGCTTGTTTTACTGAAATCTCGCTGTCTCTGCTGAGTAGTAGGTTCTTAAAAAGCTGAATTCCACTTCTATTATTCCAGGTCTGTCTTTACTTATCTTATATGGCAACATATCCTTCTTACACATTAGTATTACCTGGTTTATGCTGAGAGAGAATTAATAATACCATGACTTACTTGTATTCTTTAAAGTGGCATAACTAAAAAAATAATTAAACAACCAATGACTGATTTTTGTTAGCATTTAGGGTTGAAGTCATGCTCAAGATCTGTAAATCTTACTGGGCTAAGTCTCTTTGACTTATTTACCTTTGTAGTTGTGGCTTTGTTCTCTTCTTTGGTGAGCTATTTTCCACATTGTGCACTTCCTAGTCTTGGCACATGCATCAATTTGCAGAAGATACTCTCTGTTATGATTACAGCAGCTGCTCTGCAGATACCTGTTTGTCCTAGCCAAAGCAAAATCACCAGTCATGAGTGAGTAGCTTCAGGTCTGGTTGTTTTATGGACAACATGAAGATCTTTCACATTCATTGGTCATACAAGTGATTGATAGACCTCATTATTTTAAAAGAACTATTGTACTGTAATGTTTCCAGATGTTTTCCAATAGAAGCTGTGTTATTACTATAGGGAAGTATCAATCAGTAAATAACCCATGTCACTCGTTGCCCTTCTATGCAATCACAGTGTTCTGATCTTGTGGTTTGGCTTCATTTACAAAGGACTCATCAATTCAAATGGATTATTGTTCTGTGTGTTGCACTGCAGAGGGACAGCCCGAGTGCAGGATATGATCAACCTACTATGAACTAAGTGCAATCAACTGTGATCAATACTCAAGTGTAAAGTCAACAAGCAAAGCTGAAATGCTGCAAAAATATTATTTTAAATGAACTGGTGGAGGAATTTGGCCATCTGTTATCCAACCTTTGCTCCACTGTTGTGCTAGAAAGCACTCTGCTTTTCTTTTCATGAAATGACTGTGATGCTTGCAAATAGAGAATACAAATTTGTTTGCAGCAGTCTGTCTTATTTACTAACACTGCCTTCAAAACTCTGATAGTAATTGTAGTGTAAGAGCCAGACAGTTCTGATGTCAGTCAGCAAAAAGCATAGATGCATTGATTCTCAGTGTGAGAACCAGAGGCTTGGAGGGGTTTTACTCCCTGTTGCCTCCCAAATTAATATAGACTTCAAGGCTGCAATTAACTGAAACAAAATCAAGAATGGAGTTTTTGATCAAGAGCGTGTGAAAATCTATAAAACCATACCTGTAAACACTTTGCTATCAAATAATTCTAATATCAAACCTAAATGAGTTTGTTCAAGTTAATTCAAAACAAGGATTAGGAACCCTTGCAATTTCAATGCTAAATTCTGTGATGTTTAGTAATACTGGTTTTTATCCCTCAGTCTTTAGAGCTGTATTTTTTTTTAAACACAAGTCAAGATATGTTGAAGGAAAGATTCTGTCTCTGGCACAAATAAAAAGTGGTATTTGCATTTTCCAGTTATCTTGAGGTTCAGATCCAAAGAAGAAGAAGAAAATAAATTAAATGGGCCATGGCGAAAAAATCAGATTCATTTTAGCAGTCACACCACTCAGAAGGACCCGGCCCAGGAATTTGCAGCACTTGGAACGTTCTGCTTATAGAAATTGCTTGCAGGAGGGGGATCTGCAAGGCCTCACAAAGGTTACTTATGAAGCTGTTTCCAGGTTTCCTCTGTTCTGATGGTTCAGTGCCCATTCCAATAGTTCCCACCCTCTACAAGCAGCAATGAGGCCTGAGCATCCATTGCTGGTAATATCTGCATTTTCTGTCATGGGCTTTGCAGCCTTCATTCACCACCTGACTGTGCTGGGGATTTGCTCAGACTTCAGTTACTCTCCCTGAGAAGGAGAGAGGATAGAGGGTAAAACAAGCATGTCCATTCAGTAGCTCTTGAGTCATCATGTGAGAAGCAAGTATTGATTTGTCATGAGGCAAAGTGCCTTGACAGAAACTTTGGATGTGCTCTGCATCTGGATTGTGGGTTGCACTGCTTTAGCACCAATGCATCACTATTGGAGAAGGCTATCCCCCCAAAATAGTATTTATAACTAATAATAGTATTTATTATAGTATTTATAACAGTATTTAAAACTAATATTACCTGTTGTAAAAGAGATGTTTTGAGTATATAGATTTTTATGTTCCCAGGTGAGACTGAGGTCTCTAACCCAAGGAATCTATTGCTGCAATTGCTGAATTAGTGCTGACACCAGTTGCAGGCTCCTGCATGTGCTAAGTCCTCATGACTAATGTCCCCTTGATTCACTAAGTGACAAAATGACTCTTCTGTCTTGTCTGTCCTTGACCAACCTTTGTCAGCCTGTCATTGCACTTGCCTATCAAATTCAGCATTTGTTGCACGAAGTTTTCACAGAGCTATGTGAAATTTTGTTGCACATGCTGGGGATGCTGAGTTTGTGTGAGTATGTGGGTATTTGGACTATATAAAATATTAATGAGTGAAATTTGGGGTCTTCTTCATTGCTTTTTACTATTTACCTGAAAGGTGCTCAACTTCTTGTGTGTAGGGAAATGACTGGGACAAGAACAATGTGGCTCACAACATACAGAACTGAAATGGATGAGGTGATCTTACCTGTAAGATGTCTGTCTGCATCATAAAATCATCTGGAATGCTTGTTTTTCTGGATGTGACTAACTTTAGGAAAATGGAAAAATGTTATGAAGGCTGAAGTCCATAAGAAGAATTTTCATTAACAGTAATCCCTGAGCAAATATTTGTATATGGACACAAACTACTTGAAACTCAGTATAAACATTCCTTTTCATTAGACCTTTTCCTTTCCATATTTCCTTTGAACTTTCTTAATAAGTTTAGAATTTTGTTTCCTCTGAGCCAATTGGGGCCAAATGCTGATTTCATTTACACTGGTTCACTAATATTACTTTGAAAAAATGGGTGCCTTATGTTTCTTTTGCAAGAAGCATTTTCCTGTGGTGCTTCACTACTTCCAAAGTGGCTGAATACATACACACCAGCAGTCCAATTAACTATTCAAATATGCCAAAGCTTGATGTTTTAGCTTCACAAAGAAAATCCGGGGTATTTCTCAGAAATAATATTGATTTGCAAAGCGCTTTTATTTTACCTAAGCTGCTTTGTATATCTGTAAGGAATCTCTTTGCTACAGCCTTGCAGTTATCAGACTTCATTTGCCTCTTGGGAAGGCTTTTTCTGGCTTTTGAATATGCTCCATGGTTCTTTTTTTGGAAAGCAAGGAATTTTAACTGTTCTACCACTAGAACCTCTATGGTTCTGTCCCTGGTTTTCTATATTAACTTTTGTATTCCCGTCTTGTCACAATCTCTTTGGTCCTTGACAGTGGCGATATCTTTTCTTTCAGGCATGCTGACCTCTCTCGCTCCCTTTGAAGCACTTAAGATCATATCCAAGAGCTGCATTCCAGCTGTGGCGCCTTCTGAGGTACTGAATATATTAAGATAAAAAGAAATAAGCTCAGCTATATTAATAAGAAGCTGAAATGTTTATGCAGGCATGAGCTTTGAGAAATTAGATACTCAAAAATAAGACTTTAATAGGAAGGATGAAGTAACTGAACTGAAAGTATGAAGAAAGATGCTCCTTTTTCAACATGTTCTGGTCCAGTCAGTGGTCATATAAAATTTATTACTATTGTAACTATTCAATATCTAAGCGTAAAATACTTTTCTTAGAGAACATAACATGAAAAATTTGCAAATTCTCTAGAAGTCCTTTGACTTTTTTTTTAAGCTTAGTGAGGCAGTTGTAACTGGCCTCTATTCTCATATCTCGTGTGTCTTATGCTTCATAAGAATATATAAACCCATGTGGGGATAATTTACATAATGATAAAACAAATTCAAGAGGATTTATTTTTCCACTTTGAGCATTGCAAAGTCTGTACTCTGCTCAGAATCATAGCTGACTTCAAAGTTGATAGGTGTAGGAGACCAAGAGGAAGTAAAAATGAGGGGTGGTTAAATGAGACGGCAAATCCAATTTTAGGGTCCCCAGTATAGGCTCAAATGTGTTGTTGGGAGGCATTATAATGGATCAAACTGACCCAGAATAGTTCTACTAGTTGAAATGTGCTTGGAGAGGGTAACTTTGCCCTGGTGGGTTTAATTTCCTGGCAGAATAAGAGAGATCACAGGTTCTTTGGGCCTGTTATTGCTGACTTGTGTGTTCAAAGGGAGCTCGAGACTGAAAACTGCCTGTGGCTCCATTTTTTTCTGTGACATCCTGGATGGCTAACAGGAGGCTCACACACTTCCTCCAGACCATAGCAGCACTCAGAACCCTTTTTCTCAAAGCTGCATACAAACAGTGATTTCTTTCTCCAGCATAGATAAACTCATTAAACAATGAGGAATGCTGCTGTGCCAGGCTGGCTGCCTTCTTTGGCCAGCTCAGAAGGTACTGCCCTTCAGCACATATTTCCTGTATCTTATTAAATTGAAGGCAAAGAAGGTGTTTTTCTGACTCACATCAGAGGAAAGTTATGTATACCTAAAGCTCCAGTTTGGGAATAATTCTGTTTTAAACCAATACAATCAAATCTTTTCTTTAAAGTTATGCACATGTCTAAGAGCTTCAGTGCACTGAAAACTTTTAGCATTTCTAAAAACATTTAGTTGGAAGAGTTTTTTAATTGCTGTGTTTAGTTTCTGTTCTTAAAATTGGAACAGTTGTATTTTCATCATGGCAGGAATGAACAGAAACCAGAAATAGTGACTCCTCTGAAAGTAGTTCGGGGGTGATATACTGAGCACTGGGACTTGCCAAAGTCATATTCTGATTCTATTGTACTTGAGGGGAAGACAGTTTTCACTGCTATTACTCAGGAAAAGAAAATCACATCTGATATAGATGACTAATCAGATTTTATTTTTCCCAAAACAATTTTTCCAGGGGGTCAAGGAATTAGAGAGTTGTTAAGACTTCCTTGTAAGGAAGGATCATAAATATTCAAATAGGTGAAAATGCTATTGTGTATTGGTCAGTATATACCTGTGTGTCATGTCAGCTTCAGGTTCTGAGGATGTGAGCAATGCAAATGGCCTGACCAGTAATGTGGATTTTCCCATAAATGGAACATTGGTAAACAGATGAGGAAAGCAAGTAGAGAACAGTCAACTTAATGAGAAATAGGTTTGCATATCACAAAACAAGTTTTTAGGGTTATTGTCTGAGGGATGTATAAGAGACGTCTCTGCTTTTTTCAAGTTTTCTTTTGACCACAAAGGATTTTTTTAATGTGCTATGCAAGAATGAAGACCTTAGACTTCAGATGTTGTCTTCTTTATTTCATTAATGTTAATACAGGAAATCAAAAAAGATCACAAAAACACTATGTCTCATTATCAGGATGTTTCTTTTGATTCTGAACATGCCAGCAAAGCATGCTTGATCCAGCAACATCAAAAGATGAAGCCATTTGTGCTTCGTTGGTTTGCCTCAGATATTTTTTTGTTTAAGGCAGAAGGTTTAACTTTTTTACTTAAACCCCAAGCCATGAGACTGCAAGTGTACATCTCTTATTGCATCTGTATTTTATGGGAATATCTTACTTGAAGCACAACAGATGGACTCATTTTAGCCAAGACTCAGAACATTCAAATGTTACAGTATTGATATGTGGATACCTAGGGCCATACTTTTTATTACTGAGAGGCAGAGATTGTTGATTTTAGTGCTCCTATACCACAGAAGAATAGCCAACAAGAAGGCTTGCAGCAATACTTTGTTTTTTTATAACAAAAATGATAGCACGAGGAGTAGTTGCTGAATCAATTGTTTACTATTTTTATATGGATATTGCATTACCAAATTTATCTAAATGACCATGCGGATCTCTTAAAATTGTTTTGGTGATTCTTGTTCAGGAATTGTCAAAAATTCCATGCTGGGTTTCTGCCAATGCACACTCCACTGCATTAAAACACAGAATAATATAATAACTTACACATATATTTAGAAACATATTCTAACTAGCACATTTTAAATTACAGCAATACCTATATTTTACTTCAGACCATGAGCCAATGGCTGTGTTTCAAGTATTCAGAGAGCAGTCTTGATAGTATTGCAGATTAAATAAAGCAGATTTTTGCATAGGTGGTATAACAGACCAGAGAACTTCCATTAGAAGTTCCTGAGAACTTCCATCAGACTTCAGTGAGCTGGTACAATTTGCTAAATTTAATTATCCACACTGTACTAAAAGATGTACTGCAGGCTAAGTGGATGGCATACACACTGCTAAGATCCATGCTTTATCACAGTGTGATAAAATACATTATCTGCAACTGCAATAATATCAAAATTACTGGAATTTTTTGTTGAATGATTTTGACCCTTGATGAAGGTTCTGACAGGATCACTGTAGCTAGCTGCAGTATAAATGGTGTAGGGAGACACCTGAGAGTTAGTTAAACATGATGAAGTGATGCTTTGCTTGTTTTGCCAGTTTGGAAGGTATATATTTCACCTCTTGACAATTTTCCCATAATATTCCACATTTGATGACAAATCCAAGGTGACAGTTGGAAGGCTCCTTCTATTGTTTCATGCTAACCAGTATGCTTGAAGTGGATCAAGGTTGTAATGAATTCCAGCAAGCCAAGAGAGTTTCCATCATGTGCGATATCAAAATGTGGATCTATACTCAACAAGAAATGCAATAAAGGAACAGTCCATGGGGCTGGGGAGCATGGGGGATTCATAATAGGAAATGTACCCTCTTGTTCACCTTTCAAAATCCAGACCAGGTGAGCAGCAGCTAATAGATTTTCCTGTTAGCTCCTGGGTGGCCCTTGTGAGGAGAGAGCTGCACTGAGGAAACACGCAGGGTGAGGGATGGAGGATGCAGGTGATCCCAGAGACATGCTGGGTACCCCTCTGTGGGGGCACCAGGAGGGCTACAGGTGGTTCTGTAGGAGCTGGGACTGCTCTACACCCACCTTTGCCAGAAACCGTGTGAGAAGCAGCCAACCTTTTAGTGTCCCATGCAGCTGCTGCAGGCTCCAGGTGCAGACAAAACAACACCATTCCCAGCAACGCCAGTGTGTCTTATTTGCCAGTGCCATCCCATAGAAATCCTCTGTGTGAAGCCAAATAATGCAGGGGGCAGCTAGAAATAAGGGCATGGAGAGAGCAGCACTTCCTTGATTTGCCCAAATTGTCTTTCTCCCAAATTCCCCCTTTGTTTTCACTGCTCCTTTTTTTTTCTGCTTTTCTCATGAGTGCTTCTCATACTGATAATTTGCACTACATCTAATTAAACACCACTTCACTGAAACAAGATGCCTTTCAGGCTGTGAAATACATCACCTGTCTCAGTTAAGTTGCCAGCTGAGAAGTGACTGGACAGACATTTAAATACAACTGTACTATAGAGTTAAATTCAAGGATATTCATTAATTCAAATAGCTGGTAATTTTAAAAATTTGTGCCACCACTTTTACAGCTCAGGCACGTGCATTAGTTCTTTGGTGAAGTAGCTGATTATTTTCACCTCAGTACATGGTTCATGTCCCTCAGGATGTGCATTTGCCTCCTTTCTTTTCAGGGAGTGACAAAAACAGTTTTCAGGCCGCTATTCTTCTCCCGAATAAAACTGTTTACAGAAAATATGTGAAATACTCAAATCAAAGTCTGAAATGCTTATGCTTTAACATGTGCTTTAGTCTGAAAACAGGTAAATTTGGCTGCACTGGAAATCTGAAGCATGAGGCTGACTCCAGGAGGACAATATAGACAAATGCTACCAATCAAATATCTTATTTAAGGCCTTACTAAGGACTTGGGATCTTACACCAACATGGTCTTGTTACAATACTGTGCTGATATGTTTTAGTTGTCAATTGAAGTTCTTTTTCTCAATGGTTGTCTTGCTCTGACTTAAATGCACTTTACTGAAGCCAACCCTGTTACAGGAAACTTGAGAAAATTTGCACAGCGCTTTTGTGGAGACACCCTGAGCTAAATAAACCTCAAACATTTTACTTTGTGGTTTTTTTAAGTGATCTTGGATTACTCTTTGATTCTACATGAAATTATATTAAGTTTACATGATTAGGTGGCTGGGACATTGAACTACACAAGATGAGGGCATTTTGAATATATCAGGGTTAAACTGTGAATGAAAACTTTTTTGGCGGGGGGGCTGAGAAGGTTTGCATGTGTGGGAAGTAATAAAATCACTTCTGCAAAGAAGTGACCAAAGAAAATATTTGCCTGAGTCCACAGGCTGTCTTGCATAGCTCTGATTGATAAAAACTGAGCAGATCTCATGATATTTTATGATACAAACTAACCAATTAAATTTTTCTGTTTATACATTGTACTTTTTCTACTCTGTTTTCATCTGAAATGTCTTGATAAGAAGCAGTAAATGTAAGTTGGGGTCACAAACTCGTAATATTTTGGCAGTAGATAGCAGTGTGAGAGCAAATTTGAAAGAAAGTGTTAAGCTTTAAAGGTCTGCAGTTTGACAGGCTGTTATCTTTTATCCTTCCAGCACAAATCTTTATGCTGACTTCTCTTGTATCCCTTCATTCCCTGAGGGGACTCGAGTTCGTTCACATGTTGCTGGACAAGAGACAAAGAAGATCTGTTCAACACATGCAGAACAGATGCTCAGGGGAGGAGGGGGAATTTTCCAGTGCAGTTTCTGTAATATCCATTGCTGCTGTCTTGCTCCCTGTGTAAGCACTGCTGGCCTCTCCAGAGCTGGTCTTGGGGATTTTCCCATCTTGGAGACAGCCCACCCAAGTCAGCTGCTCCTGAAGACAATTGCCTATCAAAAATACTCTCAAAGGGTGTCACCTGCTTCCATACTTCCTTTTCAAGAAGGTGAGAATAAAATAGATGGAACCACTGAGAAACTAATTTCTCAAAGATGAGGCTTGAGGTACACAAGATACAGGGTGAGGAGAGAACACGTGCTGCTGGTGCTCGCTCACAGCAGTGGTGCTCAACTTTTGCTTCCCTTTTTTATGTTGTGTGGTTGAACAAGTTGTGGACTTGTTCCAGCAGGAGGTGTTATGACTCCTGTGCTCATCTGAGCCACGTAGGCACATGATACAGAGGGCACACAGTGCAGGCAGATGAAGATAGAGCTATGGCTATTTAAGAATACATTAAGTTCTTTGGCAAGTACTTGATCCTGTGGAGCAGGGAAAGGCACTGTTATTGATGTGAAAAGAGATGAAAGGCAAATGGTCTTTGCAATTTTTCTAGCACCTTTTGCAAAGATCTTTAAAGGAGTTTTCTGCCAGGGTGGTCAAACACAGATTGACTTGGTGGTAGTGGCTTCAGTCCTTGGAATAACAGCACTGAAGATGCTGTTAGCATAGAGAAATTGAAATTAATTTTTAGCATAGAGATGCTGAAGGCATAGAGAAATTATTCTTAGGTGTGAACCCTCAGTCAATTATGCTTAATTTTTTTCCTGTTGTTTCCAACAGCACATGGAAACACATAAAAAATGGATGCAGAAAATAATTTGCTCTTTTAATCAATATGTCTAATGCTGGAGTCCAGCCCAGCCTAGCTAAAACAGCAAATACACATTCTGCTTCAGTTCACCAGAGGATAAAAAATTAATTATAAGTAAAAATACAGCCTACTGCTATACATCACTTTTTCCCCAGGCTCTGCCATTGCATCTGACCAACATAATGAAGAATCACACTTCAAACCAGCCATAAACAAGGTTGCTATGGCATTGTGTGACTACTGAATGGCTTTATGACAGAGCAATAAGGTTCAATTACCACTTGCACAAACCAAACTTTGGGATCTGTGATTAGAACTGGGATTTAGGGACTTGAAAAGCACCTTTTCACACAGGACAAATATTTTAGGTAGGGAAATATTTGCACAAGTCCCTAGGAAAGAGATGTTTCCCCAAACATTGAAAATAAAGGAAAAAAGAAAAGACATCTGGCCTTGACAGAAAACAGAAATGTCCTTGTGACACATTGAAACCTGGCTAAAGTGGGGAGTGTAAAAAATTTACCACCCAGCCTGGGAAATGGTCCAGGCTGCTTCCTCTCTCTCTGAGGAAAGCTGTGCAGGGCTGCATTTTCATATGTGTGCAAACAGACACAATAGTTCAATGAGCTTATTTGGTTCTCAAGGAGTGATGAAATATTCTGGCTCCTCCAGACCATTTGGGTTCGTGAGTGCTCTGGGACAATCGATGCAGGCTAAGGCAGATGAAGCATTGCCTGGAATTGATGAGTTGCAGTGTATGATTTTGTTCAGGTGATTGAAATGGGAAAATCCCAACATTCAGAGTACTTTACAAGTAGGCACTGCCTTCCTATTTGGAGAATATCTCAGCTGGCCTGAAGGAATTGCTTGTGTTTCCTTCCTCAGCAGTCCCTGCCCTTTTGCAGTAGTTTCCTGTGCAACGTTGACTATTGGGAATAAATGGCAGGTGTTCAATAGTTGTATTTGTTTCTCCAAGAGACATCCCAGAAGACAATGCTGGACTCCTCTTTGCTCTCTTCTTTTTTTGTTACCTGGTTCTCTCTTGTTACAAGCAGACTGACTACAGTAGGTGATGAACTGTGCAAAGTATCTACTCATCCTTGGCTAGAAGGGCTCTTTGTTGAGATATGCTTGTGCTGGATTAATTACTGCAGCTTCCTAGCTGATGTACTGGAGCACCAAAGGGCTCTCAGCTCAAAATTAAAATTGGAGCAGGTTGTTTTCAGACCTCAGGTTAAAATTGTAACTCTGCTATGGAGTTTTTTACTTTTTTTTTCTGGAAATAAATATAACACAACCAGTGAGGCCACAGATATTTGGTGTTATCGACAACATCTTGAAACAAAGTTGCAAGAAATACAATATATTCAGGTGTTTTTATTTATTTAATTTTGTTCAAATGACTGAGGGCTTTAAATGTGTACTGCTGAATGAGACTTCAGAGTATTTACTTATTTGATATGGAATGTTTTAAAAATGTTAGGCTCAGGACAGTGAGCTGTAGCTGATACAGCGATGAAACTCATAAATGTGCACTCCCTTTACACAAATAGATGACCAAACAACAAAACAGAATGTGCTTTGAGTGATAAGTTTCTTTAGTGATCTTCAATTTTCATTCACTTTAGGTGGAATTTACTTTCTTTATTACTGAACCAGCTAGTAGTTAAATTTATGACCTTTCCTAAACAGTTAACAAAAATGTTATTGCAAATGGAGCTGATAACAAGGAAAAAACCTCAACAACCTGCATCAGGAAAAAACCCAAAACCCTGTAATATAACAATCGTCTCAAAGTTTAGTAAAATAAAATGGTGAGAAACTCAAATTTTACAGAACATAAAGGGATCTCTATGCCATGGAAATGTGTATAGGCTTGAGTTGTGGGTTTTCTGGAACATATTTTCATAAAACCAATAACATGGTCAAGTGGTTTTACTCTTATGGTTTCCTGGGGCTACTTCTAGTTTATAGAGATTAGTCCAGGGAATATCCCAAGTTTTTTATTTTATTATTCACACTTTACACTGTGGTTTAGATTAAACTACCCCTTGCCAGTTTTGGAAGACATTCTCTTTACTTTCTTGATGCTTTCTCATATTATTATTTTATTAGACACCATGATGGGTTCAATTTTTGAGAACAATAACCTGCAAATACAGCATTTTCTTTTTCTTAGTTGGACCTCCTGTTTAAATGCACATTCAGTAGCTTTTTTATTTTTTTTAACATAGTAGTAGAATCATAGTGCTTATTAGTTGTGCCATCTGATTTCAAAGTAAAGTTCTTTAGCTACAGAGGCTACCTTTGAATCCTTGAACTGGCAAGCACAGCACTTGCTCAGTTTTAATCACATCAGCTGGATTTCAGCCAAATCTCTTTGAGCTTAGAGTTCCTGTGTTTAAGCATCTCAGTTGTGATTCCAGGATCAACTTCATATGGTCCAGAATATTCTTGCATTTAAGTACCTTCTACTTCTGGTTAGAAGGAATCATTTGGACCTTCTGTCACTTCAGCTGGTTGTCTGAGGGTATGAGGCTCCTGGCTCTGCTAATGCAATGAAAATAGGCAAGTTGCACAGCTGCGGTTCATACAGAAGGATGCTGCATTGCCAATACTTTTACAGGATGTTTTTTGAACTTCTTGTTAGTCTAAGCTTCTCTCCCTTTTCCTGTGCTCCTGCGGTTGGATATTAATATATATTAAAATTTAGGATTACTCTAAAAGTTATTTTTGAATGCAATGTGAATACATATTGTTTAGAGGAGACTTGGTATTCTCATGCCTTTGGTATTACTACTTTATCTATCTTGACTTAAAAAAAAAATAAAGGGGAAGGAAGAAAGGTTCCTCTGACCCTGAAATTCCAGATGCCTGAGATTAAAAGAAAGAACTGGGTTATCCCATAATCTATGCTGGCACTATAGCTGCTAAGTAATTTAATGTGAATGCTGTGGAAATGATGATGTATGCCATCAATTGCTGTGAACACAGCTGTGTTTCATCAATCTCTGTTTCCCATGAGACAGAGAACTATCAATGACTTTTACACACTTGATGTCAGCATTTGGGTAGGTCTGAAGTTTAATTATTTTATGGAGTTTTGCATCAGTTGTTTTTTAGTGCCCACATCTCTTATGATTTTTATTCAGTAACAAGAGAGCTATAGTTTTTTAATAGCTAAAAAAAAGAAATTCATAAAAAACCCAACTGCTTTCTTCATAGGAACTGAGCTAGAAAGTGACAATATCCCACTTTTTGAGCAACTTGGCTGTTCTGTCATTCATCAGATGACAGTCAAATCAGTTCCCTTCCTGACTGACAAGGTTTCCCAAGATTGGGATGCTCAGCCTTTGCACTATTCTAGACTAAGTTTTGCTTGGCTGTGGGCTGCCACTCTTCTAATTTTTTTCTTCTCACTGCTTCTTTCTTCTTCTTCTTTCTTATCCTAAGAGGTGTTTCTTTATTTCCATCTTTTTTTTGCCTTGACACCATACTAAATTAATTTCCAGCAATAATTTTCTTTTCCCCAGAGAAAATTCTCCTAATCCTCACCTCAAACTGTGGGAAGAAGTTCCCTCAAGCTGCAGCTCACTGACAGCCAACAGTCCCAGTGACCACGTTCTCATGGTACTGCACTAAATGGGCAGAAAAATCCTAAAGGAGGTGGTTCTGAGGTTGCTACATCTTGTGTTTGTTACAGACCCAAAAAATGAGTTTTGGTTTACTGTGACTGAATTCAGTCATGGCATGGGGCAAAAAGCTTGATTCCAATTGTTGGAAGGCTCTGGATGCACTTCTGTCTCGCTTCCATGTTTCTGGTTTTATGCAGGAGCTGCTGCCAGGTTGTACTACACACACAATGTGCTATGGAGTGTTCCAGTGGAACCCTTGCTATCTAGATCAGGCAGAGATTTATCCCTGCTGGATGATTTGAAGCATTTCATATATTGTATATATTGCTTTATTGGGCACCAGCTCTGTTTATCAGCTTCTCATGCACAAAGAAATAAAACTCTCATACACTTCTCATAACACCTTTGCAATGCATATCAGGAATATAACATGATTTCAACTCAACTCAAACGTGGCCTTCCAGTGTTTTATTTACATCTACCTATTGGAGCAAAAGTAAGGTATGTTAATTTACACTTCATTATATTTTGGCTCCATATTAGACTACATAAACAATGTGAAATCTCCACATGTAAGAGAAAAGGAGAAAACTCTGCATGTTAGGGGTTTTTCCTCAGTTTTAATGCTAAAGATTCTTACTTGGAGATGCTTATTCAGGAAAAAAAAAAGTTTAATACTTTGACTATATTTAGACATTTTTAACATTAGTGCAAGTGGAAAAAAATCTCAATTCTGCTATCTTGGTAAAAATTTCTATTATTAATACTCCTGTTTACAGAATGATATTTTTCAGCCCTGTTTTTTTATCACTCCCGCCTTAATGTCTCTCTCCCTCTTAGTGCAGAAATGCCTCATTTTGCCCACAATTTAAGTGAGGAGTGCTTTTCATTTATAAGCACACTGGATATTGGGCTGCATTGTTAGAATGTTAGAATGTTCTTGTGCAAACCTGATGTACAGTACTGGTGGGATGACACAAACTGATGGGATGATGTGTGCAAACACTGACAATTCATTACTAGATTCAAAACTGAGCTAAGTAAGTGTTATTACGTGGGTGACTCCACAAAGCACATCTTACTTGACAGTTGTGATGCTTTGGCACTTTGGTGAAATGTATGAGGTTAGAGGTGGAGTTTTTAGTTACAGCATCACATTTTGCAACATGAATTAGACTTGGAAAAAGGTAGAAAGGGCAGTAAATAATATTTTGGGTTATCTTTTCAAGTATTGCTGGGCTTCGGTCCAAATACTAGGTATAATTTAACCAAGGTCTTTGTAAATATGTCCCCCAAAAATAATTTCTTCTGCTTGTCTTTTGCTAGAGCATAGATACATGTCTCTCCAAGTAAGCCCAGAAAGCGACATAGAAATCTCTATAATATACTAGGATTTGACTTGCAAGAAGAAGTGAGTTATTAAAAGAAATAGAAGAAAAATGAAAGAAAACCTATGCCTTTAATGAACAGAATAAAGGAGAAAAGAGAATGTTGATTTAATCTATTGATTTGCTGTGAAGTAAAAGAACAGATGTTTTCTGTTAGGTCCCTGGATAAAATTCAGTAGGCGCCACTAATACTCAGGGACTGGTGACTCCTGATAAGATTGAAAATTGATGTCTGCTCTATTGTAACCAAATGGAGATGCAGGTTAGGCTGCTTTAGGTGACTCCTTTCAGAGTACGTGAATACAGAAAAAATATCTCATTTTCCTAGGCTGAGACACAGATGAGAAATGTTTTGCCAACAGTTTCCAGCTCCAAAGATGTCAGCCATGAAGAGTTTAATCCTTACGGTAGGCAGTGGAGCACATAAAGCTCCTTTGTTGTAGGTCTGAATCCCTATGGATAAAAAAGGTAGAAAAATGGTAGATTATCTTTATTTGCCTGATTTCTGTTTGTCAATCACCTCTTTGAATGTCTAATCCAATAATTATCTACAGAGGGGCTCAGGGAGTCGTGATTACACTGTAGAGGTGTTGGAAGCAAGTCCATTTCAACATTGGCCCAGTTTATCTGACTGCCTCCCCTTCGACAGATCCAAACATTAAACAGATCACATTTAATGGAAGTTCAAAGGCTTTCCCAAAAGGTTCAGAATTCTCTGTGATCAAGGAAAGGAAAAAAAACCGTTTCTCGTTTGCTTTCTTGGAAACCACTCAAAGCAATGTAATTCTGGAATTCAGATTGTCCCATAGTGCTTTTTGAGAGACCTGTGCAAAGATTGCTGAGGTCAGTGTGTAGATGTTCCCAGGTGTCTGGTCAGCTTTCAGCCAAAGAGAGCAGAAAATCCATGCAGAACACCCTGAGAATTTTAAAAAAAGCACACATGTGGTGTGGGGGTGTGTGTGTGTTACACATACATGTGCGTATATATGTCAGGCAAAGGATTTGAATTCTTGCTTTCAATATGAAATTCACCTCAGAAACTGCAGTACTAGGCAGGATCTTTCTGCAACGTGACTGGAATCTATTCTTCACACTTCTCTTACAAGGAAGACTAGAAGGCCTTCCTCCTCAGCCTTCCTGAGATTTTTGGCATGGGGCTTTTATGTATCTAAATACATGCACATGCACACCCCCTAATATTTACTGTCATGCCTTGCTGCTTCTTCTGTGCCTCCTTAAAGGTGCTGTAAGTTGCATAGAGAAGTGTTTAAAATAACAGAAATACAGGTTTGAAAACTGTGTTTTCCTGATGAAGTGACTTCTAAGTGTGCACTGAGACTTTTTTAGTTTTGCTGTTTAGTTACTTTGCAGTAGCAGATGCCCTGAAATGGCAGACAATTTGGATTTTGGTATCATACACAGAAAGTGGCTGTGGCAACTGTGGGACTCCCCTGCTAGATGTGAGGTGTAAAACATGGTACTTGGACTCCAGCCTGGGGCAGATTAGTTCCTACTTGTGGGTGAAATTTGTAGAGAAGACAGAAAACTTATAAAGAGCTCTAAGGCCTTTAACAAGAGACTTATGTAGCATAAAATGACGTACTCTTTAAAAGACTTAAAGAAAGCGAGAAAGAATTTGAGAAAAAGCATGGCATGGTTTTGATGTGATGTCTCAGGTATGAGCTAGTCAATACTGTTTATAAATCTCCCCTTTTTAATGCATCAGGTCAAAAATTATATTGACCTCTAAACATTGCTAACTAGCTGAAATGAGTCTCAAATATAATCCAGCTGACGTGTAATAGGCATTACAGGCTTGGAATGAAGTCAGATGAATGGAAACATAATTTAACTTTCCAAGTTTCTTTTATTTGTAAAGTATTTTAAATGTCTGATTATAATAGATTCTGTACAGAGTGGTTTATTTTCAGCTGTTAGGCAGATCCACATCTCTAAAGAGGGTTTCCTGAGAGTCATTCTGGGCAATGTTCTCTATTCTTGAGGAAGCTATAGGGTTTTTAGCTGCTGTATGGTCAACTTTACTTAGAGAACGACATCTGTAACCTCCTACAATTGTAACTGTGGTCTTGTGTCAGCATAACACATAATCCCATGCTCGGATCCAAGCCATTCAGCTCTCCTGTTGAAGTCAAATTAATAAAGAGAAAAGGAATTGTTCACATGTTCACTAATAAAATATAAAATATTTTAAAATTGTGATGGACAAAATAATGTTAAAATTGTCTAAGGTTATTTGCACAGCTCGCCTGCAGATCATTGATCTATGTTTTGTATGGTTCTTCAGGATCTGTGTGGGACCATAGGAAATGTATTTTGGAAGATTATCCAATGCTGAACTGAAGGCTTCAAGTGACAGACAGTCAGTGATTGTGTATTGGCTGGCTAAATGGTTTGCCTTCACTCAGAAAAAATACACTTCTGATTTCTAACCTGAATTTTTACAGATTCAGCTGTTGGATCTTTTATGTTATCTGGTTTCAATAGCCTTTATCCTCTTCTGCTGAAATAGACATGCAAGAACATCAACATATTCCTCTCTAACCTTCCTTTAGAAGAAAGCAAGTGAGCTGAATTGTGAAACCTTGAATAACTGTTGCACTTCTTTTGTTAGCCTGTTCCAATTTTGTTCTGTTTCAAATGTGTTTGGTAAGTCTTTTAAATTGAGAGCAATGTGCCTCATCTGGAGGGAGAACTTTCTGATGATCAGCAATGCCTGATGCTCAGAAGCATGAGCAGCTTGGTTCAGATAAGGACATAGAACTGCAGGCTGGTAAACAAACCTCGTTCCAAATTCCTCATGCTAATTCAAATATGTACTGTCCATCTAGACTCTGCACGAGAAAAGCTCCCTGATGTTGCAGCAGAGATGCAGGAGAAGATACCGAAACGGGGAACAAAAATAGGTGGGAATGACAGCAGTTGTGCCCACAAATCTTGTGCTTCTTCCTAACAAGGAGAGCTGGCCCTTTGGTGCGAGGCTCGAGCCCTTTTGACGCCTGTGTTCACCATCAGCATTTGAGAGGACATCGCGTCTCGCAAGGCTGGGTGCTCTGCTGGCAGGGAGCTGGAACAGAGAAAGAGCTGTTTTAAGTGCTAGCTGGAGATTCATTGAAAAGGCACATGCTAATCTGTGAGCATTCGTTTACAGCCAAAATCTGTGCCAACAAAATAGCTTTATACTGGTGATACGGAATCAGTCAAACGACTTGTCTTTGGTCTAAGACTAATCTAGGACAAACTGCAGCATTATTGAACTTCTGGCGTCCAGTTTCCCATATGCGGAAGCTCTGCCCACCTGCTCTATCCTTAGTGTTTGTCCCCTGGAGTTCAGGCCAACCACCCGTATCAGATTTGCTCTAGGAACTTGCTGAATTAACACCAGTTTCTCGCCAGGAATAAGAAATATATTATCGCGACCGTCTTGGAAGGATATTGATCGAGCTGATAGCCAGAACCGGAGGCTCGCCCAGCTTCCCGCTGGGTATCCATCCCCGCAGCTGCCGTTTCCTCTGGAGGAATCCCGGTGTTCCCAGGGCTGGGAAGCAGCGCTGCCGTTCCCGCGGCCGCCGGCAGGTGGCGCTGCTCACTGCGCGCTGTGGCGGCCCCGGGGCGGCCGAGCCTTCCCGGCCGGGAACAGCCGGGATGTGTGCGGAGCCGGCCGGGAACAGCCGGGGTGCGTGCTGAGCGGGCCGGGAACAGCCGGGCTGTGTGCTGAGCCGGCCGGGAACAGCCGGGGTGCGTGCTGAGCGGGCCGGGAACAGCCGGGATGAGGCCCACAGGGGTGACCTCTCTCTGCGGTAAAAGCGAAACTGGAGAGCTACCTTCTTGTCAAATGCAGTCAGGGGGAGCCGCCGGTGTTGTCAGGATCCCCCGGGGTTTGGGGACACTCAGGAAGGTGTCTGGTGTGCTGATTCCTTGGACAGGCCCAAGCAATCCCTTCTCGGTCGCAGGAGTCGAGGGAATGGCCTGAAGTTGTGTCGGGGCAGTTCATGTTTGGTATCCGAAAAAGGTTCTTCTCCCACAGGATGCTTGGGCACTGGAACAGCTCCCCGGGGAAGTGGCCGCAGCCGCAGCCTGGCAGAGGGCGAGAAGTTGAAGGCAGCGCTCTCAGGCACATGCTGTGATCCTGGCCCTGTGCTGTGCAGGGCAGGAGCTGAATTGGGTGATCCTTGTGTGTCCCTTCCGGCTCGCCTTGTTCTGTGATTCTGTAATCCAGACCCAAGGAGGGACATGCAGGAGCTGCAAGAAAGCCTCGCAGTCCTGCAAGTGCCAAAACTCAAACAAAACTCCTGGCCTGTATAAGCCATTCCTATTTAAAGAACTAAAACATAACAAAATAAAATAAAACCTCGTAGATTATTGGGAATTTGATTTGATATTAGGAAAAGGCTCTTCCCCCAGAGCTTTGTTAGGCACTGGAACAGGCTTCCCAGAGAAGAGGTCCGAGGAGCAAGGCTGACAGAGCTCAAGAAGTGACTGGACAATGCTCTCAGGCACAGGGTGTGACCCTTGGTGTGTCCTGTGCCAGACCAGGAGTTGGACTCGATGATCCTTCTGGGTCCCTTCCAGCACAGGTTGGTCTATGACTCTATGAATGAAGAATGAGGAAATTAGGGATTATGTCCTCTTAAGATTGAGGTGTTGCTTTCTTTGAGCCATGTAAAATTGTAAATTTAGTGTTCAAATAAGTGTTTATAGGAAAAAAAAAAAAAGTATAAGTGTAGCAAGTGTAAAAAAAGCAAAGTGTAGCTTTTAGCCTGTTCACTTGAAAGTGATGTGTGTGCACACTCCATGGGGAGTGCATGTGCCTGGCTTTGTGTGGCTATGCTGCCTCAAGCCGGGCAACACAGACATAGAATTTTAATATGCGCTGTGGAGTTAACAGGTGAACTTTGGACTTTCACATTTCCTTTATTTTATGGTTGAAAAACTATTTGTATACAGTGTACAAAAAAATCACAGCATTGTTTCAGCAAAATCTCTGCTCTGGCAATCTTTTTATTAATGAAATGTAATTTATGATGACATATATGTCTAATCAAGAAAGAGTGACTTAACCATGCAGGTGGTTAGCTTACTATTTGTTTTTAGAAAAATACATTACTATATGATTTTCTTTGGGATGTAACAGAAATCTATTTCTATTGAGAAGAAATATATTTTACAATTAAATTGTATTAACCTGTGGGCACTCATTTTTCTTGAGGGTTTTAATCCGTTCTTTTAACCCTTGTTCCATTCCCCTGTATTTTGGGAGACATCTTCCATGCAAAGTTAGATACAAAATTGTACAGCTTCTTTTCAAATAAGCCTTGGGCCCCGAAAAAGCCCCAAACCAACAAAAAACTGAAAACCCCAAAACAAAATAAAAAAACCCAACCAAACAAAAAAAACCCCACCCCGACCAACAATCAGTGTCTTTTTGGCTAATGTTCCTGGAATATATTTGGTTAATATTACTAGAAGTAACACAGATTAAAAAATTGGGATATAGTTGCATTGTTGCAGCATTAAACCAACAAAGGGATTTTCTTCTTTATTCTCGCTATAGGCTAATGGTATGAAATGTGCAAAGTCCCAGCTCAGGCTAGGTGCCTCTGCAGCAAGTTACTCTCATCAGCTGGGTTAAAAAAATGAAATTACAAAGCAGTAGCTGCAGCCACATGGGAGCATTATCAAGTGGGAATTTCATGCAGGTGCTCTCCTGACACCCACTCTCCTTCAGAACAAGTGTCCACAGGGCCAAGCTTTCAACATCAGCTTGAAATTCCTCTTTATTGATTTCGAGGTCTAGCTGAAGGGCATATTGAATATTTGTCTTACAGTCTCTTTCTGAGGGCAAAATAGACACAATCTCAAAAGGCATAAATTTCAACTTACAAATCAACTGTAATTAGCCACAGAATCTTATGCAAGGAGCATCCTTAGACATGCTTTGAGTTTTCTAATATGAACAAACACAATATTTTCTTTAGGATGCTTAATCCGTTCAATGAAAAATATTTAGAAAAAAGGGAGACTTTACTATTCTGATATATTGTTTTGTCAATGATTGTGATGGATTAAAACTGGGAATTACTGGGTATCTGTGAATAGCACCCTCTCAGAAGCCTTTTATGTGCATTACTGGTCTTAGTAAGCAAGATGATACATTTCTTTTGAACATGTACTTCAAATTAGTTGCAGCTCCTACTCGGAAGAGGAATATTTGTAACTGACCTTTTTTGTTTGCTTATTTCTTTTACTGACTTGTGAGGCTTTGATTGAAGACTTCCATCTCTTGCTTTTTCCTTTAGCAATGGTAATTCTCATTTGTATGTGATTAATTCAGTGGTCACTCCACAGGAGGGTATTAAGTAAAATACTTAGTGTCTTTCCCAGAGACCTGGTTCTCTGCAGGGAAAAGCACCACAAGAACAAGAATTAGAATGAATTTTGGTCCTGGTGGAGATTTGTAAAAGATACCTTCTGCAGGCAGTCTGGCCACTGGGAAGAGGCTCTTCATGCAAGGCTGGAGGCAGCTACAAGGGTCAGTCTCTGATCCGTGCTTGCTGATGACTACCTTCGTCATCCTGAGCTGAAGCTGCTGATCCAAGTTTATGTTTTTATTCTCTTTGGTAGCTACTGCACAGAGCTTTGAAGTATCACAGCTTGAAACAGCACAGAGCTTTTCTCTGCCAGCCCAGATTACTTATGGGAAAGCCATCAAATAAAACTGATTTAGATACTGCAGTTAGCAATGCTGACATCATCAGTAGTCCCCTTTCAATTCCTCTGACAGCTTTGACTCTTTTGCTTTACTATTTGGAATAGCATTAAATGCTGATGAGACAGTATATATTTCAAGTTTCCAAAGTCCTGTTGGTCACTCGTAGACAAGAAGGGGTACCCCTTTTTTTTTGGGGTATAGGTACCTGACATTAACTGCTCGTGATATGGTGCTTGCACATCCACAAAGCTATTTCAGTACTGCTGCATTCCTGCTCTGGTTGGACAAAATGCAGTATATCTTTCATTTCCTGCCCATTATTGGATGGTTAAGTGAGTTCTTAGAGCTTTAGGAGATTTTGTGCATCTCAACAGAACCTTAATTGTTGGTGTGTTCTGCCTCAAAGTGATGGGTGTCATGGCTTTAAGATTCTGAATCTAAATCTCATGGCAGCTGAGGTAATAGAGGGTCAGTGATTTGGGTCCTCTTTCAGGCTCTCACCTGTAGTTTGTTCCTAATCAAAGTTGCATTTCTTGCACAGGAGAGAAATAGCTGATGATTACAGAAAGTTTACAGAAGAAGACTGAGGAAGGAGACATACATCATTCATGACTCTTTATCCATAGTAAGGGTGCAGATGTCTGTTAGTGCACATTGTTTGCTAAATCCATTCGATTTCCTGATCTTGTGCCACCTTGCACAAGTTTGCAATAGGGTTAGTATGCAGCAATTCTGAGAGTATCTGCTCAAAAACCATTTATCATCCTGCCTCTCACAGATGCCTCTGCCTCACTTGAAACATACTTTGAGCTGCACAACCCATGGCTTTTTTTAAGATCTGAGATGAAAATGGATGAAAACACATTAGCATGAAACAGATTCTCTAGCCCTTTTGTCAATTTTGTTATCAAGTGTGAGCTATCAAGTTAAGAAATTATGGGGTTTGAATGTAAAATGTCTTTGGGTTATTTCTGCCTAATTTTCTGAAAGAGTAGCACTATTTCTTAGAAATTAACAGCAGGATAAATAATCATTCTATTTCTTAGATCATACCACATCTGATTTGCTGCTCTGTGCACGTCACTAGAAGACTGTAAGAGAATAATTTAGTCCAGGTTAATTCACATTGTGTCTTCTATTCAGTTTTGGACTTCAAGAGTTTTTTTAGCTTTTTCCTCCTCAGCCATACTTTTGATTGTGAAGAATATTTTTCTTTGCATCTATAAAACTGAATTTGGTTGGTGATTTCTCTAAGGATTGTTACACTACCTCTTATGGAAGTGTCTTAGTAGAAAAAGAACTTCAATTAAAATATGCTATTTAAACCCCTTTGTTGAGATAATAAGACAACTTTATTAAAAAATATCTGTCCCATGCATGATTTTAATCAAGATAAGAAACAGCATGAAAAAAGTAGGATTTTTTTATACTAAGTGCAGATTTTATCTGCAACTAGTTTTGAGTACTTTGGGAATATGTTGCTTCAGAAATCACCTCATTCTTTTGGTGGAGTGACTGTGTTTTTTAGGTATGCCTCAAAAGACCAAGAGCCATTTTGGATGCAGAGAGCATGAGTGCAGAGATCATCACACCCATCAGCACCAGGTTCTTTTTGTTTTATGTCACAGCTATGTAATGTTTAAATAAAAATAAATTAAGTGTTAAGTGGAAAGTCTTCCTGCCCTAGTGTGAATAACAACATGCTCCTGGCATGACAATATAGCAGTTGTTAGCTCTGTGCTGGAGATGATCTCATAGTTGGTTTAATCAAAAATCTAATCTATGCTGTTGAGAGGACTATAGCTTTGGAAATTCAATCTTTTATTGTTTTGCCAAGAACTTTCTTTGGTGTCCTTTGGGTCACATTGGAAGGCTCATTTTGTTGTGCTAGGGTTTTCTGAGTGAGAAATCACACAGAGTTTTTGTTGTGGGGCCTCAGAAGGCTTTTCTCACACAGGCTGGGATGCATTAGGGAAATGAGTAAACTAGGGTCATATCATACATGCCTACTCTGTCCACTGCTGTCTGTGTGTTTTGATAGATGAGATGTAAATTGTATTTATTTGCATTGAATACTATTGCTTTTCTTTAAAGAGTTAAGAAATCCTCGGTAGATGTTTGGTTTTTTTGTTTTTTTTTTTTTTTATAATGGTAAACCACTTAGGAATCCACAAAGTCAAAAGCTTGCTTGTAAAAATTTCTAGTTCCTTAACTCGAGTGCTTGTAAGTTGCAAATGCTGTTGTTTTTAGAACAACTGCTGTTAATGAGCAGGCTTTTCCAACCAGTTTTGAATGGAATATTGAAACATGAAAGATAAACTGTAGTTCCATCCGTTTTATTATTCTTATAATTTTCTGTTCCCTGACTTTTTTAAGAGGCAGATTATGTTCTGTTACGAAAAGGCTGTTACTTCAGTCTAGAAGAAACCCCTTTTAGATGGGAAGGGGAAGATGCCTGAGGTGTTTGATGTGGGAACCTCTGTCATACTGTGTTATCTGGAAAGAAGAATGGAAAGTCAATGAGATTCAGCAGTTACTACCAAAGAAACTAGAGGGGCAGGAAAGGAAGAATCCTGCCAGATGCAGTCTTGGGTGTCATAGAAAATCCCCTCATTTGAATCCAAATCCTATTTGCATTGTGCTCAATAGCAAAATTTCAGCATAACATTTTGAAGGGACCTTGTCAGTGCCTTATTTGATAGCCTGTGATAATGAATCATCTTCCTTAAACCAGTTTTCCTGCATTTCTGTATGACCTCAAACCTTCTCATATAACTATGAAACAGCAAAGAGATATTTATTGTGCAAAGGCTAATGAAAGGCAACTGTAAGAGTAATCTGCCTGAAATGTTTTATTTTGCTGGGCTGTGCAGTTCAGTTTGGTGTTTCAAGTCACACAGCAGTTCTGCAGATTCATGGTTTCCCCGAGGAGTGTGATGGCAAACCCTTGCACTGCCCCGCTCTCATTGCGGTGGCTGGGCCTGTGTCCAATACTTGATAACCAAGTTATCCCACAGAGTCATACAAAACTCCTTTTGATCTAATGCAACAGGACATTCTTCTGTCAGTCAGTAGAAGTTAAAGGTCCCCAGGTTCTGGATCCAAGCAGACACTTAGGGGTTCTTTTATCTCTGGGCATGCAGCCTGGGCAAGTCACAGACTCTCGCAGCCCCATTGACATCCCCGGGATTCAGCACTGGTGCGTATCTCCAAGGTTTATTGCTGCTTTCAGGAGGTGTAAATTAAAACCAGCCGTTCAAACAGGATAGTCTCAATTCCAGTTTCATGAGCCACACCTCATCTTTTATCACCTGTGAGTGTTTCTTCCTATGTGTTGCCTGTATCTCCTGATAGCGATGAACTGTAATTCACTTTGAGAGAGTTGAGAGTATAATTTCATCTCTTGGGTATACTATTTCCCCTGAATGCCATGCTGGGAATGTATTAATATCTCTTTTATATGCCAGACGAATGTGGAATATGCATCCTGGCAGTGTGTTTGGAGCCCAAGGGAGGGCAAGTGAGGAGAGAGGCTGGGCTGATGGAAACGCTGTTCCCTGCGGGAGGTAGGAGTGGTGGAATTTGCTGTGCCACGCTTTCATACTGAGCCTCTTCTCTGTTTTGCCAGTGGCATCCCTACGCAATGTTATATCAGCTGTTCCCAGCCCTTCACCAACACAACCCTCTTTTGTGTGACCTTGGGTCAACCCTGGGCAAAATACAAGGAACTGGATGATGCAGTTTCTTCCTGAGCTTACAGGACATAATAACAAGTGTGAAAACAAGGAGGCAAGAAGGACAACACAGATCTGTTTCATGGCTCTTTCTTTCTTTAATTTTAGCTGTCATTTATGCATTCACATTTGTGTTGCTCTGGTATTGCTTGAAGCCCCATGGGTTGTTACAAGTTCTCACTAATTAAGAAGTTGATATATTTTCCTGGCAATTTTTTTTAAGCTCCTTGCTTTGTGTGTCTGACTGAAGGTAGACTTTATCAGCTGTCTGCTCTTTCACTTGCTTTCTATTTCTGCTAAATAAAAAACCCCACCTTTTCTACTCTATAGTCACAACCCTGGATGGATATTGGATTATTTTTTTTAAACAAGAGTATTTCTCAACATTATCGGCATTGTTATGAAAACTAGTTGTTGTCTTCATTGTCCTTGTAGCCCTTTTCCACTCAGAGCATTTATTTAATTCACTTAACAAAGGTATAAATCAAGCCATTAGTAAAAATACTGGAAATACCTAACTGAGGACAGTTAGGTATTTCCAGTATGCTACATCTATATACACACACACACACACACACATATACACATATGTATATGCATATTTCCAGTTAGTGAATCACTAATAAGAGCTCCTTGAGTACAGTGCTTCCTCTAGTCTGTCTCCCCCAGTGGCTTATGAAAATGTCAAGGAAGACAGTATTGAAGAACTTGCTTTGCTAAAAACTGTATGACATCTACTGCATCTCCACTAGGCATGTATCCTGTTACAGGAGAGAAGATTCGTTTATGTGACATGGATTCATGTCTGATAAATCTATATCTGTAAAATACTAACATTTGCATTTTGTAGCATTGCACCCTTCCTTTTTCAAGCTTAAGCCTTCTGCTTCAAACTTCCTGTCTCTTAGCAGGTTTTTAGCTCTCAGTGCTTACTTTTCATTCCTGTTCAAGTATTGTGATGAGGTAATATTCCACCTTTCATATTTCTGGGTTGTGGTGTGTTTTTGCTTGTTTGTTAATTTGTTTTGGTAGGAATCAAATTTGTCATGTTAAATTTAAAGCTGTACTTGTGATACTTGATCTTGGTGGAGAGTATCCCTGTTATTTTTTGAGTGCTTTTATCAGTAATAATCAGTAATAATTCAGAGGCTGAATCCCATGATAACAAAGGCATAATTCCACTGGGGTCCTTGGGAATTTTCTCTTCAAAAATGACCACGCAATTACTGTCAGGATTTCTGTCTTCAGACGGTAGCTGAATGGGCATTTGGACAGAGTACTATTCCGGTTGCCAATCCCAAGTTTCTCTCCCCACCCAAGTGAGAGAACTGTGTGCAATTACTGCTCCATAAAGGGCTTAGCCAGCTGTGGGATGCTGAACACTCAAAAATCCCATTAATTTGAGAGGGAATTGTTGATCTTGCCCTTTCTCTGGATGAGGCTGTATATGTTCCTAGCTAGATTGCTCCAGAGACCTGGCAATGAGTCTGGAGGGCATTTTCCTAGGCTGTTACTCAAATATCTGCTTGCAAATATGCAAAATATTCCCAAGGGACAAAATGTTGTTGGTAACATGACACACCCTCCCACCACCCCAGAGAATAATGTCTATTAAACCCTTTTTAATTAGTTGTGGTATTATAGATCCTGAGCAGTGCATATTCACAAAACTGTTGTGAAGCCACTGTCCTGTCCCATTTCTCCCTAAGAGGCCTTTGATGCTCTTGGTCCTATTCCGTGGCTCACCAGTGCTATTCAAGTCATTATTCAGGCTTTTCAAAACCTGCCCTCAGGCTCTCAGCTTCTTTGAACATGCCTCAGCTTTTCCAGTCTCTGAGCCCTTTCTTCATACTGTGTACCATGGAAGACTGTTGTGAAACACATTTTCTGCATTCTTACCCCTTCGAGGGCTTCCATATTGAAATGTTCTCCAAACCACTGTATTTGAGGATAAAACTCCAAAGTTCTGAAAGCTCTGATTTTATAGACTTGAGGGGAAAACCAAGTAGGACCTTAAAGGGGATCATCTGTAGGGTTTTTTGAACAGCAGGCTTTTGGAATGGTTTTGTAAAAAATAAGGTTTTCAGTTCAATATTTGTTTTAAATGAAGAGTAGGCCTCTTGCAACAATTGCAATAACTCAGTGACAAATAGTCTGTTTCCATTGTCATCTTATTTTGGGCTTTTAGAAAAATGTATTGAAGATATTTTTTCTGGAAAATTGACATTCTGAACAGCTTCTACTTAATTGATTAGCCCTAGTATTGAGGTGTTGGCAAGAATCAGAAGAGGAGAGTGGCATTTTAGAGAAGAAAAAAGTTGGATAGCTGAAGCTCTTTTTATAATTTTAGTGGGAAAGGAGTTGAGGCAATGGATGTTTAGAAGGAAGAGCTTGCAATTTGACTTGTGTCAGCCACAGAATGCTGAAATGTGAGGGGGCTGTCTTCAGCTAGAATGCGTGTTAGAAAGACAAGGATTTAGCTTAATTTGGACAAAGAACTGAGGACTGAGATAGCTCTTCAGTAGTAGAAATAAAGTACATTTCATATTTATACTTAGTGTTTATTTTCTTCTCGACGTTTCCCTCCCTTCACAAAACAAAATTAAATACAGTGGATGAAAGCAGAATTTACCTTAAAATTTGATTTGATGGATTTTTCTGAATGAAGAGCATTTAGGTTGCTGCTCCCTTCCTCTACATATGTAGCAGTACAGGATGCATGAATATAAATGTCAGGCAGCTGGGAGCTGTTTGTTTTTGGAGAACTGGAAGCTCTTTGAAAACTGCAGGAGTAGATATGTTTCTGAAGTTTTATTTCATTGTTTAGCTTTCTGTCATCCAGAAGTGCAGTGTTTACTTAAATGTTATACAAGCTCAGTGTTGTAAATTAACAAGTACTGTTGTAAATTAGGAGTCTTGGCTTTAAACTGCTGGACTCAATGTTATAATTGAAAACATCTCTACAAACACTCAGCTGTTGAGTACTAACTTTATAGAAATACCTTGATTTCAGAATATGATATTCACAAGCAGGTCTGAAATGTTATGTTGAGCTAAACCTGAGGTGTACCTGAGGTATACATTTAAATTTTTTATCAAATGAAATGTGCCATGCAAATCTGAGAAATCCATGCAATCTAGGGTTTGATGCCCTCTTCCTGTGGCAGAGCTCCTATGTAGCTCCTGTGTGTACTATTGATAAATGTGTACACAGCCCCAAGCATTAGATTTTAATTTATATGGTTTAGAGATTCTTTTATTTCTGAAGGAAAGTTTATGACATTGACATTCATGTTTCATGTCAATTTCTCCATCGTGCTGCATGTAAACACAGTCACATTGAGAGATGGAGATGGAAGCTCAGAGCAAGACAGAGGAAAATGTTGGAGGTAAGGTAGACTTAACCCTAAATAAGAGTTAACCAACCCCAGAGAGGTGTGTTTTGCAATAGAAATGTGATGGAATAGAAGGAACACAAACAAGTCAGGACATTTACACTGTTTCGAAGAGTACAACTGCTCGAAGAATCAAATAGGTAATAAAAGACAAAGCAGAGCTGCAAATGTCTTAATAAGTAGAAAAACCTTCAGTATGCACTCTGCATACTGTGATCTCTGTTCTGACTTCCTTTTGAAAAAGAATATATACATTTTATCCATATGTGATGGAACTATTTATTTAAGAGGGTAGTAGAGTGTGAGCAATGGCAGTGGAAATGATTGAGCAGTAACAAGATAAACATTTACCATACAGAGATCTTACTTCCAAACAGGCTGTGTGCTTTCTGTAAAAAAAAAAAAAATAAAAGGAGATTTCACACAATCACAGAATTGTTAGGAAGGGACCTCTGGATATCATCTAGTCTAACCCCTGCCAAGGCAGGGCCACCTAGAGCAGGTGGCACAGGAGCATGACCAAGTGGGCTTTGAATGTCTTCAGAGAGGGACTCCACAACCTCCCTGGGAGCCTGTTCCAGTTCTCTGCCATTCTCAATGTAAAGGAGTTTGTCCTCACGTTGAGGTGAAATTCCTTGCATTTTAGTTTATGGCCATTTCTCTTTGTCCTTTCACTGTGAACCACTGAAAAGAGTATGGCACCGTCCTCTTTGCTCCTGCCTTTTGTCAGCATTGATGAGATTCCCTCTCAGTCTTCTCTTCTTCAGACCCCAAATCTGGGTCCCAAAAAAGGCCCAGCTCCCACAGTCTCTCCTCATAAGAGAGATTCTCCAGACCCCAAATCTCTTTGTGGCCTTCTGCTGGATGTGCTCCAGGATCTCCCTGCCTCTCTTGTACTCAGGAGCCCAGAGCTGGACACAGCACTCCAGATGTGCCTCGCCAGGGATGAGTATAGAAGGATCTTGACCTGCTGGCCACACTCTTCCTGATGCACCCCAGGATACCATCAGCCTTCCTGGCCACAAGAGCACTGCTGGCTCATTTCAAGTGAGAGAAGTAAGTGAGAGGTTTCTTTAAATGATGCTGCTTCAGTGATGGTTTTCCTTGTCTCAGGTATTAAACATGAGGCATTACTTGAAACCTAGGCTGTTTCAGAGAGTAAAACCAGTCTTCCTTGTTTCCCTCCCCATGGTGGTAGAGTGTGGGACTTTGAGGTTACTGAGTTTTGGGGAGTGATTGTAGGAAGGGAGCATGTCATGTGTTGCTTTGTTTGGTTGAAATGATGGCTGAGGCGTTTTACCTCCAACTCCTCAGGGGATGAGCTCCCACAGCTGCGTACATCCCTACATAAGCTCTGGGCAAAATTACTGGCATTGCAAGTGTTGCAATTTCTCAAATCATGGGACAAATACTCAGTTTTTGTTGCTTTTCTGATATTTGAAATTACAGAGGCAGCTGCTGCCCTGTTTTTCTGTTTGTGTGTTAAAATCCCACCAGTTTACCTACATGCGGGCTGGAACCTGCCATGTGGTGTCCCTGCTGGTATTGTTCCTCGCCGTGAGAAAAGATGGTTTGTTCCCCAGCTGTCTCCAGCTTCCCCCACTACAAGAGCACTCAGCTTCCATCCTATACCTTGGAGCAGGATGTGGCTGAGGCCAAAACCACCAAGGGTGATTTTGCAGCTTGGAATTTCCCCATGGCTGTTGTGTCCATCTTTTAAGTATAGCAGCAGAAAAACATTCAATTCAGCAATTGCTTTTGTTAAGAGCTGATTTTAAATGCTGAACACTGCTGCTGTGAACTCAACTTCGTGTCATTGCAGTGATGTACCATGATTTGGTTGAGCACCAGGCCCGCCTGACCTCACAAATCATTTGGACAAGGCTTTTAGAAACATGTCATGATTTTTGGGGCTGTGCTGTGCAGTGTTGGACTCTATGATCCTTGTGGGTCCCCTTCAGCTCAGGAGATTCTGTGATTCTATGATACCTGCCCACTTTGTTGGCTTTTGCTGAGATGATTTTGTGTGTCATGTATCTTCAGGAGACTAAAACACTCTGTGTGAGCTGCCATACACTATTTTTCAGTTTTTCATGGCAAACAAAATGCCTGTTAAACCTCAAGTGCCTCTGTTAGGATGAAGTTGCATGTGAAGTTACAAGGCAGTATTTACATGATTTCCTTGTGTATTGGTAACTTCATTCCAATAACAAATAAAGTCAAGACCTCTCAAGTGTTAGCCATAAACATAAAACCAGAGGTGTCAGAATTAAATTCTTGCAATTCAAAAGGGAAAGCATTTTAAACAATATTAGAGGAAACCTGAACCATTTTTTCAAGCCTCCGTTTAAGTATGCTTCTTACTAAAAGAGGTTATATAATTCTTGGCCTCATTACAAGTCTAGTTAAACAATTTTAATTTAGCAGCCAATTGGAAAAAAAAATTAGTTTGCTTTCTGTTGGCAAATTGTAGCACTCAGGTATGGTCAGTTCTGGCAGTTCTAGTCTAACACACCTTAAGAAATGCATTTAAACCCTTTTTTTCTACCTTTTTTTTTTTTTTTTTTTCCATCCAGCTGTAGGTAGCAGCTGACATAGCAAAGAATGTAATCAGGCGTAGTCAAAATTGCTGCCAGGGTGAGGAACCATCATCTCTCAAAGCTAGAGCTATGAATTTTCATCTTGAGTTTTTCCTTAGCAGTGCTGAACATCTTCACAGCACTCCCAGCTCTGCTTCCAGTGGTATTCATGAGACTTGAGTTATCTGGCATTAATCTGGCTGAGAGCCTGTGATCACAGACAGCTTTCCCTCTACCACCCATTGCTTGGCCTTCTGACTACAGCAGTTTCTTCTACTCCCATGCTGGCCCCCACTACTGCTGATGCTGCTGTGATGTGACAGGGCACACGACAACATTGGCCAGCCCTGGCCTAAAATAGCCCTTATTCTGCTTTCATTTGTGCAAGATTAATTTTGTAAACATTTGTGTTTGTATAAAATTATTTTCTTTTCCTGGTTTTTCACATGGTCCTATGGAAAGCTGAATCAGCTCAGCTGAAAGATGGCATGGGAAGGAGGGAGTATGAGGAAGGAGTTGCCTAAACTGGCCCTGATGCTAAAAATTGAAAATCTGGGACTGGAGCTTCAGTGTATACGTCCAAAGCATGGTGGCTTAGCTGGCAAAGGCAATTTCCTTGTTCCTGCTGTGCCCCATCAGCATTCAGAGACTCACTCTATCTCACGTGCCTCCTGAGCTATTTTCCTGGAGTTAGTAACTACCTTGTTACTGTGCTTGTGGACTTTAATACAGAGCATGTAAAACATGAAATTGGTCTGCATTTCTTTGAGTCTTTATGTGTGAATTCTTTGTCTTAAATGAGAATTTTCTGAGTATTGGTATTTAAGGGGAGAAGTAGTAGAGCTCTCTGGATGTTATGTGTCTAGTGATCATCCTTCTAGCTCCATTTATTTTACATAACAGTGATTTTAGTAAGAAACTACAAAACAAATGCATGCTTTTTGTGCACTGAGGAGAGCAGCAGACTGGACCTCAGCCTTTGCTGCATGGAACCCTCTGGGCACTCATTTACCCTGCAATGCAAATTTGCACTCTTTGCCTGCAGCCTGTGCTTTGCTTGTACTACAGGACTAAATATTGACCTTCTTCATGTCCTCTCTTTGTCACACTTTGTTTATGGCTCAGAGGCAGCACATGGAGGATGGAGACATGCATTTTTTCCTGCTTGTATTAGCCACTGGGTCTAGATCAAGAAATATGTGATCAACATTTATGGAACATGATCAATTGCAGACAAGTAAGTTCACGTCACTTCCACTAACATTTTTCCATTTAAACTCTTAATTCTCCCTCATGTGACCTCAAAAAGGGAATTTATCACAATCTGCTAGCATTTGAACATTTCTGATGTTATAGACAGAGATTTGTGGGTGTTCAGGGCCTAGAGGATCTCAAGCCAGACCGGCAGATTGCAAATCTGTTAATGTAAACTTTGGGGACTATTTTTACAAAAAGAAACACTAATTTTAATAAAAGCTGACTCAGTTTTCAGGGTTAAAATATGTGCCTGTACTGAGCTGCATAACAAGCAGAACATGCGGAAACTCCTGTTCAATAAGCCAGAGCAAAGGACCAGGGAGACCTCTGCTCCAGTGCCGTGATTGTTTCTTAAGAACCTGAATCATAGCCTGGTGATTTGTTAAATTTGCATTCAAATTTGAGTTCAAAGCTGAAACTGTGGCCAGCCTAAAGTCACCTGGAGTTTTGCCTTTGACTTCAAAGGGCCACACTTTTTATCCAGTTCTATAGTTGCTGAGTGATGAGGAGGAGCTCTTTTTCAGCTCTGCAGAGACATGTCTATTTGATGTACAGTTCTCCACCATGGCAGCAAAATCCTTTCTCTATGAGGTCTCTGTGCTCCTCTCACTTATTCCTTCTCCTGAAGTTATAAATCTCTGTTTAGGGCACCAAAATCCATCTCTGAAACAGCTGGTACTGATTTCAAGGATGCTTCAGGTAAAGAAAAAACATCAGCATAATTCCTGTTGGCAGTCATCTTCCTCTAGATATTAAAAAAAGAGGAATGGATCTTTTCTATCATGCTTGTTTGTTAGAAGAAAAAGCACACAAGAAATATCACTTGCATCCCCAAAGCAGTGACCAGAGACACTTGCCATCATCCTCCATCCTGTCCCTCTGGGAAAGGTAGGACAGATAGGAGAACTGCATAAAATGGTGATGTGAATGTAGGACTTCCCTAGGGAGTGATAGGGTAGGTCCCTTTTCATGTGGGTTTTAAAAGTCACCTACAATAACTTAGAACAATGCTGTCCCACTGCAGTCCTCATGGCTGAAATGCCTAACTATGCAAATAGGCAGGATACATAATAATTTTCCTTCTTCCTTCCTCCCTTCCCCAAAACTGTTGTGGAGGCCCTGGCTGTTCTCTTAGCTCAAATAATGTTTGACAGTTCAGAAACAAGACAAAAGACAACCTTCTTTTATTTTTTTTATTTATTTTTTTTTAATCCAGATAATTTAATACAATAAAGAAGCAAAGACATCAAAGCAAGGAAACCGTATATATTGTACAAAGCATTGGGAATCTGTTCTCTTTTCAAAATTTTGACATGTGCTATGTACTGTGGTTACAGCTATTAAGAAAATACAGACATCTTTCCATGCAGTCCTCTTGCCATTTAAAACAATAATGTGAAATCTGTTTTGATGCTGCACAGAGACACACAGAGCTTTATTGCTGGCTTTAGCGAAGGTGGGTACAATACGTTGGCCTTGTACTTCATTAGAGCAAGAGCGCGGCAGTCCATGAGAGGAATGAGAGACATGCATTAGATTTATGGCACAGTGCAAGTTCTGTGTATGCAGACTGCTTTCTTCTGTCTTCAGAGCTCTGCTTAACTTCTTTTGAAGCACGTTTCATTATCCTTTATTGCCTGGGAGGGTGTTTTCAGAGATTTTCCTGCCCTACACCATAAGACTTAGGCAGGAATGCTATTGGGATGTAACACGGAAATGCACAGGATCTGCTCTTGTGATCTCTCATATCTAGAGGGCACCATGTAAGCCTGTGTCAGCATCATCTCTGATCAGCTCAACAGTTCCTGAAACAGTTGGTGGAGGGGACAAATGTTCTAACACTGCTCACAGTTCTTCAGAAAATGTCTCTTTTATGGACCAGGTGATGTCCATAAGACCCCCAAGCTTCTCTTTACTTTCAAGCATTTAAATTATATACACACTTGAACACAGGGAGTAACATAATTTAGTCCTCTTGGGAGGAGAGGATGAGCTGTAAGTCATGTCTTCTACTGGGATTCCAAATACAACTGCCTGGCTTGTTTATTTTAGAAGTTGGGACTGAGTTGTCTCAGTTACCAAGTTGATTATCCTTAATAGGCTGAGGTTGTTTTAATTATCGTCCCCATAAGTGTTTTACAACTGTGGGGAGATCGTTCTAGAAGATAACTAAATATTGAATTAATGAGAAGGGCTGGGATACAAGGTTTCAGATGGGGAGGGATGAATGGTAGTTGTTGGGCTATTTAGTTGTTGTATTTTTTAGCAGTTTATAAATTAATTATTTTGCCATAATGTGTTGCCTGTCTGCAGGTTTAGGTGAATTTTTAAGTGTGGAAATAACATTTTCACACAAATTTAATAGGCAGGCTGTGTCAAATACTGAAATCTTTCTTGCTTAGGTAGGAAGGTGAGATGACAGAATTTATATTAAAAATACATAGGTATTTGTAAAAATGATGTGTGAAAACACCAGGTCAAGGCTCTCTTGAGAAGATTTCCAAGTCCCTGGGTTATCTCAGGATCATGAACTTTCTAGTTTAGTAGGGGTATATGGTAGATAGGAAAATTAAGTAGACTATTTTTAATACAGGAGAGAAGCTTTTCTTTCATATCAGGTGTAAGCATAATTGTACTTGCCCCTGAACACATCTCTGCTTCTGGGGGAAAGCTTTGGAAGTAAACATTCATCTCTTCTGAAGGCTTCTAATATGAGCAGTAAAACTTTGTGTGGGTTTTTATCCCTTTGGTTATGAACCATGATGGGCTACAAAAAGAAAGTAGACCATATTTGGTAAAGATCAGACTTTGTTGCTAGCAAATTTTATTCATATAAATAATGTGTCTTATTGCTATAAAGTATTGGCTAAAGAGACAGGCTAGACATTGACTAAAGAGATAGGCATCCATCAACAACAAAACTGTGAACCAGACCAAGGGAATATAAGCAAAGGAATGGAGTTTGTTTTCATCTTGACTCTTTAGATGGATTCCTGAGATTATTTAGTGCTCTTTTAGTTGCTTAAGTTCCCATTGAACTTGGATTTGTCTTGATCTAGTCCATTCCAGACATTGTTACTTAATATTTTACATATCCCAAGATGTCACTTGGATTACTAACCAGACTTTTTTATGCTGTCAGCCATAATTTCCCCTGGAATAACTGCCTTGCTGCATCCAGATAAACATCTTCGTATTTATTGTTGCCCAGCATGGAGAAATTCCAGCTCCTACTCCAGCTGGGATGACAAGATTTTCAGACAGCAATAGTAACTTATAAGTAAACTCTTACATAAAGGATATAGACTCATATTAAAATCATATTTGTAATCTGCAGATATTCCGTGTGGAAAGGGGATTTTAGGACTGATGCATCTCTTTGGGTTGGTGAGCCCATACTGTCAGGCTGAAATACATTCAAGCCACCTGCTAAGTGCACAGCTGACCTAACACAACTGAAGGAGGACTTGATGTGAATGTATGGGTCACAAGTTAATAGCTGGAAAATATGCTAAAGTCTAACAATTGGAAAAGACATTTGCTATGCTGCGTTTTGGTATGAAGCTGGTAAAATGGCAAAGGAGGGAGTGACAGTTACTTGTGTTGCATAACTGGATGCAACAGTTCCTCATTTGTCACATGAAAAATTAATTTAACATTTCAAAAAAGCATTTTATACTTTTCAGATGCGACTGGGATTCCAAATGTAATATATAATCTGTAAGTCAGAAGTTGATCTTTCTGATGTATTATGTCATTTTTGAGCATATCTAGAGAAACAGGATTAATTTGAAATTTCCCTCTATCTTTTTATTTGCTGCTGCTTTTAGTATAACTGTGCTGCATTTTTTATTAATTATGGAGAATGATGATCATAAAACAGGAATCCCATGTTCCTTGCATCTCTAATTTGTATCATGGGAATGGGATATTTCATTATTACCATTGGCAGTAGCAACAGCAATTCTTACTCTCTTTATATGAATCAGGCTTTGTTAGCATCAAGCCAAATATTATGGATTATGACAGAGTAAGACTCTTTAAGCATGTGGGTAATTGCAGGGGCACAAATAAGCAAAAAAGAAACTGCAGTATACTTTGGGTAACCCTGTGCTTTAATCCAATCCTGTAAAGTTTCCAGCACATGTTAAGTTTCCTTGCTCATGTTGAGTGGTGCAGCTGCTGGCTAAGAGCTGAATTATCTATCTAGAGCAAGAGCATGGCTTCAAGGGGAAGCTGTCAGTCTGTGGCATAGGAGGCACATGTGACCTGTGGAATATCTCCACATACCTGAGAGCCTCCTAAAGAAGGTGACTGAATATCCTCTGGTCAAATGTTAGCATGGGACAAACCTGCTTGCTGCAAGCACCATTTCCTCAACACCAGCTGGGCTCCATTTCCAAGTAGCTACTGCCTAAAAGGGAACAAATGAGCTCTCCTAGAAGGACATGACACAGAAGATCCTTTCCCAGGTCCTCATGTTGGAAGTCATTCAGAGACGTGCCTCCATCCACTTCACTTAGTGGTGTGTAAGGAGGGAGAGATTCTTTCCAAAACAGGGAAGAGCACGGCCAAGCCATGATGGTACTGTGTATATTAGTACATTTCTACAGCCTCTGGGCATTTATTTATTAGTTTAGAAATCTTTTCTGAAAACACTTAGGAAAATGTTCTTGATACGCTGTGCCTTTGGTACTTAGCTGAAGCACCAGGGCTTTAGTAGTTTCCAAGTCTAGCTTTCCTTTAAATGCTGCTCACTGGGCTAAGTATTTCTATTCCTTAATTCAGAACATTTCCTTTCCTGGACTCAAAAAAGGAATTCTCAGGAAACTAGAAGGTGTAGAAGACTTAAGCATAAAACATGATTAATGCCTTTGTGAGGAAAACAGCACACGGTTGTGTAAAGAAGCATCTCTGAAATGAGGTGACCACTCTCCACCTACCGAGGTGCAGTTGTTGTGTAGCTCACTAGAGGGCATATGGCCGTGCTTCATAATCCTGAAGATAAAGAAATTCTTATTAAATGGTGTGTGGGGAGGGGGGAGATATTGCTCCTTTGCAAGCAGAAAATATTAAGGATTGCAGCCACTTATTTCACTTGCTCATTCGAGTACATTCTTTGGAAAAGATGTTTAGACTAGTCTTGCAGTATGCATATAATGGCTTTTCTTTACCAGAGAACGGAAGCAGAGGTATGTGCTGCAATTTACTCTGAATTCATTTTGTCCTATTATTTTTCCTTGCTGTTTTTTCCTGCTGTTTCTCTGGGACAAAAAATGTAGATACCATAATGATCCTTCCTTATGGAAGCTGCCAGAATAAGCAACTCAGATATTTGCCATAAATATTTCAGAATATCTAGCATTTCTATTTGTAACCACTTAATCTTGTACACATGTTAAAGGAAATCAATTTTTAAAAACAATTATTTTAGATTTAAATTTTCTTTAGGCAATAGAAAGTAGAGGACTTGGTTATTTTTAATATGCCCCTACCTTGGAGCTTTAAAATATAGAGGCATTTGGGTCAGTTGTTTTCATTTGCTGTATAAACAACCCCTAAATCTCCTGAATTTCCTAAGTATTTCCAGTTGTTTTCAGTTTTGGGGGTAAAAAAGGGCATAATCTAAATAAGTCTAGAAAAACCAGTTTCCCCCTTGTTTTTCTGTTGTGTCTCAGAATGCAAAGCTCTTTGTCCTTTACAAGTGTGGCAAGTTTGGATTTGCTGAAGTAAGAGGACACAGGTATAGCACCTTTCAGTTAAGTATAGATGCAGAATGAAATATGCCAGAGGACATTGCTTTGGGACCCCTGGGCCAAATTCTGGACTACTTCACTTAGCTTTTGTTTTAGCTCTTACTAGTACAAGCAGAACTTCGTTGAGCAGTGGCCTGTGTTTTTCTAAAACATTGTTCCTCATCATCTAACTCTAAGACCTGGATCTAGAAAAGTGCAAACAAAGAAAAAAATAAGTCCAGGAATTCTATATGACTAGGCAGTGAAGAGCATTGCAGAAGGACTCTAACTTAATTGTTCGCTGAGGTTTTTTGTTGCATCTCCCATCCATGTGTAAAGAGGCAAGTGGTGAAATGTTTGTGTGGTCCCTGAGTGGCCACTGGAACCTGTCAGCTCCCCTCTGAAATGCAGTTCAGTTGAAGCACAGCTGCTAATTTTTTCTCCCTGACCCATGTCACTATCATGGCACTCGTCTGTTTTTTTGTGTGCTCTGGGTACCAGTGTCTGGTTAGCATCCAGCCCCACCTAATCTTCCAAAGCTCTTTAATTTGCCTTCCACCCCTGATGTATGCACTGTTATTTTTCTGAGCTCACTCCTCTGCTCAGCCAGTGTGTCACCCCAGATCTACCTTTGCACAGCTCACGTGGCTTTTGTCTCCTGCGCTGATAGTATAGCCTTTGTGAAGTGATAGCTCTGAATTTCATGGGGGAAAACCATAGTGCATCTGAACAGACAATGTTAAAAGCATAAGGGAGATAAAAAGCTAAAAATTAGAGTACATTACCCTCCTTTATAATTTCTCAAGGTTCTCTATTTCAGCAGTCCCTACAGAAAGCTCCTGAAAGATAGCATGGCCAAGTCAGAGGAGAGTAGATCACACTGTGGCTTTAATTGTAGCATAAAAAGAGGTAAAGCACAAACATATGGAAACCAAATATCAATGGCTAAATACTCCTCTCTCACCTTTCATTTTGAATGGCCTCCTGTTTGGGCCACAACCTGTGGTGCCCCCTGGACTGCAGCCTGGTGGATTTGAAACAGTGAGGGTAAGGGTCACACTGGTGCTGCTAGCAACCGAGGTGGGGCAGCTGTTGGGGCAAACCACAAAGCCTTTTGGCTAGCAGGGCAGGTTCCCTTGCTTTCTGCTGCAGCCAGCACCAGCCAGCCTGCTCACAAATAGCTCTTGTTGGTTCATGAGACATTGCCTTGTGCTCTCCTCGTCACATCTGTCACCTGGAGAAGGGATGTGAAGCTGGCAGGTGGCTTGGCAACAGCAATGTCAAATAAAAATCTGCTCTGGGAGATGGGACAGTGGTGGCAGAGCCTCTGCAGAGCATATTTGTCATGTGACAAAAGTCCCTGGGTATATTCTCCATCTCCTCTGCATTAAGACAGAAAACAGCTGGGGTTAAGCTGAGGCACTTCAAAATTGTATGTAAAATCAGCTGGTTACACTAATGAAGGGCTGGTACCAACCACCTCCCAATGTTACCTTACATTCTGACTCTGAGAACACAACAAACCTGAGGCTGCTCAGCCATAATTAAAAAAAAAAGAGTAAACAAAAGCAGTCTCTCTGCTGAAGAAAATTAATTTGATATATCAAAGTAGCAACAAAACTTTTTTCTTTCCCCTATATTGTTTCCCTTACTAAAGAACCCATTCTGCATCTGCCATGAGGATTTGGATGGTGGGTTGAGATCACATTGAAAGTCAGGGTGGCCTACATCAGAAAAGTTGCATTTCACAGAACATTTGCTATTGATATGTTGGGAAAGTGTCAGACTTGTGGGAGGACTGGAGAGTATTTGCATGATACATTAATAAGAAACAGTTTAGTATACTAGATTACTAAAGCATGGTTAATTTTGAAGCCAAAGCCCACACATTCTTAACTTTGTTTCCCAGCTGAAGAGCCAGTGTGCTCTCATGTATTGTACAGAAAACGGAGTGTTCTTTGAAAGCAAACCCAGTGTTTAGAAAATTCAAAACTGAGCTAACAGCTCAGCATATAGGCATCACACAGGATGTTATTTTAAGCTGTAATGGAGACATGCATTTTTGCTTTACAAATCTTATGAAGCTGAGATAGTTTCATTTGTCTTGGGAAGTTCAGTATCTGACAGGCTGATGGGAGGTCTGTTCAACAGTTTCTAGAGGCTTTAACATGCCAGTTTTGATGGTGAGCTGCTTTTTGAGACTGCATTCCTCCTCCCAGGAGCATTTTGAAACAAAATTTTCTGAACTTCAGAATTTAACTGACTTTAAACAAGTTTACTGTACCACATCCCCAGCTACCATACTTGACTTTGGAAGCAATACTCATCTTTCCTGCCTTGAGAAAAGCACTGGACCTGTGGGAATGTGTGTTTTCTAGAGCTATTGGTAAATAAGATATTGAAAATGCAGTCCTATTTCCTATGATCATATGAAGAATTAGAACTAAAGTAGATTAAGTTTCTTCTCATTTTAATCAATGCAATCAAAAAGTAATACAGCCTCCAAGTCAAAACTGGGGTGGCATTGTTGCTGGAGAATGAAAAAGCTATCAAAAACTGATGTGATTATCTGGTCACCTGTAAATTCAGTGTTTAGGAGCTGAGAATGTTAGATTCAGAGGGACGTTGCATGTAAGTTTTAATAATCTTAATTGGTTTTTTATTGTTATTTTTGGGGAAGGATTTTTTTCTCTGTGCTGAATGCATGGTAACAGTAGCTTTCATTGAAGCAGCAGAGCTCCACCACCCAGATGCTTCATGCTTGTGCCTTACAGTTAATGTCACTGTTGCTCTTGAGTTGTAAATGGTGTCCCCTCAAAAGTGCCTTAGATTCACTCCTTTGGTATGTTAGATTTTTTACATCCCTGTCTGAAAAATACCTAACTCTGGGAATAACCATCTGGACTGCTTTGATGGTTTGTTGCTGACCATGTGTGTGGTTGTGTGTGGTAGCAAATGAAAAAACCAGTCTCTTAGCCTGATTAATAAACAGTACCATGCGATTTGGGAGGGTGTTTTTTCCACAGAGAAGCTCCCAGCTCCTGCCCCAGAGATACTGAGTTGATGATCATTTGTAAACTGGTGGGGAGAGAGATAACAAAAAAACCTCACATAATAAAACCATGTGAATGTTAAATGTTAACATTTAAAAAAAATAAAACAGGTACATCATTAAACTCAAATTATTTTTTCTTTGATTATGCACAGAATCCCTGTGAAGAACCTTATCTTGTTCAGTATTAGATAAAGTGGTTTTATCACAATAGTGTTCTTGTGATGTATGGAGGCATGGATATAAAATATTTTTTCAGTAAACCCATATAGAATTTAAATATTTATGTCAGAATTGATGCTTTGCTTTAATAGAACTGTAAGTAGAAGTTAGCACATTATTTTTTTATTCATCATTCCCCTTGTTTCAGTGTTGCGGGCTACTTACTGTTGTTTTGTGAAAAATTCCTAACCAAGGAAGACTAAGATTTAGCATGTCTCAGTACCATATTGTTTTTCATTTGGTATGTAAAATTGGGAAGATTGCATAGCCTACACGTAGAGTGTGGGGTAGAAGTGAGATATTCTTTCTCACTAGCAATCAGAGCCAAGTCTAGGCAGATACACAGAAGTAACAAAATTGGAGATTTGGAAAATATAAGTTAAATGTCCAAAGTTGATCAGACTGGTGAAGAAAACCAGAGTCAATGTATTCAGCTGCAGGTTTGAAACCTTGGGGACACCACCTGCAGTGCTGTGTCCATCTCTGGGGTCCCCACCACAGGAAGGACATGGACCTGTTGGAGCGAGTCCAAAGGAGGGGCCACAAAGTTGATTGGAAGGATGGAGCACCTCTCATATGAGGAAAGGATGAGGGAATTGGGATTGTTCAGCCCAAAGCAGTCTGTCATTCTGTGATTCTATTTAAACTCTTCTCACCCCCATAAGTCATACCTAGATTATTATCTGCTTCACTTTTTATGTTGACTCTCTTAGTATTTACTCAGTTTCTTAGATTTTTCTCTCTTCCTAAGAATTTGAATCCCACTGTTTTAATAATTAATTTTCTCTCTACTGATACTTTCTGCAAAATTGAGATGGCTAGTAGCATCTTTTGTTATAGTCAATCTTTTCATGGGGATTCCAAAGCTATTATTATTGAACTGGGCAATATGAGTGATTTTAGTACCTTTTGTGTCAGGACACAAGTTTATATTTTAGACTATGAACTAATGCTTCAAACGCCTAGAGAAGAATAAAGGATCAAGTCTGGGCTGAAAGAATCAGAACCTTGAAATGAGAATAATTCTAAAACCTAACATTTCCATGTTTCCATTAATTCATTATGTTATGCTCTGAAAAAAAAAAAAAAAAAAGGAAAGTGAAATTCAAAGACCAAAGTCCACATAGTTTTCTACACACAAACTAGCATTTCATCTAGATTATAGATGAAAATAAAGTTGCAACTTGCTCCTAGGACATAAAAAGCAAAGGTCAGATGATGGAAATAAAGGGAAAAACATGTAAGTCTGTTTATTCTGCATTTCTTGGCAGCTAATATATTCAGTATTCTGGTACTTGTTATGTAGAAAAATAGAGCTGCCTATTGTGGATAATGGCAAATAAGGCAAAGGACCAGTTTTGTTCCTCTTGTAACTCCATCAGTGTCAATGCACTTAGACCAGGAATTCATTTAGCAGGGGTCTCTGAATCACCAGCTGAGGTTCAAGTGCTAACTTCTTCTAAGACCCAGAGAAGTTATGCTGAGTAAGGCTGGCAAAAGGGTTCAATTAACCCTTTCAGATGGAAAACTCTGGGACAGAGCTCCTTCTATCACAGCACAGTTCTAGAAGGAGCCAAGCCTTGGGAAGGAAGCTAAGGCTGAGGTTTACATAGTCATTGTCTTTGAATTACCAAAGGCCAGAGTGAGGATGGCTTACCAAATGCCAGAATGGGAGTAAATTTAGATGCTCCCAGGATTATTTGTGCTTTGAGCAGTGAAACAAGCTCCCTTCTCACTAGCAAACTGGGCTGCTCACCAAAGAGGAGAGCCTCCCTTTTCTTCCTCTTCTCACCTTTATTTGCCATTTTCTCACACTGAGAGTAAAATGGAGAAATACCTAAAACCAAGGAAATGAGTAAAAATATACATTGGCAAGGGGAAAACTGCAGCAGGTTCTTCTGACCTGTAACCATTGAACTTCACAGTTGCTCACAGTCACCTCTGCATTAAGCCAGGAATGAAGCCTGCATAGTTCACTAAATGGCTATCCTAATTTTACCTTCTTCAAAGATTTTTAGGGAGAAAAATGTACCATAATCCTGCATTTTGCTCCTACTTTATTTAGCAGCTGTGTAGACAATGTCTTCAAAACAATATGGACTGAACTCCTTTTTTTTTCTTTTGCTGTCCACTTTCAATGACAGATAGATCAAAGAGATTGGTATCTTTAGTGCTACCTTGAGGTTCTTTTTTCTCTGCTATGCAAGCAGAAAAATCAAATACAATTGTGTTAACTTGTTAGTAGGACAGATTTTCAGTCTGTTTAATGAACTAACCATTCAGCATAAATTTTTATATTGTGGACAAGGAATTTTTGCCCTGTTATATTATCTCCACATTCTAAAGCAATATACTTGTGGTACAAAAACTGAGGGGGAGGGTGGCAGGGGGGTGTAAAGAAGCTTATTTTACGATATTTATCTCTTTATTTTTTAAAATAAAGACAGCACAAAAATTGAGCAGTCATACAGAGAAGGAAGCAACCTCAATTATTGACAAGGCAGAGGGTCTGCTGTTACCCTGAGACTGGGATATTTATTACAGCCTCTAGATACACCATTCTAGCTCCAAAACCACATATAAGGTAGGTTTGAAAGACAAAGCATATGAACAAAGCTATTTTTACATTCGGGCTTTTATACAGTCTTCAGTTGTGACTGCTGAAGACAACATGAAATCTGTTTATCAGACAACATGAAATAAATGTAATAAAAAACAATCAGTTTTTTCAGTCCTTATTATAGCTAAGGTTGCACAACGGTTTCTATTCTAACCCTTTTTAACCTCATAATTTTCTACTGCTTTCATTTCAGAGAAGGGAATTTTCCTTACGGTTATTTTTCTTTGGAAAGTTTGAGTAACTTAGCTCAATATTGCTAAAAATATTGCAAAGAAAATGGGTGTATGTAGGCTTGCTAATTATAGATATTTTTCTTGTTTTAACAACTCTTCAACATATGCAGCTGGGGGAGGGAGAGAGGCTGAAATTTCAGCTATTTCCATATCAAGCCAGCCGCCTTTTTGAGCTACCATGGATTCATGTTTTGGTTTGTGAGTTGTGATCCTCTGGAAAACCACGTGCTGAGCATTCCCAGTGTAGCTCACATACATCCTCCCCACGGATCTTGGTGCTGAGGAAAGCTCTGGTGGGACCAGCAGCATTCCTGTTCACACACACACGGCAGGAACACGGGAAATACTGCCTGGCCATTGCTCTGCACGTGTGGCTGGCCCCCAGGGAGATTGTGGGGTTTAGCTTGTAACCTCCCAGGGGTGGGAGATGCCCCTTCATTGTGTTTTGCTGAAACTTTTCTTTTGGAAAAGAATTCTTTGTCTGATCAGTGCTAAAATCCGTGTGGCTTTGGGACTGTGGTCAGGTGGCTTTTAGTTCACTGACATGGTGAAGGTGTTTCGGAGAAAAAAATGAAATGGCTTGAAATAATTTAAGATGATCCATTATTGCATTGGCTTTTGAAGCAATGTTTATCAATGATTATTAATTTTGATGGGCTGGGAGTGCTTTGTCTTCCTTCCAAGAAGTTGGTTATTCCTGCTCCAAAGGGTTAATTGTTGTCAGAGAGGCTGATTGAAATCCTGGACCACAGTCCACTAGCTACCAAGCTAGTCACAGCACACTGTGTTGTGAATTAACTCTGACACCATCCTGGACTGTTTTAATCAGGAAAAGGAGTTATTTATGAGGAATAACTGTAACATTCAGTACTCATCTTTTTCAAAAAATATCATCGGGAGAAAAAAATATAAATAAGAATTTCAAAACAGTTTTATTGCATCATTTGCCTTCCTGCTCACGAGGAGCATGGTGTTAGGAATTAGACCCAAAAATACAGAAATCAAAGGACGTGATATTTCTCCTGTTTCCGTGCCCGGGGTTGCACGCTGTGAGCCTGCCTCTCTCCAGGCTGCGGTCGTGCCTCCTGCTCGGCTGCAGCTGGAGCCTCCCGTCGCCACTCAGCCGGGTCAGGCGCAAATTGCACCAGTGGCTGTGCTTGCTGACACTTTTGGGGCGAGGGGAACCTTGGCAGAGGAAGAGGTGAGCTGGGGCTGCTTGATGTGGCCGGGCACGACGTCAGCGGGGGGATGCTCTGCAGCCGGCATCGAGCTCCCGCCTGGGGTGTTGTGGTGGCAGCCAGCGAGCGCTGGCAGTGCCACCAGGCAGTGCCACCGCTGGCAGTGCCACCGCTGGCAGTGCCACCAGGCAGTGCCACCAGGCAGTGCCACCGCTGGCAGTGCCACCGCTGGCAGTGCCACCAGGCAGTGCCACCAGGCAGTGCCATCAGGCAGTGCCACCGCTGGCAGCGCCTCCCTGCGCCGCCCTGCAGGGCACCGACAGCGTGCCCCACCGCACTGAGCCCTTCGGGATGAAGGCAGAGGAGGAGGAGTTTGGCTCCTCTGGCCGTCTGTCCCAGCATTTGCAGCAGGGTCTCCACGGCTCGCAGGGCTATGGCTGTGGCTTTCACACACCATCTGTCAAGAGGGAAAGAGGAGGAGGAGCAGGGAGTCAGTTCCTGGGGTAGGAGTCTCACCCGTGGACTTCAGTGCAACGTGGCATAAGCTCTAATGAGGGGTGGTAATATAGAATTGTTGCCTGTGGAGAAGGGGTTTGTGGTGGCCATGGGTTGCATTACTGTGGATTTCTGGACACCCATGTCATGGCTTCAAGCCCCAGCTTGTCCCCAGAGGGCTTTGCTGGGCCCACAGCCCCAGGCCATGAGACATTTCACGGAAGTGCTGGAGTGGGGGCATCCTGTTGTCCTTGGTCCCCGTTCCAGCAGCAGTGTCTGCATACTCTTGCCCTTCTATTGCTGTGCAAAGCCTTTTCTGTTGAGAGGGTTTGGTTGGGAGCTAAATATAAAAATGGTGAAAAAAGGAAATCAATGAACCAAAAAGTCATCCCCAAGAAGATCCTTAAATGTACTTTTTAAAAAATTAATATTGTTGAGCTGTAGCATTAGCAAAAAGTAGTTATTGTTTGATGGTCCTGACTGAATTTTTTAGTCAGAAATTAAATAAAAGACAGAGTAGGCCCCAGGAGCAATGCTAGGAGAGATTTGGCCATATCCAAATTGTTAGAGTTGATGTGAGGGGCAATGGAAATTCAGTGCAGCTGGTAAACCTAAAAAATAATAACAAAAAACAATACACCTCTGTGTAATAGAATGTCTTTCGTATGACAAATATTCCTAAATGCTTTATATAGAATTAAAAACAGATTTAATTTGAAGAACAGGTAATTTTGTTTGTTTAAGGGAAATAAAAACATAGGACATTAGAGTTAACTAAAGCTGGCGTAAATCAAAAAGGGTTCAACTAAAGTCACATGGCTTAAAATATAGATGCTGTAAAATACACAGGATTGCAATCGGGCCCATAATATTTTACATTTACAGTGTGTAATTTTGCCCCTTTGGAGGAGGTCAGGTAAAGGATCTCTTCATTACATCCTATTTCTCTTTTGTCTTTAAATTTGGTTTATTAATTTTTTGCGTTCTTTTATTTCTTGCTTTTGTCTTGACTTCTGCTAGATTCTGCCCTTTCCAAATATTTTGTCTTTTAAAACTTTCAGAGTCAAAGGAGGGGGAAGAGGACAAAAGGTTGCTTTTCTTTTCCATGTCTCTCCTGACAGCCTGCCCCCCACCAAATCCTATTCTCCTCCCAAGAAAAATGAAAAAAGCCTACAATTAATTTAATGGAACTGCCTGGCAAAGAAAAACGAGACAGTAGAAAAGGAATTAAAATATTGATATCTGTGAATGAAAATACCCCAAATTTAAATAAATTTTATGCCTTTTTTTGTCAATAATAAGTTGTATAACTGGAAAAATTCTATAAAACTTCTGTTTGCTTAAGGCCACTCAATTCTCTTAATAAATTTAATTAAACAAGTTTAATTAAAAGAAACACCAAAGCATTTGTGAAATAGAAGTATGTGTTTGAACCATTTAGACCTCCAACATTTGTTCAGGGAATGAATACCGGGTTTAGAAATAAACACAATCTCTGTGGTGTGCCTCCTTTCCATGGGTGCAAGTGAGACAGATGAAAAACCCTATGTTTCTTACAGAAAGCATGCTAGTTTAGCTCCAAAGAGATACAAATGCAGACTTCTGTATTGCAATAAATGTGGTTTTTATAATGAAAGGAGAGCTGAGCGCTTGTGGCCCGCTGATGTAGTTCTCAGTGTTTGCACTGGAGGTCTCACTGGCATTTAATGAGCGTGGCCCTCTTGGCTGTCAGGCTGCTGTGCCTGGGTTGTAACCAGCTCAGCCTCTCTCTCCTTCTGCCTACTGGAATTGTTCAGGAAGAAACAGCAGTTAATGTGGAACATACCCAGAGCCGAGGGATGAGTCCCACTTCTGGAGGATCCCAGGAAGATTTGTGGTTATGTATGCAGTGGTGAGGAGCAGATTCAGTCCCTGCAGGATGGCACTTGGTGAGAGATTTCTCATGACATTCTACATATGATGTAGAATTTGCCATTTATTGTGTTTTTTTTGGAGTAGTGCTGTTTCCATTATTCTGTGTGGTTACCTGCAAAGTGTCCTTTTGGGCACAAAATACTGAATTGCTCTGGGTGGTTTGACTGACCACACACAAAGTATGTGGGCCTTAGCTTCTCCAGAACAGGCATCAAACTTAGTGGGAACTTAGAGGGAGACTGTGTTTCTGCATGATCTGCTGTGTGACAACCTCTGCTTAGTGCACTCCATGCACTTGGTTCTCTGGTAGAGGAGCCCCATGGAGAAACACATCGTGCCCCATGGCATTTTAATGTTTTAGAAGTTCTTGGTGTTTCTCAAAACCTAAGTTGCAGTGGCACAGTCATAAATCTGAAAATCAGATATGCTTTTTTGTTATTTTTGCCTCAATACTGTCTTATTTAAGCGGATATTGTGAAATAAGTCTGTGTACAGACTCTGAGGTGCATCAGGGCTGCTGAAGTGAGGAGCACAGGTAATTTACACATCAGTTTGGAAGTCTGTGTTTGACTGATTTGAGGTAGAAAAGGCAAGGCTTGAATGCTAGTTAAAAGTAAGGGGGAAAAAATAAAACAAAAAACTCCCCATCAAACTACCAAATAGCTTGTTTCTCTACAAGTATTTCTCTACAAGTACAAGCTTTTGTTAAGGGAGAAAAACAAAAGCTCCTCCCTAACACGGATTTAGTGTCCTGCCAATCTACTTCTGCTTTCTGTGGTCTTGAGCATCCTGTTGGTCTGGCAGCAGCTGCCCTGCAGTGAAGTGTGTTGTTCTTCCTCTGGAGGGAAATATCTGTCAGGCTAATAAAGCAATACCTCTTCCCAGTTCCTCAGAGATGCTGCAAAATATCTTCCCTACAGAGCAGTGAGTCACAAGATGGGTCTTGCCCTGTTGTAAAGTTACCCATTTCTATTCCCACTAAATTTAAATTAATGCCTGGAAACTTAGTTAAATGCAATGACTGATGAACTTCATACTTCAGTGAATCCAGACTAATTGACAAAATGAATTTGGGGCACCTGTTCTGAGATAGCTGAAAAGCTTTGATTGTTCCTTCCCAGTTTTCTTCTAATTTCTAAGTATTCTGGATATACAAGGACTTTGTTATTTACATCTAAAGACTTTTAATGTGGCTTGTGTTTTCCATTTATTAATATAAATAAAAATTTTAATGAGGTATTAATAGACATATATTTAATTAATATAGAGTCTACTTACTATCTGATCCTTTAGATGCTGTGTGCCTCTTTTAATACCACCCATGTCCATTTATTTCAAGAAGAGCTGTATGATATTTGCATGAGGTCATTGTATTGTGTTTTTAATGGCATGAATTCTCTTTGCATGTCTCATCAAATTATTTTGCTCTCTTTATAATCTTCCCTTGTTCCAAGAAATTCTGGTGGATAATACTCTACCACTGACTTAAAAATTTGTGTTCCTTCCTGGGTAAGAGAAACACAGGTGAGATAAGAATTTTCCATGACATTACCTATTAGAGCTTTTCCTGTGGGCATGGATAGCTGTTTGCTTTTGGGTTGGGAGGGCTGAAGCACCATGAGGCCTGGGTGTCAAAAGCCAAGTCAAAAACAATCAAAAAAAGACTGGCTATGTCTCTTTCCTGTGAAGTAGCAAATTCCTTTCTGATTTTTCGGAAACATTTCCTTAAAAATGTCTTCAAGCATTGCCGAGGATTAAGTCAGAAAGGTAATTTTAGTTTATTTGAAGCTGCACAAAGATAGAAAAAAAGGAAATGCTGTGAAGAAGACAAACTTGAGAGGTTTTTTTTCATTCTTTGCTCTTTGCCAAACTGAATACAAAAAAAACCATTTTGAACCTAAGTTTTTGAAATTAAGTCTAATAAAATTTCTTTCAGTTTCAAACCCAGGAAACACAAACTCATCTGAAGTCAGAGTAAGTGACATACTCTGTAGAAGAGTTTAAAACTCAGTCTTGGCACTGACATGTCATTTCAGTTGATACTTAAAAAAAAATAGTGATCCCCTAAAGTAAGAAGTCATTTGATAAGGAAGATAAAATATCCAAAAAGCTGCCCCAGGAGATGGATTTAAATTCTCTCAAACAATTCTAAGGTTTGAGCTGTGGATAAAGATACAAATTACTCCATTCTTCACAAGGTGCTCTGTTTTTTATATAGCCCATGAGGTTAGGACGCATTGCTAGCAGTCACATGACTCTAGCTAGACAGCATTTGACAAATCTTATCCAAGGTGGTGTGGTTCCTGGGGCATTCCTGCAGAGAGCTCCCAAGTCTCCAGGAGCAAGGGAGCAGCAGCACTGGAGGCCAAAACGGTGCCTGACTCCTTTCTGTTTTTTCTTGCCTTGGCAAGTGCCATTTGCACAGCAGTTAATTTAGAATAAATGAAATTTCAAAGTGCGCATTTCTTGTTCCCCCCCTTCTGCTATGTAAAGGGCTACAGTAAGAGGAAATGATTGATAGATTAGAGGAGGGACCCTCCAGAAGAGGGGAAAAGCATGAAAATTCTCTCCACTGTTCCCAGACAAGGTATTGTTCATACAAGAACATGTGGGATGGCAAGAACGCTGTTCCCCTCACCATCTTTTGTTCCCTCCACCCCCCTTTCACATGTCCAGGGGAAGGACAAGAGCTTGTAGCTGCTCCATGGCAGTAACTGAGTGCCTCATGATGATGTTCTCTGCTTCGTTCTAGAGCTTTTGCAGGGACAAGTTAAGAGCTGTACTGTTCTGCTAATTTTATGCTGTGTCCCTGCATACCTTCTGTTTCTGAAACTGCGCTGTTTCGGTGCTGCAGCGAGGTGATGTGTTGGATGGTGTGGGTGTAGTTCGTAGCGTTGAGGGTTTTATTACAATCATGCCAAGGAAATGGAGAAGGTGGACACGAAGAAAGTGTCTTGGGTTGATGTTGGCACTGCGGTATGAGAAGGGTCAGGTGCGGAAGAGTGCAGCGCAGCCTTCTCGTCTGGACGTGCCCTTAGCCTGGACCCCGCTGGCTCGGCGGCAGGCTCGGCAGGAATCGCTTGGCGCCCCGCGCCCTGCCGGCTCTGCGGGTGTGACGGGCTTTGCGCGTCCCAGCGCTGCGGGCAGCTGGGGCACCTCGACACGCGTGGCAGCCCGGTGTCGGGAGGGGGCACGGCGGGGCTGAGCCCCCGAGAGGGACTGGGCCCGGCAGGAGCCGCAGCCGGGAGCGGGGCACGCCCGGCCCGGGCTGACCCCGCCACAGAGAGGGGGAGCCCGCCAGGCTGGGGGGAAGGGGGGACGGAAGGCGCTGCGCGGCATGTCCCTCCCGGGGATGGGGATTGCGGGCTGCGGAGGGGTCAGCGAGAGGCTTCGAGACCACCGAGTGCGAGGGGCAGCGGCGCAGGAAGCCCGACGGGGGCTCTGCCTCCCCTCCCGGGTCCCGGCGCTGCCGCCGCGAGTGGGGCCGGTCCTGGGGCTGCTCCGCCGCCGGATGCCCAGAACCCCTCGCCCCGCACCGGCCGGGCTGCAGGAGGAGGAGGAGAGGAGGAGGAGGAGGAGGAAGAGTAGGAGGAGACCGGGCGCTTTCACTCCTGCTGACTGCTGAGGCAAAAGGCAGAAAAAGGAGGAGGGGAATAAAAAGTAAAGAGGGGGGAGAGAGAGTGAAAGAAAACTAAGCCCAGCTTTTGCCGGTGCTGCTTGGATTGGATCTGGTTTGAGTTTCCTCTCTGCTGGCTTGAGCAGCAAGAGAAGGAGGAGTGGGGGAAGTAACTCGCTCACTCTTCCTCTGAAGCTTTAGCAAACGTGCTGGTGCCTGTGCTGGCGGGGAGCTGCCCGGGTGCAGTTCCTTCGCAGCATATTGCTCTCACTGCCTGGACTTCTCGAGGACCTGGAGGAAAAAGACGTCACAGACCTGACAGTTGCTCACTGCCTATAGACTTGTCATTTTTTTTTTTTAATTTTTTTTTTTTTTCTTAGGGGATTCTTTTTTAAAAGTATTTTTCTCCCGTGTCTCAGAACAGCAGTTCCTTGAGTGGCTTTGAAATCCATTGCTTCCTTATCAACTTCGGGAGATATTTTTAAAAACTTTTTTAAAAAGAAAAAAGGAGAAAAAAGATAATCCTTTTGGGGGAGGGGAGATGATCGTGCTGATGTGGAATAAGTGCTCCTGCTGTCTCCTCTTACTAGCCGCGGTCCTGATCGTGGAGAGCTCCCAGCTAGACAGCTCCAGCTCCAAGGTGAACTCCATCAAGTCCACCCTGATGGGGGAGGCTCCAACTCAGGCAACCAACAGATCTGCAGGCATCCACCAGGGACTGATGCTTGCTAGCAGTAAGAAGGGCAAAATGCTAGAGCAGATGGGAAAACCTCCCAAGCACTATCATCGGCAAGGAGAGGTAGGACATGGCTTCATTGCTCGAGTGTCTGTCCGTGTGCTGTATGTAAATAATTGCTAGTCTTCCCCCTCATATTGTTTTCAGAGCTTTAATATGCTAAATTAATTGATTTACTTCATTGGGTTTGCCTGGGACAATATAATCTCGTAATGGGTGTTAAGTACTGTGCAACTGGGAGGTTTAAACCATTCATTTTTCTCTGTAGGGTTAATAACTGATGGAAGAAAGAGCAACCTAAAAATCTATCATCTTCAGCGTTTCTTTTTTTTGACTCCTTCAAAAGGTTGCCAGAAGCAAAGGAAGAAATTTCTTGTTAACTCTCAAGACAGTAAATGAGTTGAATTTGAATAGGTGAGGAAAATTTGAACATGAAGTAGAAATTCACAGCAGTGTAACAAACTTGATTTTAGAAATCACACCTGGCAAGGTGATCTCTGGTATCTTTATCCTTGGTGAGAATAAAAAAGCATGCTATCCCTGTGGTATACTTTAAGGTACAGTCCTTTGTTTAATAAGACAGAAAACAAATTCTAGGTTCCTTGTCCAGAATATGCTCCAGTGATTGTGGAAGTTTTGTTTGGTTGTGAGAGTTTGAATGTAAAGAATATAGAAAATGTTATAGAAAAAAAAAAAAAAGGTTAAGGGGAAAAAACCCCAACACTCTGACTTGCTTGGGCAGTCTTCTTTCCTCTCTACCCTACCTGGAAACTTATTTTCTGATATAAAATAATCTTCATTCAACTGTCTTTTGCTAAACTATAAAGCAGCATTTTAAGTCATCAGTCCTGTTCTTCCCTCTCAAGTCTTAACCTGGATGGTATGAATGTTGCGTGTTGTGATGTCGAAAGAGGTAGACTTCTTCAGAAAATGTAGATTTTATTGGGTATTATTAGTATCTCTAAATACAGCTGCTTTTCATAAGCAACAGTGTAGCAGCTAGAAAGCTGCCAACATTCAGCACTAAAAAGGCAAAATACTCAATGCCTGAAGGGTCTGTACTTGCCTAAATTTTCCTTATAGCAGCAGAGAAGCTGAAAGTTCAAGTAATCCACTGAAATTTCTAAAGTGATTAACATCAGCTTCCTAATAATTAAATGTTGTAATTTGGTTTTGTGTGCAGGCATAGTAACAGTAGTGGTAGTTTTGGTTTTTGTGTGTGAGAAATTTCCAAGCTTTCTTTCCCTAGCCACTCAACTGCTTTATAATTTACTCAGAATTTGGTTGCCTCTCCTTACCTCTAAGCAAAGTTTAGCAAGAGATGCTGTGATGAAGTTTCATATTACTAAAGTACTGTGCTATTCTCTAGTTCACATTTTACTAATTACAGTTGCATTACTATGTTGAATCACCTTGAGGAGATAGAGGTGCCCAATGCACCTTCTTATATGTTCTCCTTGGATTTTCTTTTGTTTTCAATGTATTCACAAAATGTCCAAATACAGGTCCTATTTTCCCACTGAGTGTTAGCAGTCTCATGAGTTTTGTGAGTTTCTGCTGCCCAGCTTTTGCCTTTTGGAGAAGTCTTGCCACCTTCCCCTGTGTACAACGTCCTCAGCGCTTCACTGTGTATTCAGCTCAATGTTGAGAATAGTTGATTATAATTCACCCAGTTCCTGAAAAACAATTTGTGCTACCTACTGGTTGTATTTGCAAGATTTGCCCCTAACGTGCCTGCCTGGACTGCGATTTCTGTGTACTTCTAGTTACTGTCATGAACCCAACAGGCACATTTCAAGTGAAAGACAGCACTGTAAGTATCTGTAGTGGTAGAAGAGACATCATGCATGTTTTCATGTTTGTAGCATAAGCAAAGACCCCCAGAGAATTGGTGGCTGTGACTCCCAGGGAGTGAAGCCTGACCTCCCATCAAGGGCTGTCAGCACTGAATTTACCCTCTCTCCCTGAGATTCTGTCCCCAAGTCCTGCATGGCCTCACACAGATGTCTGTGAAAATGACACAGATTTGCTCCCAATAATTCTAGATGATACTTTTGGCCATCTGCCTGAAGCAACACAGTTAATGCAGAATTGCAATAAAAAGAAGGAAAAAAAAAAAAAAGGGAAAATACAAGGAAAAGAAAATTAGAGGAAAGAAAAAATGGAAAAGAAAAAAGTAATGAAAAGACAAAAGAAAAAAGAGAAGAAAAGAGAAAAATGGGCTCTTTTCTGAAAACGTTTTCTCTTTGGTGATACTTCCAGCTGTAGGGCTGGTAAGCCGCTGTGTTTTTTAACAGCGGTGTCACGCATATCAACCAATTAAGACATTTCATAATCTTTTTTAAAGTACTCTCTTACTAGGTTAGTGCTTAATTTGTTTAGATTATGGGACTTTGCACTGAAGTTTACCATGCCACTTGCAAAAGAGCAGACATATGCATTTCTTTCTAAAACAATCTGTTGAATTAGTGGAATTTGTAATGTCTCAAAAGTAAGAGTATCTTTTATATCTTGGCAACATTAGATGGTGAGTTGAGTGTCTTGTTTACAACTAGGAAATAGTTTATTAAGGACCAAGGATATGCATATTAAAGAAAAATCAATAGAATTTTGCTGTTGTTTGAAGTCTGCGAGCTGTGCTTTCAGGTCTGACCAAATCTGATGAAAGGACCATCAGCCTACAACCTATTTGCTTTTCAATTATGTTAATTCTCAGGACTTGGAGCAACTTGGGAGTGTTTAATCAGCAATAAATCAGCCGATACAATAGTTGATGGCTTATCTGGAGTGTTGATGTTTTTCAGCTGGTAGTTACAGTGCTTCTGCCCAGAAAGGGAAGATCCAACGCTCTTTTGTCAGGCAAAGTTCCAGTTTAAATTAATGAAAATACTCACATGAGCAAAGCAGGTTGATCCAGCTTGCAGAGAGACTGGCGGGGCAAATGTGGATTTTAGTAAGACTTAACATTTTTATGTCTTTCTGAGGAATATTATTTATTTTCTGGTCTTATTCCCTTTACTGCCTTGGATCAGCAGAGAATGAGAAGCACTGATGTGCTAAATCGGTGAGATTTCATTCTCTTCACTGTTCTTTACTGTCACTGCTGCTTTTCCTTTTCTACAAACTGTTAATGTTTCCCCAATTTCACAGAGAATCAGAAAGTGTCTACGGCATTTGCACAAGGGAAATTCTTGCTCAAAATCAGTATTGTAAGTGTATGCTAATCTAGGTTGCTTTTGGGGGCGGGGTGGGGGGATTGGGTGTCAGTATTATATACTGTCAGCTATTTATTTCCTCTCAAAATCTGATTTAGAGAAATGCTTCTAGGGATATCCAACACCTCAGTTCCGTGACCTGTCTGTGAAAGTGTTCTGGATATATTCCCTCTCTAGGAAAATATGATACAGTGAACAGGGTCATAATTGACAGTGAAGATTGATTAGTTTTTCTGTGTGTTAGCTATAGCTTCCACTATGTTTGGGCAAAGTCTCCCGCATGAGTGCTCTAGCTCAACTATAGAGATGTAACCTGAAAAAAAAAATAGGACATACTGTGTGATGCTTGAAAGGCATGGCCATTCCACGGGTTCCTCGTTGATGATTTTGTAGCTTCTTTAATTTGCTTCATCATCTTTAAACTTCTTGCCTCTGGGTTTTATTCCCCTCTCTCCTCTGAGATGTGTCCACTGTGTCAGTGCTGGGGTTTGCACACCTTCACACTCAATCACCTTTAATGATCTGGTAGGCTGTGACCTACCAAGCTTTATTTCCAGCTATTTTCCTTCTTTAATCTATGGGTGCTGTTATCTTCTTCCCTTCCCACCTCCTGGCCACAAGCTGTCGTTTCAGCTCCTTCCCTAGCAAAATGTGTCTCTTATTCCCTTTGTCCCTTTGCTGCTGCATAGCTGTTTGGGTTTGTGCTTCCCATTGAGACTTTCCCTTCCCCATGAACATGATGGGAGCAGTAGCAATGAAGGGAAGAACTGGGACATCCAGTAGAGGGAACTGACACATCTGTGGGGCTGACTAAGAGATAATAAGATCTGGAAAAGGGAGTGAAAAGCTGGGACAAGTTTTAGTGCCTCAGAGGCACAACAGACAGCTGTCAGATAGCCTTAGTATTCCAAATGCACTTGGTTTAATGTTAAGATGTGTTTATTTTTTTTAAAATTCTCTTGCAGGTTGAGCTAAGATGTTCAAGGCTACAGAAGCCAAACCAAAGAGGCATTTATTCAAATGACTAATTTGATACTGATCTCATACCTATTAATGCGTGGACGTACATGTGTTTCTTGGACAGGACATAGTTACCCACAAGGACTTGCTAGAAAATGTTTGGATGATGCTTTGTAGCGAGTAAAACAGCATGAGATGTAGTAATTGAATGCAGTGCCCTGACAATGTTACAATAAAATGTACCAAAGACACCAAAAATGTAACCACAATATCTTAAATAGCTAGCGACCAAGACAGTAAAAATTATTTCTCCATGGGATTAAAAATAAATTAATTAAAATAGCTAGAAATTACATCCAGCAATAGCTGACTTTTATTTATTTTTTTAATTAAAAAAATTACAGAATTGCTAAATCTGCAGAGGCCACCAGAGGATTAATTCTTTACTCTTGCTGTTTGGTGTTAGAAATCTGGGTGACATACTCATTTACTGGCAGCAGTCTTGCTAAATAACCTACTGGCTTCCCTCTTAACTGCAAAAAATGGGGGGCAGAGTATTATCTCCTTCCTGGGCCATGCTTGGTGTCCCCTTCAAATTGTTATTATTAACTGATGTCATAATATAGATCAAAAGCTCCTATAAAGTAGCTTTACTACGAGTATTTCTTATTAGCTTTGCAACAATACCTAGAAAATTTCTAGAACTCTGATGTGCTGCTGGGTGTGCAAGTACTTAGGAAGAGTCAGTTTCTGTATGGAAAGTCTGTCAGAGCTTAATGACAACACAGAAGATGATGAAGCATGATTACATTTTCCTCTCAGAAAAGTGAGTCTGATTAACTCATTATGTTTGATTAACTGATGCTTTGCAGATGCAAATAGAGCACAAGTTTAATTTTGATCTTAATTATCTCAACACCGGATGTCTCTTGCAAGCACTTCGTATCTCATGGCTTGTCAATAGAGCCTTTGGTCCTTTTACACTTGTACTTACAAATGCCTCACCCTGAAAATGTCGTTCAGGAGGAATTTAGCTCTGCAGAGGAGGAGCCACATGAAGCTTCTGCTTCTGTTTGGTTTTCCAGCACGGCTTCCCTCACCAGGTTTTGTATATCTGCTTATTTTTTTAAGTATATCCAAACAAGTTTAAGGTATATGTAAAAATGTTAATTTGGAGAACTTGTTCAAAACAGAGAGCTCCCCCCTGCATGTGCTTGCCAAGGTCACTACCAAGTTCATGCCACCGCCTGTGTGCACACACTGGTTGTGGCTGGCAGGAATCAGGGAGTGGTGGGACACACCTGGAGCCAGCAGCCCCTGCTTGGCCCATCATTGCCACGGGGCTTGTCACCATGTCCTGTGGAGCTTCGTGTTGGTTTTGGCACCACAGTCATGAAATGTCTGTGATGGATTTAAGGAGCTGGAGTTTGTATGACACCACAGACATGGTGGAGAAAGGTAAAAGCCACCATTCTGCTCTTCCTGCACTGGTAAAATTCCAAGTGTATTAAGAATTTTATATTTACTCTTTTTTTAGTGAACTGAAGATAATTCTTTTGAAATCTTTGTCTTTTACTGCTGTGTTCTAGGTGGTGTTTCTGGTACTTTTAGGTTGAAACCTATAGGAAGCTTCTATGAGCTTCATATCCATGGATGTGAAAGGCCAATACAAAAGCCAAGAAGATCAGAAGGTTTGCTTTGCTACTATTTTAAAATGAATTTTTCCTGCAAAAGTTTTTATTTTCATTAGAGATCACGAACTTCATTTCGTCTTTTTTTTCACAAAGTGTAGGATGTGCACTGGCAGTGTGTGTCCCCAAACCATCACTTTTCTTCAGTGTAACTTTTTTCCTTTTTTGGCTGAAGGTCAAATTTATTCTAATGGAAATTGTAATGAACATCAAGCAATTTTCAAATTGTAATGAAATGTGGAAATAGATGATTTATGGTATTTCCAAGCTAATTGCAGAATCCTTTTCTCTAGAATGGGCTACAGAATGTAGTGTTAGAGAGCAAGCGAGATGGCTTAAAAGGATACATATGTTCATACTAAAGGACAGCATAATACTAAATCACAGCAATCTTCAAATAAAATAATGAGTTTTGTTCATCTTGGTTACAGTTTTTTGGGGATAGGCCTCAAATCCATCTATAATTTATAAATTTTTGTTCACACAAACAGAACTTGAGTTATGAAAATAAATGGAATACAAACACAGAGTGGGAACATGGAGTTCACTCATTCAGCAGCTATTTTATTCTTACTAACGGAAAGAGCAGAGCAATGCTACAAAAAAGAAAAAAAAAAACTTAAAAGTTGTTGGGTTTCCCCCCCTCAAAGCACATAAGCACACGGTTCAGCCCCTTGGGACTTTCTTAAAGCTAAGCTTTGATATGATTGAATTTTCATATGCATAGTAATGAATCTTTGAGACATGCATGTTGCACATGTGTAGTGCAAATGGCACTGGTTTAGCATTTTGAGCAGTAAGCAAAGGCAGACTGCTCTGCACATGCTTGGGAATGAGGTGTTGCTTCACTCTGCAAGCCCTCTGCCTCATTCTCTGTGCATCATGTAAGTGTGAACCAGGCTGTGCATGCTTTTAAAAGCATATTTATCGGTCCAGTGAATGAGAGGACAGGGTTCAGTTCTACGTGTTTTGGCAGCTTGCCTCGAGTAAAGCAGTGACTTGCTGTCAGCATGATCTCCTCTCTGCAATCTGAAATGACTACAGTGGAGATCTCTTAAAGGAACTGCGAACACAATACATTGATGTTGCAGCAGGAAACTTTTATTCTTGGAATCTCATTCTTAACTGGAACAGCATCAGGGAAAGGAGTGCATCTAGTGGGGGAAGTTCTCATTTACTTTTCCTTTTGCACAGAGCAAGGTAGCTTCCCAAACTCAGTTCATTTTTGGGTTTTTTTTGCTATATGTTCCTATAGAAAATGGTGCACCTCTTCTTGGCAGTCTGAAAAGATACTAAACTGGACATTCTGCTGTGGCATGACCTGTCAGGATTAGTACATACTGCAGTGTACTTGCCATATTTCTTTGTTTCTTTTCTTTTGGCTTGAAAATGAGAACACAGAGCCCTCCCACCCAGTTTGTTGTGGACTCAGGATTCTCTTTTCTACTCAAAAAATAAAAGTTTGTGTTTCTTTCTGTCTTCTGGGGTTTTAGATTGCCCACACAGAGGCTGAGCTAGCAGTCTTTCACTCTCCCTAGGAGTACTGAGTGCGTACTTCCTTTCTTTCTTTTTCCAAACATCATCTGCCTGTCATTCTTCAGGGGTGAGGGAAGACAGGACATATCAAATGGTCATGTTTTACCAGACCTGCCATTCTTAAATTTCAGTTTATCATCCACTGAGGTAGCAATAATGACACCATCTGGCTCACATAACCAACCACTCTGTGTGAACTGAACACTATGGGGTTGCCCAGTGAGACTGAAAGTTGTTACTCCCAACAAAGCTAAATTTCCATTTGTATATTATTCATAACCAATTCCTGTGGTAGGGTGAGAGAGCGTGGGTGTAGGTTAGAATTCAGGAATGGAAACTTTGGGAACCAAGAAAGGACCATGAAAACAGGAGGTTGCCATCCTCTCTCCACACTTTCTCCATATGGAGCCAAATGTTGGTGTTGCCTCATGTCATCTTACAGGTAAAGAGAAAAACTGCATGGGCTTAGAAGTCTGCTTTATAGTTTGGTGGTAGTATTAAACTGCTTAGCTGCATACAATGTTTTTGTAATTGTTTAAATAAATACAGAGTTTTTAAAATGCTCTTCAGGAATGCTTGTAAACTTCTGTGCTTGGATTTGTCCCCATTGCTATCTTCCAGACATCCCACTCCTCGCCAGGAAAATGGCTTTTTAACAAGGAGAATACTCTGGAAATTACTTTCTGAGAGGGTCCTGGCCACAGCAGCTGCAACAAATTGCCACTGAACTTCAGTCCCAATTGTTTTTTATTGCTAAAAGGATAAGTGACCAAGTGAATACTTGTATTATAGCTTCACGACAGTTTATTAAGTATCGAATTGTAGTGTGTGATCTTGTCTAACCAGAAGATTAAGGTTTTCCTGTGGAGAAAAATTTCTCTCAGACTTTGTACCGATGCTTCGGCTGCAAGAGGGTGAGAAAGTCCTGCCAGTCCCAAACTGTTCTGTGGTTAGGCTGGCTTAGGCTTTTCATCTGCTGGGGCTGCTCAGTGATGTCAGCACAAGCAGAGCTATAACAGCATGAGGCAGCTGAGAAGTCAAGGCACCGCAGCCCATTGCATGTTGGTCCACCTCCTGCTGAGGAAACAAGGCCATGGGGGGCATTTCCTGAGCAAGAGGGTTTTGAGTAGCAGCACAGCTTCAGTATAGCTCAGATTATGCTAAGTGGGAAGCATTTTGGGCATGATTTTCCAATTAAGCAACACAGAGCCCAGGAAGGTCAATAAAGGATGGAACAAAATCTTGAGATGGTACAGGAAGCATGCTTGTGTCCTTGAGAAGGATTGGTCACCTGGAAAGGAGGTGCAGGTCTGCTTGTCCTCCCCTCAGCCTCTCTGCTCAAAGTTTGAGGATCCCTCCTTCCCCAGACATGCTGGCCTCACTGTCACTGCTGTAGCTTTGGGGCTTGGGTTTGGTTTTGTCCAATGCATTTTAAAGGATGGTGCCTTTTCTTGAGCACTATCCTCTCAAGTTATCAGTGAAGAATAGATAAGAAAATCTTTATTTCAGGCACACATGTGCACTGCAGGTGTGAAGGGAACTCTTAAACTGTTTATGAGTGCACAAAGCCTCATGAACAAAGAGGGCAGAAAAGAATGTTGTCATTTTAAGGAAAAATATGTTTTAGGGGCCTGTTAAAAAATAAAGCCAAAACAGAACAGCAAATGGGCTGCAGATTGTCTGTGTAAGAGGGATTAGCACCCTGAAAATCTCTGATAGGCTTGTGCCACAGATAGTCCCAGTCAGCCAAGATGCCATTTGACAATGGAGTGGGTATCCACTGTCAGGCTCTTGTCTTGGAGAGTTACCCACAAAATCCTCTTCGATAGGCATACACAGGTGAGTAGGATAGCACTGCCTTAACTCTGTTTTAAAGGTTTTAGATGACTAGAAGTCAACGGAGACATTGTATGAAAGGTGTGATAGTGGGGTGTGAGTTCCAGATCTGGGTGCCCTTGTCACTTTTACGCTTGGTGGGGTTGAAGTCTGTCTTACTGTTAAGGGTCAGAAGGGTCAAGGATGGCTAAAATGAGAGAAAACACATTACTTTCTTTAACAGCCATGTGAGGATATCTTAATTTGTTTGGAACAGCTTTCAGGTACACTGAGGGTAGCATCCATAATGGTGGTGACAATTCAGTATCCAAACAAAAGTGATGTAACTCACTTCCCTCCAGCAGTATTTTCCAGCAGATGCTCCAAAAAGTTTGGCTATAGACTCAAGTTCATGCTGCTAGAAATGCTACACTTCAGCTCTTTGCTCTGCAAAATATGCTGCTTTATTGCCCTTCATATCCAAGAAGTGCCACACACTTCTGCACAGAAAGCCATCTCAAAGGTTTGGCTCTGTTTACTGACATGATGAGTCTGAAATGTATTTATGTACCTAACTCCCTGAATGTTTTCAGTGGGAATTAGGTTCTCCATGCATTTAGGAATGTAGTTGTGGTCTTTTCCATGCACAAGAGAAATTCAGAGGAAGTTGTCTGTCTGAGACTCAGTGCAAAGCATGCTCAGGGACAAGGACTTCTCTTTTCCTTCATCACCTTGTCCGATTTTGATCATCAGAATAATTTGGTATAATTATTACTACAGAAAAGTTTAATCAGAATACTTTATGCAGTTCCCTCAATGATGAAATAATTATATAAAAAATCAGTTATAGGTTGTATCTAATGTAGCAGACATGGTTACACACCAGCCCTTCTCTCTGGGTTATAGTCTTCATAGTTACTTTTTTCTTAAACCAGCATATCTTTTTTTTTTTTTGTTTTTTTTTTTTTTTTTGTCCTGTAAAACTGGACATGGATGCAGAGATGTTGCAAGGAGAGCTGTAGTGCTTGTCTTTAATGAGCTTCTTCCTGACCCACCCTGCGTAAAGCAGTTGACACATCATGTGTTGTGCAGCTGGGACGGCTACCCTGGCACATATCTCTGATATGTGAACGTTTTGACTTTGGCCTTTTGGAAGCACTGGTCCCATGCTGTTCTCCAGAGTCATGTTTAAGTAATTTCCCAGATACTGTGGATATAGGGCCGGTAGGAGCAAAAGCTGCAGTGGAATTCACGAGTACAGATTTAGCTGATTCTGTGAAAACAGGTTGCGCAACACAGACTGACAGTTTCTGGATTTCATTTTCTCTCTTTCCTTGGTTTGACCTCCAGTGTTCCTTCTGTCAGCTGGTCAGTATTTGGTTCTGAAACTGTAGAGTTTGTGCATTTTGTGTGTATGTGTGAATGGTTGGGGTTTTTTTTTTGTTTCAGTTTTTTTGTGGGGTTGTTTTAATTTTGCAATGTGGCCCTTTAAATTTGCATTTTACCCCTTGATCAAAGGGCAGGCCAGTTTCTGTGAGACAGCAGCTCGGAGGACTTGAAGAGTGCCGATGTGGTGCAAGGGTGAAATCCACACTGCTGAACAGTCTGAGCAGACAAGAGCAGCCACGGACAAAGTTCATGCCCTGTCAGTGGAACAATGCACATCTCTGTCCCTGTAGTATGGGGGCTCGGCTGCTCCTGATGCTCCTGACTCTACTGGAAGTGTTGGTTCTTGTATGCTTTGACCATTTGTTAGTAAAATGGTCACTGCTTTTACTTTTGATCCCCTTCTGCCCTAAATGACCCTGTTGTTGGGAAATCAATTTAAAGAGTAGCTACTAGAGGACATTTTGTGAACATTTGATCAAAATCAAATTACGCCATCTTTGCTCTTCAAATACTTGTGCCAATGGAGCTATAGCTCAAGTAAAAAAACTTTAAAGAAACGGATATGCCAAGTTATTACCCATCCCATAACTGATTCAAATAACTGATAATTAATCAAAAATAAGCAGGATTAAACTGCCACATTTCACTATACAGGGAGGCTATGAGCAAAGCTTCACATAAACCTTTCAGGACTGATACTGTTTAATTTATTGGCAAGTGTTCTGGAAAATGGGCACAGAAAGTTTTACAAAAATTTATTCACAACAGTAAAAACTTCAGTGGGCCACAGAGTTGCAGTAAATGCCAGTATACTGACCACCTGAGAGATAAATGCCATAGGTAAAATTCCATTTCTAATAGTGTAAATCAATACAATATGGCACCATGTGATGGCAATTTGGCACATAAGTGATAACCTGTAATTTACTATCTTTCGTGATGAAGCAGCAGCAGAGAGACAAAAATTAAATAGTAAGAACATATTTTAAAAAGCCAAGTGGAATATCAGCTGAAAAAAAAAAAACAAAGCAGAGGGCATTTTTAAACTGGTTCTAATCTTGTGGTGCTGAGTAACTGTTAAAAGATATAAAAGCAGTCAGGATTAAATGGAGAAGGGATGATCATAACACCAGAACTGCTTAAACACAGGAGAAAGTAAATAGAATGCAAAGACCTAGTTTGGAAAAGGGATGCCCATGGGAGAACAGGATGGAGAGAAATAAAGTACTGAAGAGTCAGAGGTAGGTGAGTGGGGAGCAATCACTCAGTGTTTGCTGTAAAAGAAGAGCCAAGAGCAGACAGTGTGAAATTATCAGACAGCCAGGAACTACTTTTTCATGTTGTGGAGCTCATTGCCACATGACGCTGTGAGAGCCATGTGTGGGAACTGCTCCCATGGAGAGGAGACAGGCATAGAGAGGAGAGATGGCACTGGTGGGTACTGAACTCCCAGCCTCAGATGTGTCTAAGTGGCTGTTGGCTGAAACTGGGAGAATGCAACTGGGAGAAGTCCTTCTGTGCTTGCCTGTAATCTTATTCCTCTGAGTATTTGCATCTAGCTGGATGCTGGCCTGGCCACTTTTCTCTGATAGGTTATAGCAACTTTTATGTACTTATGCAGTTTTTTTCTTTACCAGTATCATAAGTAGCCCTGCTTGTTGCCTTAATTTATCAGGAAACTTAAGCATATCTGGTTCAATGTAAGCATTTGTGTTTTTTGTACTTCTGTTAGGATGTGCATATACAAATATTATACAAAAACTTAACTAATGAGCTGAACCCAATCCTTGGGTCTATGACAGTGGACACTGATTTTCTTATCCTCTCCAATGCCCATGGACATCAGTGTTAACAGTACCATGAATGCCATTGTGACTTCATTATCCACATTTTTAGTCAAAATGTTAAATAGTCCAAAGAGATTGCTGCAGCAAATGGAAAACATGACTGTAATGAAAAGGAAATGGAAAAAAGAATAAAGAGGTGAAGAAGCTTAGAACAGATTTACAAAGTATGTAGGATACACAAGCCAGAGGAGACCTTTCAAAGTTTTTTGCTAAAATTTAATCAGCTACAGAAGTAAATACTTTCCAAAAAGGGTAAGATTTTTAAGTCATTCATTAATCAGAATAAAGATTTTTGGGATTTGGGGAGGAAGGGGTGTGTGTCTTTTTGCTTTTCTTTCTAATTTCCTCAAGAATTTTGCTAATGAGTAAATCCTTCCCTTACAAATTATCATTATATACAGGGCTGAGTATCTTCAAATTTTTGAAAAGTCCAATGTTTCCCAAGTTGTTACAGTTTTGATGGAAACTACTCTGATGCCAGGGAAGTACAGGGTGGGTTGGCTCTGTCTACAAATAGATAAAAAAAGCCGAGGACAAAGAACAACTCAAGATTACAGTCAAGCTCCAATAATCTCCTGTTTTATCTTTGAAGTCAATTTGACCAGAGATTTTAGGAGCCTAAATAGAATTCACAGTGTTAAAAGTGCTGGTATGTGTATATTTGTGTGCATGTCTTTCCCTGCTTTCACCAGATCCTTCTCTGCATCAGGCAACAGTTGGAGTTCACAAAATAGTGTGTTCCCTCTGTTGTTTTCCCCTTGCAGCAGTCTCTGGTCATCATCTCTGGCTTAATGAGTATTGATAGTATTAAAAATTTTTTTTAAACCCTCCTTTGATCTTCCACCTGCAAACTCCAAAAGAGCTAAAAGCCATGGTTAACACACATGTTTAAATACTTTGGCGTTCAAACTTGGATTCCAACCATCCAGGTTCAGTAAAAAACTTGGCAGAACTGCTGCCTCTCCACTGTGCTTGACAGCAAGGTGTGATATCTTGTGACCAGTTGATTGATGTGAAGATACTTGGTGCATTTATGGCTAGTGCAGTACATGAATTTTGGTAGATGAGACCAAGTCCAGTCTGCTCCCTTCTCTAAAGCAGCTGTGGAAAGGAGCTTGCTATCCTAAACTTGTCTGTTTGTTAAAATCTCTGACACATTTTTTGCTGGTGAAAAAAAAATCCCAGCTAATGGTGTGTATTTGTTCATTCTGCTGGTTTTGTGCATATGGTGTATTAGCTGTCTGAGCAGATTGTTTTCAATGGCTGTGTGAGATAGTATTTTATAGGGCCACAAATACTGTAGTATTTTATAGTATTATATGGGGCCACAAATGCTTTGTTGGTTGGACTTCAAGCATAATACTTGGTTGGCTCAGTCATCAGTTATGCTAAATTTCTGGGGCATTGATTCCAAAAGCCTGTCAGTGTATGCCATCTGAATTTCTCCATCAGTAAAGTGTTCCTCTTTGAAAAAAAATACATGATATTTTAAGGAACTAAAAGTGCTTGGAAGATGATAACGTAGATGACCAATCCATACATTTACACAATGGGGAGTATTTTTAGAGAAGAGAAACACAGAAGAAGTTAAATGTTTAGAAGTTTAATAGGAAGTGCACAGGTTGAATATGACCCTGCTTAAGTCAGTATGCTTTTAAACAGTAGTTTTTCTAAACATACCTTGGAATAGTTTTAATATTTTAAATATGCATACCTAACATAAAAATAATCTGGTTTTTTTTCTGTTTAGTTCAATGTAAAAAAACCCATGCCATTTTCAAAATTGGTACAGATTCTAAGCAGAACCATATCATAATTTATTGCAGAAAGGAAGAATATTTGTTTTGAGAACCTACATTTGCTCTTGAATCAGCAGGTTATGCTGCATTCATTTCATATCCTTCTCAGTTTTCATGCTCTCTCATCCATCTCTTTCTGATATTATATTAAACTCTTGAGTGTATAGAAATTTAGATTCCCAGGACTCTGAGTTAGAATGGAACTCAATTCATCTGACAGACTTTGGAAACTGGGACTGTAATTCCCAGTTCATTTAGATACTTAATGATCATTCAGTCTTCTGTCTGTGTTTCTACTTGCTCACTCACTTTTTACACAGTAGGAGTCAGTCAGTCTTCAGATCAGAAGCATATGGTACCCCTCCAGCAGACAAACATTTTCCACCAACATTTTGAAGAGAATGAAAATCTAAATAAATAACCCCCAAGGCTGAAAACAGCCTATTCACCAAACAGCAATTCCACACGAAAAATAAATGTTCAGCAAAGTGATCTTTCATTTGAAAATTGGATCCAGACTCTACAAACCGAGAAGGGTGAGCAACTGTGTCGTATGTGGCGCAATGCAGTTTGTCTGCAAAGTGTGCTGCCACAAGGTACTGATGTTCTGCTTACGGGGAAAAGCAACCTGGGCAAAAGTTAAACTGTTTGTTTGTCAGCAAACTGTTAAAATCATGGTACCATGAATGTTGTCCCTCATGAATTATGAATGGTTAGTGTGTGTGGACCATCCACCAGCTAGTTCAGAATGATGCAATTCAGAACAGATTCATCTTTTAACGCTTTGTTTTGAAAAGTGTAGATTTTTGTTCTTTGAAGAAAGGTGGTAAAATCATTATGTCTGAAAGGCAAACAAAAGTTAGTCTTTTAGAAGGTCAGACACACAGTTCCATGTTTATCTTTTGCTCTAATATTGTAGTTTCTCAGTAAATTAATCATTGCTGCATTGGTTTTTTTTTTGCAAGGAATTCACTTCTTCCATGGAGCTACCTTTAGTACCAGTAGTAGTAGTATTATCTGATTGAGAATGGAGGGAGGAAAAGTACTATAAGAACTTAAGGGCCAGTTATCCTGTCAAAATGCAGTGTTATAACTCAGCTGCCTCTTCAAGCAGCAATGTGAAGTGGAAATCTAAGGGTTCTTTTCTGAAAAGAAAAATCACTGTAAGCTATCATAACTTAGAAGATTTCATTTTTCCTGAATTGCACTGATCTTTTTTCCACCTCTGCAAGTCTGTGATACTTATAAGAGCTAAATCTAGTACCTTTGTGCTTCAGGCTAAGGTGAATTTGTTCTTAAATTGATTTAGCAAGTGATCAGTAAGAAAAAGATTTTAACAAGGCAACTAAAGATTTCTACCTTTAAAATACTTACAAAATTTTAGCCAAGGACAAAATTTTAGGGGTGGTATAGTAAAGACAATATCTGTCATTTTCCGTCAGTGATAGCACATGCTAATTTGTTATTTTTTATATTATATATGACTTATATATCTGTACATATGTGCATATAGACTAAGACAATTTATCATATGTAGATTAAGCAGGAAGTTTAAAATTTACTTTCTGGGGGTTTTTGCTTATGTTTTATGTTTTTTGCTGATTTTGTGTTGTTATTAGAGCTGGTTTTGCAATCTCTAGTATCAGGAAAAGGGAAAACACTTAAAAGTACAAGAAGTATTGATAAAGACCAGTTCTTTGATTCTTTATTGATAAAGATTCAGTCTGGGAAAAATCTTTAAAGAAATTAGGTATTTTGAAAACTAAATTATTCATTATTCTAAAATGAATGATTCATTCCTACTAAATGCTCAAAGCATAGCAAATTTCCTTTTCTAAATGGTTTTGAAGGTGAGGTTGGAGTTTGGAAATAAAGTAAAATTGTTATAAAACAGGTTGCTTTAAAAATGGCATAATGTGCTTTCGTATGTATTGTTTTCCAAAGTTTAAATTTAGTCAGTTTACAAACGGGATGAGAATTATTCTATCTGTTGGAGATGAAACCTGTTCTGAGATCAGTCTGTGCACTTTTTCTGGTTCACTCATTACAAACAGTAATAATTTTGTGATTGCTTTTTGGTCAAGAGCTTTGCTGTTTATGCACATGCTAGAGAAGATTACTGTCTGGATTCAGGTTAATAGGTGTGATAAAAGAGTGGAAATGTTTACTGTGTTAAGGAAATTCAGAGAACGGCTGATTTCAGACGGATCTTTTGGTACAATTTAACATTATCCCTTACTTCAGCAACCTGATTTCAGGTGGAAAGACTAACTAAGACATTTGTAGCACAAAGCTAGCATTTCTCTGGTTAAAGAAGCATTATTGAAGCATAAACTAAAATTTTCTACTTGAAGGGACTGCTTTGACTGATTTTGGATCCCCCACCAAAAATAACCATAGTAAATAATAAATGTAAGATTGGTCTCATATAGATGTGCAAGAAATGTGAATTGTCAAGTGCAATCTGATTCCTTGGTACTACTTGTCATATTCCTGTGAAAATTAATGGGAAATTACAAATTTCTACCAACAGCAAATCTGGCCCCTATTTTTTATATAAAATAACTCTATATTCTTCTAATTTCTATAATTTTAAACCACAGTGGTGCAAAAAAAAAAAAAAAAAAAGCCTGCATTAATTCTTTCCTCTTATAAGTGTGCATCTTGGCATATCTGACATCTAGCAGTATTTAGGAATGCCAGCCAGCCTTCCATGTCTGTTTTTATAATGTTGTATGTCAGTCAAAACTGCCCTACAAATAATTGTTGTCTTTGTCCTACCCCTCAGCTTCAGAGCCATGTTTTAAAACAAGGCTATAAGAGTTGTTTTCTTGTATAGATAAATCTGTTAGCTGGTGTTTCTGTCTTGTGTTTATCATGAAAACTCGTTGGAAATCTCAGTTATATCAAATTATTTCTAAACCACTTCCTATTTGGTAAGGTAAGATGGGATTGATAAAACAAAGAAGTGTTCATTTGACGTGTGGTTTTGTGACTCACTGGGTAAAACTATTTATGCTGTGTGATTCCAGTAGGTTTTCAAACAACATCAAGGAGATATTTATTGGCACCGCTGTTTTTGTGGCACTGAGAAAAGAATAAATAAGTGTAAGGGAACAGCTGTTTGAAGTTCTTCTAGGAGAATTTAAATCCCCTATTTTCCAACAATGTGAATGAGTCTGCATTTGAATGCTAAACCAGAAAGGTTTATAGTGCATATGGTACCTATTTGAATTTTTTAAATGTCTAATTTCTGCTGTGGAAATGGAGGCCAGCTTGAGTTATTTATTGTGGGATGCAGAAGGAAATCACGACCCTTTGCAGGGACACGTTAGAATCCCTGCACCATTCAGCCAGTTTTCTCCTGTCACACCTACTTAAATTTTCAAAAAGAAGCTTTAATGTATTGAGTGTGCTCTGGATCTTACTAGTTCCGAGCACTTATGACAGCTTTCAGAGATTGCTGGTGGCTCCCAGTAGATTGTAATTCTAGAAACAGGAGCCTGATGCTAAGCATCACCACCTGTTCCCCATTATTTTCCTTCAGAAGAAAACAATGCAAGTATAAGATTACATACTAATGGAACTCATTTTCACTAAATAGGTACATTTGGTCACATGTTATTTGGTGGCCCATAAAAGAAAAAGAGGAAAATTGTATACTCTTTTCAAAAGGGAGAAGCAAATAAAACTTAAATTCAGAGTTTCCTAAGTAGGATTGCTAAACCAAATTCTTCCACGGCAGGTATACCAATATGCAATATGTAAGTACATACAGATTGCTTGTTGGAATACCTGGGTTTTCAATTTGATTTGTTGTCATATCCTAAAAGGCTTTGGACTTCATTCATCTCTTTGTAAATTCCCTTTAGAGCTAGATTTGAACCTTTTTGGCATTTGCACTGAATTCCTATTTCTGCTTTGCTTAAAACAATGCAGGTCTCATCTCTAAGCAAGGTTTCTCTACTGCCTCTCAGTAGAAAAAAATATAAGCAGATACAGCACGTTGATAATGATACTTGCAAGTTAAGTAGTTGCTTGTTGCATTCTGTTATAATTTGCAATACATCAGCGTGGTCCCATGTTACATGTCTGCTATATGGTCATGTGACATATATCTAGGTAATGAAGGAATGTTTAAAATGAACTCATCACTGCTTTTCTCGCGGGTGTTAGCATACACATGTAGGCAGTACATTTTTCAAGCATGTGTATGTCTCCCTCCCTTGGAATCCTGAACATGTCAGCATTCCTGTGGAACCTGTGATAGCCTGGCCTGGTCGGGGTACTCACCAGTCCTGCTTTTGGGTGCAGACCAGCCTCTAAATTGTATCTATATATCTGCTTCTTGGCAATTCTTGTTGCTGTTTTTCCTTTTGCTGATATCTTATTCCAAAAAAAAACCAGCTTTTTTTTTGCCTTTTTTTTTTTTTTTTTTTAAGAAGTTTTTTTCCTGCTTGTGTTGCTTGGTGATTCTTGTCTGAGAATCCATGTCAGACTGTTGGTAGCCTTTCAATAGTCTTCCTTCTTGCAAACTCTTCAGTAAAAGGTGGTGGGTTTTTTGAGATAACACGCTTCAACAAACGTGCTATTTCCTGATTTTGCAAACAAGGTTCAGCTGTTCATTGAATGGCAGCAAATTAAGGGTGATTTTACCTACTTTTTGCACCTTTGGGGGGATGAGGTGTTACTAGCAGTGTTTCTTTGCTGTGTTCATACCTGGGAGACAAACCCTTCAGTCAGTAATCCCATCAAAATTAATGGGGTCATGCGTGTGGGACACTTTGTAGCTACTAAAAGTATTTTTCCGGCATAGGTTTGGTGTCTGTATGAGGCAGCCAAAATGGAAGTACTGTCTCAGCTGTAATTACCAATGGAAAAGTCTTAGGATCAAACCTTTGATATGGTTTATTCTCTCAGATGTGTTTGTTCTGTAGTATTGGACTGGGTTCTTAACTCTGAAACGAAGGTTTTGCACAGAGGAAGCAGAAATAGATTTATGGAGTGCTCTATAGCTGCTTTTTCTGAACGAAGTACTGCTCTAATGACATATATTCAGGGACTAGGTTTGTCTGCAAATCACATTATTTAAGCTTTTAAGAACTTCATTTCAGATGTACCAAATGGATTTTAGTGGACATTGTTAGACCATGACATTACTCAGTACATAGATGAGTGAATGTGGTGTTTCTGAAAAACTGACAGGCATGGTCTTACCTTTCTGTGATCGAAACAAAGCATTTCTATGCCTCTTTTCAAAAGTGTGTTTAAGCTGCTTTAAATTAACTGAAAGTGAATGCTTCCAACCAGCAGAAAATTTACATTTCATAATTTTTCTTCTGTAATGTATTGATGACCAGCTCTTCAAATCTTTTATCATGAGCTAAGTCTGTAGTGAGTAAATCTATTTTGAAGTTCAGTGAAACCATGGGATCACTGTGAGGACTACTCACTCACATTAGGGAGAAATTACAAAATCATGGCTTTTTAGCTTTTTGAATTACCAAATAACTTTAAAACTTCATTCTGATTTTGGCTGGGAAAGCCCCTTTGTTGGCCAAACACAAAATTTCCATTTGTTTACATCAGGTTTTTTCTCCCAGAGCAGACAACAGCAGTGCTGGATTCAACATCTAAAAGCTCTCTGGCAGGATTGGTGCCTGCACCCAGCCTGGTAAACACTGTAGCTTTACTGTTCTTCATGTAACTTGCTAATAAAAGCAGTGATCTGGGAGAGTCATGAGCCGAGTTCTGCCTAATGGAGTCTCATTTAAACTGTGGCTTTCTGCTTTTCGTTTGAACTTCTCAAAAGTCTTTCTTGAGTTACACTCGATAGGAATGATAAGGGTACTACTGCACATTCCATAGCAAATCTGTAACACACAGGGTGTTTTTCCACTTAGACGTGCGTGTATTTACATGGAAGTTGGGCCTAAGACAGAGTCTTGTTTCCAGACCAGAAGTACTTTGACTTGAGGACTCTAAGATCACTAACTTTGATTTTTGGTGCATTGTAAACAACCGTGGCTTAAGCATTGGTAAAAAGCAGCTGACACTGAAAGGAAAGGAGGAAAAAAAGTCAGCAAATGTTTGTATAAATACCTGAAAGAGGTGCTGGGGAGGATTCAGGCATTTGTATTTTGCTCTTAGCATGCACACTCTACTGGCCATCACTTTATGGCCAGGGGGTCTTAGTGGTGTGACAAATTGTTTCGCTGCTGCTAATGCTGATATTTGTCAGTGCCTTCCATCTTGCTTCACTGAGTTTTATGATGAAGACATTAAACCACAGCAGAGGAGTAGGTCAGTGATTGCAAGGGGGTGTGTGTAGATCACCTTTGTCCTCTGTTTAAAGAAAAATGGACTAATTGCACTAGGATGAGCTTCTTCCTGTTTTTTTCCAGGTCTCATGATCAAGCATGGTAAGTCGTGTTAATACAAGATAAGGAAAAATAAGAAAATATTTGGAAAGGGATGTTTTGAAGCAGAATTATTATGTTCTCTCCAAATGTGTTAGAAAAAACATCAAAATAGCAATGTAGTTGTATTTTATGTTCAAGGAATATTCTGAAGTATACACAGGCCTAACTGATAGACAGTACACTTATGACATATTTCTGAGGTACTACTCAGTATCCATGCTCATGCTCTTTCACACAGTCCACCTGTAGGCTTCAGCCTGATTGCATTGGTTTAACTGAGGAAAAAAATCTCTTTTATTGAATAAACCCAGATAAATACACTTACATTAGATTAAATCTTTGAAAGTACACCATGTGCTATCTAGGGCTTGAGCTAAGTACTGAGTAATTAACACACCCTATTGTTGCAGGTCAAGATAGCCTGACACCCTCAAACCAAGAATTTTGACTGATCCTTTATTTATACTGACAAAGTTTATCCCTCTAAAATATATTATCTCTTGGCTGTTAACCCTTTAAGATAAGCACTGACTTGCCTTTGGGCTAAGTCCTGAAGTGACATGCTTAAGTGAGGTTCTTTTGATTAAAATGAGAATAGTGCACCAAAATGACCAGTTATGGGTTTTCAGGCAGAAAGTAGCACAAGGCTGTACCCCAGTGCCTCAGTTTAGAGAGATTCTCTGAGTAGGCAAATTGCTGAATGCTCCTACCTCATATGAGCCTTTGAGCTGGTTTCAAGGAAAATCCACCAGATTTAGGAAAAACTCTTAATTCTTAAGCAGTGGTACTTCGTTGCTTTGTGGGCTGATTTTCCTACTTGGGAGAAACTTCTTAGGACGATAGAAATTGTACCCGTTTGGAAAATGAGTGGTCTGTGGAAAAGGGGTAATTTTCTGTTTTGGTTTGGGGTTTTTTTTTCCCCTGTGATTTTTCACAAAATATGCAAACACTCAGGTGAATTTAGTCACTTGGCTATGCCAAGAACTGCCTAGTGGGTTTTGCAGCTCTTCCAGCAGAGCAGGTGTGCAACCATAACTGATGTAAGAGTTGGTTCAGTGCAGGTGGAGAGAGATCCTCAGGGCCAATTCCTCATCAGAGCTAAAGAGATGGCCCAAAGGGAAGTGTGCTGTCTCGTTGTTTTAGTTCCAATGTATTCTGAGCAATCCTATCTCCTGGAGATTTAGAAGAGCAGGAAACTGAAAGGGAATTGCTTGACTTGGGAAATACCCTTCTCATGACTAAGGAAAACCACCTAGAGTTCATTACTTTTCTGTGATGAAGTACTTTTAATTCATGTCAGCCTGGTCTGTTTTTCTGCCTCCTTGTCATGCATATGGGAAAATAATCTGTTGCCCAATAGGTGAATCACACTTTGTGTACAGTAAACTATTACAAATGTACATATATTGTCAGAAATATAAATATGTAAATAACATCAAGGATCCGAATAACATCACTACTGCTAGTTGAACTTCCCAAGACTCATAAATAGTTTTATCTTTCTAACTATTTTTTTTTCCTGGAGTGTCATGTGAAGTATATATCTCCACATCTCCCATATCTTCCAGCAAACACAACACTGTAGCAAAAAGTAAGGAAGGAGATCTTCTTTTGTCATAATTACATAGCCATGGTCAATGTTTGATTTCAGCATGAAATTTAAGGACAACTCTGCACATAGCCATGCTCTAAAAGATTTTTGCCAGTTGTTCAATAGCTGAGTTTATCTGTAAAATGTGCTTTTAAAAATCAAGTTATTTCTCTAAAATATGCTTCCATGGGTATCATTCAAAAGTAGGATACATTTTTTCCCACTTGGCTGGTAAATGTGGCCATCTTGATTTGTGTTTGTGTCTCTCTGTAAAGGAGATAATTGTTACAGTCACTATCGCTTATATTTAGCACATCTGAAAGGAAGGGTACAAATTCAGAAAAAAAAGAGATTATCATAGAGTTAAGTGAATTATTTCTGTTCTGTGTACTTCTTATGTGGCCTTGGCACAGCAAGACATTTATACTCCACTATCTTGGGTCCAGCTGCTTAAAGAAAATAAGAAAGAAAAAGGAAAAGTCAGACAAAACCAATTAAGTAAAACACTTGAAATCTTTTCTGCCCTGGTTGGTTTTGCTGTGTAGGCTACCTAGCAGGTAAAGAACTGATCATGTCCAATTTTAAGAAAGCACAGCACCTAGAGACTGCCTCTGGGCGAGATTACAATGCCAACAGGAGGAGGCCAGATACAGGATGACTCTATGTTTGCAATTCAGGGCATAAAAATGTGGAAAATGCCTGCTAACGAAGCGTGCAGTACCCTGGGGAATGCAGCTCATGCAGAATAGAAGTTGTCAAGAAGGTGGTGCAATATTACCATGGTTCCTGCTTCTTTGCCTTTCCTAACAAGAATCAGATATACACGGAAGTTTTCGCTACAATAAAGTTGTAAGAACTAAAAAGTAGTATCAGGTTGCTGCATCTGGCTTAGCTTTAGAAGTGGAAATATAGTAATGGGATAAATGAAAGGGCCACCCACTATAAAGTGTGGGTGACCAGTATAAGGAAAAAAGCACCCCCCCTTTAATGCTTATTTATTCCAAAGGCTGTTACAAAGAAATTGCTCTCAGTCTGATGTAGTGCCAAACACGGGGATTAAACTTTTTAATGACTTTTTGTTGACCAACATCCAAGACATCTAGGAACAAAAGAGATTCTGCAACTCCACATAAAGAATATTATTTTCAGACAAGAACAGAGTGCTTGAAAACATAAGTTCTGAAGATAGGATAAAAGGTAGCAGGGAAGAGGATAAATGCATGTCTCAGCAGCAGAACAGTTTATTTTGAGGGTGGGGAACAGATTTAGAGCTAATTCCATGGTAAATGCCAGAATTCTAGGTAATTGCTTGCTGACAATGACTAGAATAGGACAATTTCCCTTTTGGCTGGATTCAGAAATTGTGTAGGATTATTCTTCTTTCTTTCTTTCCTTACTCTTTTTTCTTTAGATTAGGTTTCTCCTAGATTAGGTGGGGTTTTTTTCCCTACAAATTAGATATTTTCTGAAATCCTACTGTTCTGTCTCTTTTGTGTTATGGTCCCTAGCACTGAAGGAAGTCTTGCTTGAAAATGGAAAGGGGCCCATAAGATTGAGAAGAGGGTGTAGTCGGAGCGCAGTGTCTGGAATGAAAGATGGTCCCCCAGTGACTATTGCAGACTGAAACTAAGAGCAGTCTCTACTAACTTAGGGGCTGCAGACATAAATGCAGTCTGAAGCCACCCTGTTCTTGCCTCCTGGACTGCATGTGCTCTCTCTCTCTTCTGAGAATTGGGGTCTGGGTTTGTTTGAATTAATAGTGAAGTCATTACACTATGTAAATATGCTAGTCTTCATCTGGTTTTACTCACAAGCTATTCTTGCCTTGCTGTGCTGTTCCTGTTTTCTTGTTTGTGCAAAATTAACCAGGAGCATTTTAAAAGAAAAGGGGGGAAAAGGGTGAATAGTGTTGAAACCTTGATTGCCACGTTATTTACCACAAGCTGAAGTTTGGTAGGCAGTTCCAACTTAATCATATAATAAGAGTACAATTGCATTTTTAATGGAGCTTTTAGGAATCCTTTCCCTTTGTCATCTTTGGCCTTCTTTGAGTAAACTGTGATAATTTGTCTTAATAGCCTGGTATTACCATTTTTCATTTTACTCTTCCTGAGGAGTCAGCTGAGCAGCAGTATGAGTCTAAGCACTTCACAGCGTTTGCCTGTGCCCTCAGGGGGCTGTGACCAAGTGTTTTCCCAGGACAGCTGGTTTTCTTCAGGTAGTCCCACTGCATAGGCACTGCTGGCTCCTCATCCAAGCACAACTGCTCCTAGAATGAGTCAGGATGAGGAGCTACACTCTCATAATGTAGTTCTTCCTGTTGCTATGAAAAGGAAGGCGCCAAGCTACATTATTGACTTGTCCTGTTTCTCAGTCTCACTCGTGCAGTCCAATTGTAAAAACTGAAGAAATACTAACTTTTTTTTGTTTCTTTTTCCTCAAAACTCGTGGACTTCTGTGGCAGTGCCTCTGAATCATCTGTGGTACAAGAGATTGGAAAGTGGGAGCTGGTGCAGGTACCCCAGAGTTGGTTGGTTGTTCTGACATTAAAGCTGGACTGATGGAATTTTGATGTCTGATTTCAATTCTCTGCAGGTGCTTTAGCATTCCCAGTTCCCCCTGCAATGGAGCAGTCACAGCCATCATGTTGCAGAGGGGCTCACGTAGAACAGGAAAAGAGGGAAGGTCTTTGGAATATTGGGTGACAGTGGTGGTTTCTGACACATAGAGAAAGAGCTGGGGGTTGGAAGAGGCGTATGAGTGTTCCCACACAGATGACCATCAGGGAAGGAGACAAGAATGCTGACATTCAGTAATGATGTTAGATTGTGGTCAGCAGTCTGCTGAGGTGGAGACTGCAGTTCATCCTTCTCAGACATATGGCATCTGGCTGTCTCTCCAGCTGCCACAAACTCATGTTTTCAGGGCTGTCCTTTTAAATATGAGAAGCAGAGAAAGCGCATTTTGAAAAATGGTGTCTTAAATGCAAAGTGTATTCTGTAAGGAATACCAAAGAGTCATTTCCAGGGTGAGGATTGCAGATGCTGCACAAATGTTTATAACCTGAAAGCATTCTCTCTCCAGGCAGTGTAGCAGACAAAGGAGAGTTTTTGCACTGCCTTCAATAAGATAGGTTTTCCCCCTCGTTTTTCTAGAATTTGTGAATGTTTACTCGCTTAGTAGGAATATTACAGAAGGTAAAGCTGTCATCTCATTTTTCTTGCTCTGTATACATGCTTGCAGAGATGGCTCCCAGTAAAAGCTCCACCTTGACAGTGTGCCATGGTTTGTAGATGTTCAAACCCAGGTGTTAAGCAGTAAATTGCTGCCAGTTTCCAGCAGTGTTATTCTACACCCAACCACATCATCTGAGTATTTCCCTCTGTTTTAATGCCTGGTACTTTAGGAGCCATAGGGTCTGCTAGCTGTTTTCATCTGGATAGTATTCTTAGTATTCCAACTGCGCATCCACTGCAGTAAACATGTTGATCAAAAAGCCAGAAGACTCTCATGCTGAAATGGGTGAAAAATAGCCAGAGACAAAACTAAAAGGAAAAACCTTCAGAAAAGGAGTGGGGAAAAGGAAGATATAAAAGGGCAAGAACAATCTGCTGAAAAGACTGGACATAGAACAAAGCATGTCTTAACAAACCTTCATTCTTTGAGCAGCCTTTGGTGGTGCATTTGAAAATTACATAAAATCAAGACTCGGAGCTTTCCTATCATATTGATTTAGAACTACACTGTTGGCTTCAAAGATTACCTAACATTGTTTTGATGCTCTGTTGTGATGCTGCTGCTGGTAGTTCACCAAACAATATAAATCAGACACATTGAGACAGAGCCTGCAAGATTTAGGGTCAAGCTGAATGTTCCCCAAATTTTTGTACCTTCTTTAATTGTCTCTTCTGTGAGGTCCCACTTCTACAGAGCAGGAAGCCACCTTCAAAATCAAGCAGAGTGGGTGGCTTGTGATCTCTCCAAATGTGGAGGAGGGAACACTGCTATGAAATACCGTCGTCACAATACCAGGTAGACAGGGTATAAACCTGAGCACCTCTGGATGTACACTGTGCATGGCGCAGGAAACATAGTTTGCTTCCTTTGAGAGGACAGGATTCAGCAGAGTGATGCCAATATGGTCCTAAGGGTGATAATTTGTCTTAAAGATGGAATAGAATAGGAAAACTCATAGCTGTGCTCCCTCAGGGACAATAATGTATATGCTGTGTTCTGGAGCAAGTTTGATGCTGTTCTGTGATAGACAATGTACATCTATGCATATTTTGGTCATACTGTGCTGCCCTTTAAGTTATTTGGAAATGTAACTCATTTCTGGTTTTACCTAATTTTACCGAGGTCAGCTTCCATCTCCTTCACAGTCATTATTTAAAAAATTATAGAAGTATGATGAAGAATTGAAGGTGAATTAAGTTCAATAAAATTTTAAGGTTGATTATTCTAAGTGTGTTAAACATTTGGGTTTATACTTTCATGACACATGTAAAATGCACTAAATTAAGGCAGGTTTAACTGAGATAATAGTATCCTCCCAGAAATTTTGCAGATCTGCTTGCATTCTTTCGGATTACCTTCCTCCATGTGTCTTTCCGAAGCCAAGGCCAGCTTTAAACAGACACTACCTTCTCCCAGTAGGACACAAAAGGCAGGTAATTCTGTAAGAGAAGGTATAAGCTGTAGAATAGGTTGGAGTGGTTGGAGTGATCTAGATAGTCTAGACCTAAAATGCTTGTTGAAATTCATTATGTGGGCTGCGAGACGCATAGGGTCACATGTGAGTGAGATATCATTCAGGAAAATTTTCGGAGGTTTTTTCCTGTCTGCACTGGGAGAATCAGCACTAACACTGACTAGTGCTGTGTGAAATAGGGCAGCACAGCTCCCCTGTTTATTTGGAGGCGTTTGGCTCTCTTTCCACCAGATGCAGCTACACGCTCCCCCTGAGCACAGCTCCCTGCACAACTGCCTAGTGCTTGCAGAACAGGATGTTGTTTTCCATGGCATTATTGTTTGGACAAGAAAAACTTACGAGAGGACCCCTGTGAGTCTTGCCTCAGTTGGTTCAGAGGGACCTCAGTGAGATTTGTTTTCTGGTTGTTAAGATCTGAGTTTTCTTTGGCTCTAGCAAATCATGAGAGCTGGACTACTGCAGGTCGTAGAAATGTTCTTTCCCCGGTGGTCTAGCAGTGAATTGAGAATTCCTTTGAAAAATGAATATTTATTGTTTAATAATGCAGGCTTCTGGGACCATTATCCACACAGTTTGAAGGAGTGATCTTTGGAAGCTGCAGTATATGTATCCATGATGTAGCACTCTGTGAATCAGACTTCATGTAACAGCAGCGTTGTGTTAAATTGAAGAGTTAAAAATAAATTATCTCTAGAAGAAAGTGCTTGTACTGAATCTAGAGGCTGAATATGGCACTTTTCTCTTTAGATCTGTCCGAGAAATGGGTCAGAGTTATATTATTTTAACAAGAACAAGGTTTGGTGAGAAAAATTGAATCATTAAGCTTGCTATGGCAACTGAAAGAAGTAAAACTGTTTCATTGCAACTACTGTTAAGTTTTTTTTTTAGGAAGGATCTGTGCCACAGCAGTCACGGAGAGTTGAGAGTTTCTGGTTTCTCAGTCTGAGACAGGATCCACGTCTGGAGCTGTCTGAGAGCACAGCATGATTTCCTCTGTGGGATAAATTAAACATGGCTTTGTGCTTGCACACAGTGAGATCCCTCACTATCATCTATGCCTATGCTGAGCTAAGAATAGAAAAAAGCAAGATCAGCAGTGCTGTGGGAAAAATACATCACTCCAGATGGCTGCTGATAAATGCTTTTCTTGTTTGGGATTAATAATGAAATAGTAAATAATGGTAATTTCTCATCCACATCTTCACCTACATTCTGCTTAGCAGCTAGGAGATAGGCTGAGGTCTGTCAAAGGTGGATTTTTCTGGATACACCTGTGAAGCTATCAGTAAGTAGTTTAGTTGCCTTGCAGGGAAAAAGACAATCCACAAAGAGCTGGGAGTTTGCTTTGTTTGTTAGTTATTAAAAGGTTTTGAATTCTCCTCTTACCCCCTCCATTCTGCTTTATCACATTCATGTGGTGCTGAATAAAGAGCTGTTATTTCCATTGTTACTAAGGTTTGTATCCTGTGAGATCATGTTAGGATTTCTCTCAGACTTCTGAGAGAATCTTCACTCTGTCTCCAAAGAGGCGAGTGGGACGAATCCCACATCTGATGTACTCATTTAGCTCTACAGGCCACATGTTGCATACAACTGTCCCACCAATGTTGATCTGTTAAAAGCCAAAACAAATTTGAGACCCAGCTCAGAATCAGGCCCAACTGGGGAGCCAAACAATGACTTGCATTCTTTGTAGTTAGTCTTGACAGCAGGCTACTTGGTTAAAGCATATGTTTGCATTTCCTAATTTATTGGCAGGCTTTTAATTTGGATTACTAATTCTTCAGAGAAAGAGAAAAGAAAAAGAAAACATGGCACCCCTGTGGCTATTTCATATGTTTGCTCCATGGGGATCAAGTCCTTGCTCTGAAAGATAGTTCTGTCCTGTCCAAAGCAGGATGGAAAGGAGAGACTCTCACCATGACTGAGCCAGTTGGTTGCTTCATTGTGCCTGATGGCTTTGGAATATTAAGCAATATGCCCAAGACTAAAGGCAAAGAAGCTCTTTTGTTCATCTCTCAAGTGGAGGTTGGAAACTCTGTCCTCTTGCCTATAGTTAGGACAGTTTTGATCATCTAGCCAGCATATTGGCTACAGAGAGGTCAGCTTCCACCTCCTTCACAGTCATTATTTTAAAATATACAGAAGTATGATTAATTGAAATAAAGCAAATTACTTTTTCCCCCCCCTTAAGTAACAAGTGAGTAATAAACTGATTTGCAGTACCAATTCATTTGTGGCAAGCTGTCTCACAGACATTGTATGAATATAAAAGATTGGGTAGATGTGGTATAGAAGAGATTTTGACAGCAGAAGATGATGTCTGTAGTATGTAGTAGCACAGTCTAGTGGCACAGGTAGTTGCACAGGATATTAATAAATAGGGATAGTATGTACAAGACTGAGTAAGAGCCTAAATTCATTTTCTGACATATGGGTACCTAGGGAGCAAGGCCATTCCTGGATTAATGTAGTGTCCATTTCCTTGAGTCCCTTGTCTCACCTTTGCAATATAGCTACTGCCTCTTTGCCAAGTGAGAGGGGATGATGAAGGACTGACCTGGTAGCTCTGGAGAGCTCTCACTTCCTGGCTGTACAACTGGTTGTAGCTTTTCTCCTCTTCTTCTGCTCAGTCCCCACTATGGACAGGGGATGATTGTATGGACCAAAGCTGGCAGAGTATGCAGAACAGTAAGTGCAGTGGTGCCGTCATTTCTGTGGTACATGAAACTTCATCTGTCTTGCTGAGTGCTGCTTGGCATCCACAGTGAAAGGCTAATGGACAACCTCCATGCTGTTTCTTCTGCTGGGAGGGGTAGTAGCCATGATTTTCTGCCAGGACTGACTCTGCACTTGGATTTTATGATGTGTTTTAAAAAACAGTTAATTGCTTCTGGGGGAATCACTGTATCTGATATCTGTTCCATCAGAACACCTATTTGGGCACAGCTCCTCTCAGAGCTGAAGGTGGGTCTGAAGCCAGCAGTGTCTCAACTGCTTGTGCTGGATGAGTGATAACACAGTCTAGGTAAAAATGCCAGTGGCTCTTCCTGCCTTTCACTGACTTGATTAGCTAGTACAGTGTGCACTACTTCAGCATAAAAACAAATGAGACATCCTGATACAAGCAGATGAGAGCTTGGTGACTAAGACACTGGCTGGCAATATTGTCTTCAAATATTTGCTGGAGGCCATGCTGAAATTCAAGACCTTATCTCCCAAAGCTCAATAAAGTATGTTTGCCATCAGTCTTCTCACCCTTCAGCACATTACAGTGTCTGTCTTACTGTCCCCCTGGAGTGCTTCTCCATTGCTTTTTATAGTGCCAGACAGAGAGACTCAAACTGTTTGACTTCTCAGCACAACAGTCTCACCCTTTAATATTGCTATAGCTTGCAGTGAAACTCTGTGGTGCCTATAAAATATGTGTGATGGCAAATGACTCCAGCAAAAATATCAAAAAGTGTCCTTCCACTGAGAAGAGGGGCTAAGAGCTCCTCTGTCAAAAGGGAAAGACAAAGGTAAGCATAAACCTCACTGCTGCATGATTCTCAAATAATGAGAATGACATTATCCACTTAACCACAAAATGTAGGCAGTCAGTTCCTTACACAGCCTTCCTGGGAAGTTAATATAAAAAGGAAGATCTCAGTGCTTGGAACGACTTGTTCAAATATAAAAAATCCCCAACTTTTGTCCTCTATCCTCTGCATAATTTTCCTTGAGTATTTATATCATGCATTCATGAAATTTTGAATATAAATTCAGAAGGGAAGGAATATTCTCTCTCTCCAAGAGAAAAGTTTAACATCTCTGTGTTGTTGGGACCTGACTGGTAAAGGTTAGTCTTGGTGTACTGATGCAGGTGACATTTTGGCACAGCACAAGCAACACCTATTTCAAGATCTATCCTGAATCCTCTGACATTGCAAAAATCCCTTTACTGTACAGTTTTGGACAAATATCAACAGTATATTTTATGCAAGGATGCAAAACTAATTGGAATGGCTGAGGAAAAACCATGTCAGTAAACAATACTCTTAATCAGTCAACAGTTTCTGAAAATGTGACTCATTATCACAGGCACATCTAGTTCATGTCATGCTACGGGTGACTTGATTGCCTGTAAGTGGGATAAAAAAATAAGATTGTTTAAATGCAGCTTCAGGGAGTGCTACATATTTTATCTCAGTTTCATCTGGTTTCCCATGCTATCAAAGCCATGTTTAGTGGATGGAGATTTACAACCAGAAAATGATACGTGTGGCTGAAGAATGTGAAGGAATGATGTGCCTTATAGAATTAGTTATCATTGCTGGGGAAGTAGAGCTGGTTTACAGCTTGCTTCTTCCCTCTCCATCTGGGACTGATCTGTGTCTTTGTGTTGTGTATAGGAAATGTTCTCTACAATTCTCTGAACGTAAAGACTCTGTTCCAGGCACTGTGGTGCAGGAGATTTTGGAAACCTTGACTTATACATAGTTAACCTGCACATTTTTACAAGTATGTTTTATTTACCCTGTATTTTAAAGAAGTATACCTAGATTGACTCAACTGACAACAAAGGAATAATTATGGATGCATTTCCCTCCTGCTAGCCAAGGCTAAGTACACAATATGGTATTTTATGTTTCTGTTTCTATAATGAACGCTACACAGCAATAGGAATTACTCTGCTGAGAGCAGGAATTATGTCTATTCTAATGAATGTCTAGTGACTAGGAAACAGACACAAAGCTATATAGGCATTTTTGTTTCAAGGTCCTGTGATTGATAGCCAGGCTGTAAATGGATAGTGATTTTGGAAGATCAAAATAGTTGGTGGCAGCAGGCATTTGCAAGAGGGTTTCTTGTATGGCTGGCTGGTAGCTGGTCTTTTGAGTGGAGCTGTTAGTTATTATCTAAGCTACATGTAACAGACTTATTTTTTGATGTGCTGCAGTCATGTGTCTTAGGTAGGTCAGTTTTGGCTTATTGTAATTCAGAAGTATCATTTTTATTTAGGAAATGGCTCTAGATTGGGAAGAAAGGCTGGGTTCTGTTGATTTTCCTAGCAAGTTTTGAATTTGTCTTTTGTTACTTTCCCCATTCTCAAGGACAGAGCGTAGAGCTGACAATTAGATGCATATCTTAAAATATCTTTTCCATGTCACTCAGCTTAAAAGCCAAAACTAAAACAATCACTAGATATGGTATGCGAGAGCACTCATTAGCACCATTCAGGATCAGGGAACTCTTTTTTTTTTTTAAGAAGCTATTTGGGGAACCAAAATAAAACTGCAAGTAGGCTTCTTGCTGACAAGTTGCAGGTGTATGCCACATGCCCATAGTGGAAAAAAGATGTGGTTATGAAGGTCTTGATGACAGACAAGGGTCTAAAATGCCTTCATCTCCAGGTTTTAACCAGTCCATCTGTTTTTTATTTGCATTTCCTCTAGCTAGCAGAGTTAGTATTTTCCAAACTCAGAATAACCATGCACAAGTCTATATAAAATGGCTTTTTTTTTTTTTTGCATTGTAAGATCCATAGGTTAATAAGGTATAATTTAAATAAGGAAAATCATACTTTTATGGTAGCTATATAATAAATTTTAAGTCAGTTTTATTTATTAGTATTGGAAGAATGTGGGAAAGTAGTGATGGGATTGAGGAAAGAGCGCTTTAGCTCCACTTTGCTAGAATAAGTGGAATCTGCTTATGCCTTAAGAGTACCAAAAAGGTATTTCTATTTGTCTGTTATTGGTACTTCTAGCTTAAAAGATCTGGCCTTCTTTGATTTCATCCTCTTGAGGAAATGTCCATTCTTAAGGCTGAAAGACTTCCACATAGTTCAGATTACTCCATACAGCTGCACCCTGGAAAAATTCTCAAAGGCACATATTCAGAGGGCAGAAGTGATGAGGCAACAGCACTTGGGAAATATGCAGCCAGCACTTCCGGTCTGTAAAGTAAATTTTGACAAACAGCTCATGAAGTCACATGAGAAATGGCATAGTTTCCCCTCCTATTATGGACATGAGAGAAATTTGTTAGGTTTTCTTGGAAGATCTCTTGTTTCTTATGTGATTCTCAACAGAATTGCATGAAGATAGATAAACAAGAGTTTCTCCATCTAAAGAAACAACTTTCAAAGTGAAGTCTCGCAGACCTTGAAGTTTTTATTTTCTGAGAGAAATATAAATCTTGATTTCAAAAATGGTTACAGAAAAGTAATCATTTTACACTGGAAATTAGTCAGTTGAGCATTTTTTTTGGGGGGGTGGTGAACAATTAATTGCAAAATTGTTTTGAAAAGCAATAGTTTTATTTATTTGAAATATTGGAGAAAATTAGTTGAGGAAATGCAAACATAATTTTCCAGGAAGTGCACAAAATTTATTGTCATCTTTTTTTTTATTTAAACAAATTCTTCAAGAATAATTTTGAGGAACGGAAAAAAAAATCTGTAATTAATTTTACAGGCAGTAAAACTAGATTCAAACAGATAGCATAGTTGTAGCTGTGTGGGAGTCAGCAGAAAGCATCCTGGAATGTGGCAGTGTGTGTTACTATGTCTCTTTCAAGAATCCTCTCTTTTCCTTTTGTAGGAACAGAGTTTTCTTTATCTTTAAGGGAGAATGCAGTGCTTTTGCTTTTTCCCCCCTCTTTTTAAAGTCTCTTTTCCTTTGAGGTAATGCTGGCTTTGATGAACAGAGAAGAATTGTATAGCCATGTATCTGCTTGCAGGGAATTGTATGTGCAAGATATTTTGTGCTCTGTAATACGTCCCATGCTGCATGCCACGGGGTGTTGTTTAGCAGGTGGCAAGTATAAGGAGTATACTGAGACCAGAAGTGAATGCAAGGTTATCAAACTGAAATGCTGACCAGTGACATTTGCTCACTTCCAAGGAGTCCCACTGGTGTGGGCCAGGGATGAGTGGTGCAGTTACAGACCTTTGAATGAGTGTGATGCAGATACTCATGGTGACAACACTGAGCTTACTGAAAATAAACCAGTGTGTTTGACAGCTGCCAAAGGAAGAATGCCTCCACAGAGCTTAAAATGAAATGTTACCTTTTGGAGGGTGTATTTCAGTATTGTAACTGGCTTTCATGGCTCTGTTGATTGTTCATTGTGGAGTTTTAAGCTCTTGCCTATGAATCAGATCCCTGAATCCACAAAAATATGAATTCTCTTGTGCTCACATACATTTGAAGTAAGGAAAGATGAAACCATGAGCAAGCAGGTTCTGTCTCTTATTCTTTAAGCAATGACCAGCAGTTGTGTGAGCTTAATTATTGCTGTGTGTCTGCAGTGGAGCACCTCTAGCTGCATCTCCTAGCCCCGTGAATTGTTACCTCAGCTATTGTTTTATTTTGGAGGTTTCAGTGGTAGTTTGTTTTCTTGTTTTTTGTTTGTTTGCTTGTTTTGTCTTTTTTTTTTGTTTTGTTTTTTTTTTTTTTGTTTTTTTGTTTTTTTTTGTTTTGTTTTTGTTTTTGAACAGGCTGCATCCATTTCTTGTGCAAAGGAGTGCCTCACTGCAAACCTTTCTCTTCCCCACCAGGCCTATCCCTGCACTAACGACAAGGAGTGCGAAGTTGGGCGGTACTGCCACAGCCCCCACCAAGCCACGTCTGCCTGCATGATGTGCCGGAGGAAGAAGAAGCGCTGCCACCGGGACGGGATGTGCTGCCCCGGGAACCGCTGCAACAACGGTACGGGGCTTTTCAGCAGAAAATCAGACTCCTCCACATCATCTGTTTCTAGGAGTGCTCCCAGCAACAGTATTTTTTTCCTGGGTGATAGCTCTTCTTTTCCTAAGCCAAGAAAACTTAATTGTCTACTTCATTCCGCTCTGCCTAATTTTCCTTAATAGTGTTTCTGTGTTTAGGGCTCAGGTGCTACCAGTCTTGTCTTATATTTTGTGGTGGAGGAACACAAAAATGCTGCCTAAAATCACAGCTCTACATTCAGTGTGCTTTGATTCACTGGAAGACTGCACAGAAGTCATATTTTAAGGAAGCAAAGGAGACTTAATGAATCCTGAATCTACTCTCCCTGGAGAGGGTTATAACCATACTGTTTGCATTTCCATGGAGACTGGAGAGAGATGTCTATAAGGAGCTCTCCAGGGTCTCAGACCATAAAGCCAGAGTGACAGAGAGACTGTCTGACAGTGAGTGAAGCAGAGCTGTGGTGAGGCTAAGTGCCAGGAACCAGAGGTGAATGTGTGATTAGAGCTGAGCTTTCATCATCCTGACCTGGTCAGTGCACGTCTCTCAGCTGCTTTTCCTCTCATTCAGATCTTTGAGTGGCTGTCTTTTCCTTGCAGGTATTTGCATACCAGTTACTGAAAGCATCCTTACTCCTCACATCCCTGCTCTAGAAGGGCCACGCAACAAGAAGAATGGTCATTATGCAAGCAAGGATTTGGGATGGCACAACCTGGGGAGGCCCCGATCCAAGCTGTCACACATAAAGGGTAAGATCACATTTGGACTGGACTGCTCTGTTCCTTCATGTCATGAATCATGTTGTTACTGTTAAGATACAGCAGTGGAAACCAGAAATAGGCAGTAATTTCACAGGGAGTGGATGTCTATTGTGAGAGATCACAGCATGACTCAGAAAGTGATGTAATGTCAACCGACAGCTCCTGTGATTGAAACAGCATCTGCTTTCTTCTCTGTATCAGATGTGGACTGACAATCATGCTATCAGTAGTGCAAGACTGCAGACATCCTCCTCTTGTAACAGCCATGTAATTGAACACTTGTCATTCCACTTACAATCCTGCAGCTGAATTTCTCCTTTCTAAGTCATATGGCAGATCTCCTGAATTACCCCCTTGAACCTTCCTAATTAATATTTTCTCTTGTGTTTACATCCTTCAAATAGCCCCAGGTGGATAATATCACCTCTCCTTTTTCTCAGTTTCATTTGCATAAGTCTGCACTGAATCTGTAGTTTCACATTTTTCCACGAGATAAAGTAATTTGGTTGCTCTTTTTAGGACACGAAGGCGATCCCTGCCTACGGTCGTCAGACTGTATTGAGGGACACTGCTGTGCTCGCCACTTCTGGACCAAAATTTGCAAGCCTGTGTTGCATCAGGGGGAGGTGTGCACCAAACAGCGCAAGAAAGGGTCCCATGGACTGGAGATTTTCCAACGATGTGACTGTGCCAAGGGTTTGTCTTGTAAAGTATGGAAAGATGCGACCTCCTCTTCTAAATCAAGACTTCATGTGTGCCAGAAGATCTGAATGAGGATTGGGAAGATAGTGTAAAGTGACTGTGTCTTTATATGTTTAATGCATTATGGCATGGTGGAAAAAGGGGACTGCAAATGAAAGTGGCTAAAGTAACAGTTAGAGTATGAGTAGAAGTCACACCAAATGCATTTCTTTTTGAGCTGGTGGTAAACACAAGCGTAGCTGGAGTTCACCTACCGCACGGTTCTCCTGTAAATAATTCTCCAGTTTGTGGGAAATGCTAGTATGCAAAAAAGTAGAGTGGAAATGAATGTCACTTACCTTGCTGTGTTGTCCTGTGATGTTTCAGGGGTTTAGTGTTAGGGCTACAGTGGGTCTACAGCATGGTAAGGATTTTTTACAGAAATTATATACATTGTACTCCTATAGGAAGCAGTGCATGCCAGGAAGACTCATCTGTCAACACATTATTGGTCACGTTGCCAATGTGGCCAAATGGAAATAAAGTTACTGTGAATGTCCACGTGCCCTCGTTATTCAGGGCTGACATTCAGCAAGGAAGCACTCCTGCAGGACAAGAGTGCTATGTTTTGCTGGCCCCTAAGTAGAAGGTGAAAACTGGCCATGTCAAAATTTCAAGAGAGCAGCAGTTTACCTAAGAGGAGGAATTTAAACAGGGTTTTGTTTCCTATACATGGGTAAATTGAAATGCTTTATGTAGTTCAATGTCATAGTAAGGCACTTAATTACTTGTATTTTTCTCAGTTTACTGCTAATATGCATTGGGTTGAACAGATGAAGCAAATATGTGTGCATGCTGAATCCAGAATTATATACGGACAGTACCTCATTAGCCCTAAATATATTTTCCTTGCCTAAGCATTCTTGCATTACAGACATTTCCAAAAGAAATAGCAGAGTGTTGAAGTACTTAAAAGGAAGAGCTTTGAAGTTGTTTCTCTGTTGCTGTTATAATACAATATATTCAACACCTCAACATTTGCTGAGGTGTTTTGAGCATAGTGCTGCAAACTCAAACTTTTACGTCCTATGGCACTCTGCAGCAGCATAATGGATTTGTTCTCGAGACAGCAAAGAAAGAGGAGTTGGGTCTTGTGAGCATCTCCTCTCCTGCAGAAGAGGATGTAAGAAGATGGCATGACCACAAATGACTTGTAAACATCATGTGATGTCACAGCATACCAGCCTCCAGCACGTATTTAGCCTGAAACTGATGTCCTGTCACTCTAGAGTGTTCTGCCAGGAATGACAGAAATATATAGACTGTGGGAACAGCTGCCAGCCCTACGTTGTTTGTGTACTGGTTAAAAAAAGGACAGCTTCTCTCCTGTGACTTGTCTCCCAGGTCTTTTCAAACTTTTAAAATTTTACTTATTTTCAAATATTCCTTTGTATAAACTTTGATAAAGAGACTGATATTACTTTAAAGAAGTCTGATTCTATAATTGATCTACTGCTAAGTTGTAATTGCCCATTTATAATTACCCATTTTCATGTTCTATGATACAAAGATAAAAAGATACTTTTCTGTTTATTCAGTTCTGCACAACATGGGTAGGCCAGTATGTAGTTTAACTTTGAAGACCACATTACCATTACCTGACACATTTTTCCACCAGTGGGATGCTTTAAAGCTTTAGCTTAGCTACACTACTTGACTCAGCCTTCCTAATTAGAACACAGACCTCAGCTTCATTGCCCTTATTGTTCATAAGAGTCTAAAGCAGAAGAGTATTTCACACACCTCCTTCCCTACTGGAAATAACCCTTCTTACTCCGGCATTTTCCAACATCACTGAAACAGGAAAAAGGCTCAGAAATTGCAAAATACTAAAAAAGTCCAGGAACCAATTTTAACAAGTTTTATTTACACTGATGCATCACATACTCAGAACAGGAGCTCACATGCTCTCACTGCTCAAGTGCTCACTACATATAAAAGAAAATGAACAGGGGGATTGCAGAAATGGGGTCCCAGCATTTTTTAGCTTGTCTTATTGGCCTACCCGCCATTTTGCTCTTGCAAAACACAGTTATTTGGGATAATTTATTTACAGGAAATGTTTAATGAGATGTATTTTCTTATAGAGATATTTCTTACACAAAGCTTTGTAGCAAAATATATTTGCAGCCTGTTGAATTTAATGTAGAAAAATGTATAATAAGATTAAATATATTAAATTTCTTTTCACATTCCTCCCCAAGTATCTTACCCATATTCTTTTCCTTACCTGATGCTTAAGAAGAATAGTTCTTTACAGAAAGCCATGCAAATCAATTGAAAAAACAATCATTTTTCTTAGCTATGCAAGTAAAAACATCTGATTGTACTTTTTTCTGTGTGTAGGCTGAGTTCTGGTAAAGAACATGAAAGTCATCTTAAAATCCCCATACATCATTTCTACAAAACTGGTTTAAGTGACAACAACCTGTATGCTTCTCTTGGGTTGCTTTAATCCTAAACACTCAAGAATGCATTTTGAAAATAATGCACCTGGTTGTGTCATGTAAAATCAACCAGGTTAATTTGGAAAGGTATCCAGACACATTTCCTGGATAGTGATACATACCAGAGGGACTCATGCTAGATAAAGGTGGTATTCAAATTACATAGCATTTTGTTAGAGGCTACAGCATGAAAATGCACTCCTGCAAAATCTATAGCTAGCAATTCTGAAATGGCAGCTCACAGCATTCAGCTCTAATAACATGAAACAATCCATGTGACACAACTGCAAATACTGTTAATAAAACCAGCCAAGTTCTGATCCCAGGAAAACTCCGGCAGAGCACAATAAATATTGCAAAATAATGCCTGTGGTTATTGAGCAATGGTCTTGATATCCCAGTTAGTTGTTTCTGGTAACCCTTTGCTCCAACAGATGTACATTTAGGGGATGGAATGATCTCCAAGTCGCACGAGTGATTGTATTGCTACTGTCATTGCAATATTTGGTTGGTAGGCCTTTGAAAATTCCAACATTTTAACATCAACATAATAAAGTTGTGAGCATTTTCAGAGCCCAATGACTTCAACAAAGACTGCCAAAGCCTTCAGAGATTTAATCTGGGAACACAAACAATAGGCACAGGCAGTTCCTTGCACACCACAAATGCTGAGCCACATAGCTGAACGGAGTAGCATGCAAGCAGTTTCGAAAGACTGAACTTTGGTTGTTTAGAAGACAGTCAGTCAATGTTTTGTGGAAATATACATCAGTTTGAGAATAAAAGAGCAGCTAAATTTTGGGATAATTGCTCTCACTCACTGTATCACTCATCACGGGAATTAAGAATGAGTTTGGTTCAGTAACCTCTCAGAAATTTGCTGTCATGACACAAGTACACAAGATGTTATTGCTGAACAATTCAAATAATTTTCTGGTTAGCCTAGAATAGCCTCAGCAATGCAACATCTCTTTGGAAATACTTAGTAATTTTCCTAAAAAGAATAGATTTCTACTTTATAACGACGTATATTTGATTTACAGTATAAATGTGGGTGTGTATCTGTTACTATACTATTTGCTTTGTCTCATTTTGTTTGCAACCTATAGTATTTATGATTTTAAACATTTTTAATGAAAACAAAATGATTTATCTGCTTCCATAACAACACTTTCAACAGCATACATCCAGCATCTGCCACCTAAACCAGAATTCACTGAAATTTAAGCCATCTTTTGCATATTCTGACTTTCCAGCTCATTGTCTCAGAAACAGCAAAAAAGCCCTCACCAAACACCCTAAACTATCTTGGGCAGAGGCTGAGAAGAAACATTCCTAAACTATTCCTTCTCTCTCTGCTTTCATTTTAGAGCTCTGCATCATCACCCCCACTAGCAAAAGTAAGTGCTATCAAAGAAATTTGTATTTGTATTGAAAGGGAACCTTCCAGTTCCCTTTCCTTCTAGGAAAGCCTATTAAGAAAGAGGTCCTGAAGGTCAAAACCAGCAGAAACTCATATAACAGAGGCTCTAAGCTCAGGTTTTTAGGAGTTTTGAGATCTATCTTCTAACTTTCAAAAACTTAATTGCTAAGAGAATTACGTAATATCAAGACCACGATTATAAAAAATAAAGAAACCTTGTTCTTCAGATTGTCAGTCACATGTTCTGAAAATTAGTGCCCACAGTGTTGGAGTAAAAACAAACATTTCCTCCTCACCCAGGCAACCTTACCTCTAGTCCCTGACAAAAGGAAAGCAGTTGTTTTGGATTTCTTTTGCTCTGGGCACAGTGTACACAAAGGAATCATTAATTTTGTTTTATAATAAAGTTATGGTTTCTTACCTTGTTTACCAGTCTGATGTATGATATCTCTTTTTTGTTGCATGAGACAGGAGTAAAGAAACAGAGTTAGCTTCAAGTTCTGTGCTCCCTCATTTAAATCCTAGTGTTTCACTGAGATAAAGACTTTCAGCTCAAGTGCCTTATCAGCTAATACAGATTTTCACATGCTCACCACTGCCAAAGAATGCTTACAGTGCAACGCAGACCCTGTACCCATTCTTACCATTTGTTTAGGTTCAACTTTACCTGGCTTCTGTGTGTTACTGAGAAGCCCCAGATGTCTGCTGCAGCCCCCTGCCACTGCTCTGCTGGCTTTTCACAGCCCTCCTTGTGGCAGAAATGTGGGAGGTAAGGGGAAAGCACCAAAAAAGCCAGAGGTGGCAAGGGTGGGAGCCAGCCCAAAGCTTGAAACAGTGGGTACAGGGGGCAGGCTACCTCAAAAAGTGGCTAGATGCTATTGCAAACCCTGTGAACAATAATTAAGAGCAGGGCAAAGGCAAATGCCCTCTCTTTTTTCCTGAGCCATGACCCCACAGTGCTGACCCAAAGAGGGAAAGCGTGTTTTAGTGACTCAGGTCCCTCAAAAGCTGAAGTGTTGAGCCTATTTCCTGGAAGTAGAATACCCCTCACCTTGATCTTCAGTGTGTCCAAATCCCAGTAATTCCAGAGGCTTTGGATTCAGGCGTGTTGTTTGGACAGCATTGCTATAGTTCAGAGCCTGCCCATGCCTAGGGATCCCTCTGAAAGTCTGTGCAGAAGGAAGGAAGAGGAAAAAGCAGGAGACAAATGCCCTTTACAGAGCTCCAGCTGGTCCTGGAGCTGTTATTTTGACCACCACGGAGGGACTGACCTGGATGGATATATGGCATTGGATAGAGCTTGTTGCAAATTTGTCCCTGGGTTTGTTTTTTTGGGGTTTTTTTTTGTTTTCTTTTTTGGTTTTTTGTTTTTTTGTTTTTTTTTTTTTTGGAACTGCTTATTGTTATAGCATGAGTGTCAATTACTTATTTAAAAATGTCTGGTACCAATAAACTCTGTTGTTCTGTCAGCTCCCTGGGTTTGTTTTTTTGGTTTTTTTTTTTTTTTTGAATTGCTTATTGTTATAGCATGAGTGTCAATTACTTATTTAAAAATGTCTGGTACCAATAAACTCTGCTTTTTGCAGTACCAGCTTGCAGCTTGATTTAGAAGTGGTTTGCTGCCTGCCAACTTCCTGAAGCAGAGGAAATAATCTTTTAGGGGAAACTAGGATTTTAATAAGCACAGGGGTGGGTTTTGTTTATTTATTTTTTCTTTCCTTGTTAGGAAAAAAAAAATATTTAGGAAAAAAAAAGAAGAAAACACCATTAACACACAAAGATTTCTTGACACAAATAGTTTTAGGATCTTTGGCAAAGCTTGTACCATAATTCTTCACTGCTGTTATCAAAGCTGGCTGAAGAGTAGTTAACAAATCAGAAATCTATACCAGTGTGATTGTTATGGTATGGTTGTTCCAATTTTCTATTCCTCATAAGCTATTTATTTCTGAGAGTATCTTATTCAGCAATATTCACTCAAACTTGCAAACTTTTTTTTTAAAAATCAAGTATTAAACATTCATTATTCAGCACAATTTTAATTGTGGACTCACAAGTATCATTTCTTTCCTTAGTGAAGGTAATTTTTAATGGAGCCATCAAAGTATATAGATACATTGAAAGTGCTGAATGACACAATGACTTCTGGAAGAAATTTGCCAGGAATTTTGGAATGCAGCACTCTAATGAATCCAATGACCACCCAAAGATTTAGAAAAACCCACCTCAAACTTATTTGGGCAATTTTTCTCAATATCTGAGCAGTTTTGGATATTGCAACAGTGCTTAAAAGAAAATCTTAATGTATGTGTTCTCAAAGGACAGTTAACTCTTCTGCTTCAAGAAACATTTCATTCTTCTGTGAAGTTCAGAAAAGGGTGATAACTGTCCTTGCAATGCAGCACATGGATAGCTGGTAATGCTGTACATTTGGAGACCTATTGGATTAAGTTATAAAGATTTTTAATGACTTGAAAACCAGTGCGGTGCTCTTTATCCTGGAGCTTCCTTCCAACCTGCGTGGAGATCAGTGGTTATGGAGGGAACATTGTGCAGGTCATAGATTAATTTCATTAGATGAATAGAAATAGAGATTTCATTAGAAATTCGTCAGGATGGCTGTAAATAACTCTGGAGCTAGAGGCCTTCCCTCTGCTACCACAGCTTCCAGTGAGAACTCCAAATGTATCAAAATCTATGAATTCATCAGATTAATTTTGATTTCTCTGCATCTCTGGATTTTGCATTTTGCAGAGTCAGATGTGAAAATGGCAAAATACAATTCTCATACTGTTTCCAGGCTGACAACATTTAGAATCTCATGATAATAAGTGCCATTGCAGAACTTGTTTCCATGAGATTTGCAGCTCAAAACATAGATCCAAAATGTTCAGAAGCCTTAAAGCAGAATACAGAATTCCTTATATTTATTCAATAACCAACTCTGAAATGTGAAGATTCCCATGTCAAAAGTTTTTGTATCCTTATGTGATTGCAATTGAATACCATATTGTGCAATGCACAAAGTACATACTCAAAAAGCAGAAAAGATCAAATTAAGACATTTTCTTTCCAAATCTGATGTGAAAACTAAAAGTCACCCATGACAGAGTTCAATTATTCAGCACTCAGCTTGTATTGTACAGGGACTATATTAATGATTCCACTCAAAAAATAGAGAAGTGTCTTAGCACAACTCACCTGAATGTTAGAGTGACACCATGACTGTAATATTATATTCAATATAATATATTAATATATAAATAAACATAAATATTTACAGATACACATATAAAATATGCATGTAATAATTATCTTCCTGCCCCCTCACTACCTGCTGTTGCACTGCTGTATGTCAGCATTTACAGCAACAGGATTTCACCCACGTGAAAATTACTTATTGAAAATATTTGGTTGTAAAGAGGCATAAACCTGTCCATACAAGTTGTGTGTTGACAGTCATTACTATAATTAGTGACAATCTCTCTAATTAGGCAATCAGGAAGACACTCATGTGAAGAAATGTTGCTTTGCATTCATTCATTTTAACAAAAGCTGAAATCACTTACCTGTAACAAGAGTCAACTTCCCTGGTGTTGCCTTTCCCATCTGATTAATTTTTATATGACCAAACATATTTAATGAGCTTCTCAGCTGTGTTATCAGAGCAATTTTACATTCCTAAAAACAACACAGGAAATTAGTGTCAATTTATGAACTCAAATCTAGTTTTATTTTTGATTACACATTCACATACCTGCATTTTTTAAAAAAGATAAACTGTTCTAATTTTCAGACGGTTTCAGGTTTATTCCACCTCTAACCCAGTTTCAGAATTTAAATCAAAGTAATTGCATGGAATGTAGAAGTAAGCAGAAATGAATGATCACTTCTAACTTCTACTGAGCACTAAAAAAATCAAGTAGACAAACTGTCAGGGAAATGTGGGATAAAGCCTGCAACAGCTTGAAAGAAATGCGAGAATTCAGGCTTATTTCAGTACATCCTGAGTATTTCCTTAAATACATCTCTGATATGCAAACACTTAGAGTATAGAGAGACTGATTTAGCAATGATTCCCTCACTTCAGTGATCGGGAGTAACAACATTACAGCAACATAAAATAGTTGCAGGAAAATATTCATGGAGGGCAATAAGGAGATTTGGTTCAAGGGTTGAGGGTTTATTGACTTTTTAGAAAGAAAATCACTGTGAAGGGGATGATGAAGTGCTATCAAGTCATGAGAGGTTGAAAGAAGGTAGCCTGAAGCAATAATTTAAAAAATATTCATGTTAGAAAGAAGCAGTAGGTCATCATAATACTCATGTGCATAATGAGATACTTTATTTTACCTACTTAGCCCATTTAAACAGTCAAGAATACTGTCCTAAGCACAGCTCACACATGATATCAAATAATATTTCCCTCAAACACTTCACTTTGAAATCACTAAGATAGAAGGTGGCTTGTCTCATGCTTAAATACATCTGTTTTATCCCCATTTGACTTAAATTGGATTTTTTTTTTTTCTGTCTGGATGAAGAGGATGCATCTAGCCACTCACATTTCAATTCATCTAGGGAAACTGGTGAGACTGTTTGAAACATGCACAGAAACTGCTAAAGTGATCAGCAGCTCAAATCAGCTTCATTGACACTAAAATTAATAACTGTGGAGACACCCAAATACTGTAGTGCAAAGCTCATCAGAATTAGAACTTGTGACAAAATCTACGGAAAATATATATTTTTTTTTACTCTTACTGCTTCCATTTTAGGCTAGAAAGCAGGGTTTTTATCAGTGGTTTTTATTTTTGGATGGCTCTAGATAAAAATTCCTTTTAAGTACTCCATCCAGCTCTGGGGCCTCAACATAAGACACACATGGATCTGTTGGAGTGAGTCCAGTGGGGGCTGTGAAGATGCTCAGAGGGCTGGAGCACCTCTCCTCTGCAGACAGGGTGAGAGAGTTGAAACTGGTCAGCCTGGAGAAGAGAAGGCTCTGGGGAGACCTTACAGCACCTTCCAGTGCCTGGAGGGGGCTACAGGAAAGCTGGAGAGGGACTTTTTACAGGGACAGGTAGTGATAGGATAAGGGAGAATGGCTTTAAACTGACAAAAGGCAGGTTTGGTTTAGATATTAGGAAAAAAGCTCCTCTTATGAGGGTGGTGAAGCACTGCAATGGGTTGCCCAGGAAAGTTGTGGATGCCCCATCCCTGGAGGTGCTCAAGACCAGGTTGGATGGGGCTTTGAGCAGCCAGGATTCATGGAAGTGTCCTTGCCTGTGGCAGGGGAGTTGGAGCTAGATGATCTTTAAAGTCCTTTCCAAGCCAAACAATTTTTTAATTTTATCCTTGACCAAGTGTTCAATATTGGTGTTGCATCTTTTTTTGCAACAAACAAACAAACAAACAACCCATTACAACACTGACATTTAGAACATTTCCTTACATGATGGGGATAGGAACAAGAAATGTATATTCCATGCCTCCCTAAGTCACAGGAATGGTTTCCAGTTCTTAGCAGGGAAATATTAGCAATGTGAAATTAATTGCAACTTCCCTTCTGTTTGATATAAGGATTGGAAAATACATTTTCTCTAGAAAAAGTAGTTTGGATTATCCCTGGGAACTTTAGTGAAAAAGTTTAGTAGAAGACTTTTGTACAATGTATTAACAATAAAAATAACAACAACAACAACATAATAATAATAATAGTATAAATGATAAATTTCTAGTTTGCTAGAAGATTTTACTACATTTTTAAATATGTTATTTTTAAAGCTTAAAAATGTACAGGACTTAATAAAGGATTTCACCAAAGAGAAGACCTGGCACAGGATTCCTTTCAGCAAATTTTAACTGTCTGAAGGTTAAGTGTCATGACAAGATTATAAAGACAAGAGACAGAGAAAAAATAATTCACCTGCCCCGTGTCAGAGCCTGCTTCTGTAGAAGTCTGCCTGGTCCTTGGTGCTTGCCTTTGTTTCTTCAGTGAGTAGAGGGAGAGCTTCAACACTGAGTTCATAGCACACCTACAGCTTTCAGATGAGTAAGGAACAGAGAATATGAATTGTACCCTTTGTGCATAGGAGGGAAAGGTTTAAGCAGCGTATGCACAGCTTCCTTTAACCTTCCCATATCTCACACTAGCATGGTGCAGTTTTTTGCACCCACTTAATGAATATTTTATAAACTGCCTCTCATTTCATCTGCTTCTTGATCTGTTCTTCAAACTCTAACAGAGGCCAGTGCTGCCTTGATCCTTGAGGGACATCTATCAAGCCCTCCTGAGCATCCTTCCCTCCTGGCTCTGCCTGATGATGCCCCCCTCAGTAACTAATCATTAAATTTTCAGCCAGTGTTTTGGCACTCATTAACCCTTTGTTTATGGAAGACACTCCTTGTAGACTCCAGGACATCCACAGGCATCTTTGACATCAGCTGAACCATGCCCTGTTTTGTTTTTACTTATTCTCCCACCAGACTGCAGCCACCTCTCTGAAGTCTAAATCTTTTGGTGCTGGGGATGAACTTTTCTTCTGTATTTGTACAGCACTTAGCACAAGACCATACAAACTCACAGACAAAGGTCTATCACCATCCCTATTTTTACTACTATATATATATGTATATTTACTATAAATTTCAGATGGGATTATTCTGTTAACAATTCCTAGAGCCAAATGAATACTCAGCATTGTTCTGCCTCACGCTACAACAGTTTTCAAGTTGTTTCATGACCCCGCCATGTTCAGAGACCTTCAACTAGGAAGTATGCCCGTTGTCAGTAAGCTGAAAAAGAATTAGGAGTTTTCAAACCAAAAAAGGCAAGAAAAGTATTGTTAAAGGAAAAAAAAAAGAAAAAGAAAAAGAAAGGAAAACCTCATACTCTGCATAAATGTGATCCTAATACAGGCCCTGGCAAGCTGTTCCACCTTTTCAGTGAGAATGTGAATCAAGCTGTGGGTCTCCTGGAAGGCATGCTGCAAACACAAACAAGCTGATGGCAGTTCCTCAGTGTCTTCTCTGAAGGAGAGAGGTAGAAGTGCTGGTTCTGCATCTGAACATTTCCGTCTACAACAAAAACACTTTAAAGTATCTTACCATCACATTTGATATCATGCTAACTGCAGAAACTCTTACTATCTGCTGTTCCCATCCCATGAAAAACATGACTTCACTATACTGGGATTACAAACTTCTCCTCAAGCAATGTGGTAATTTAAATTCCATTTCCCATATGGACAAGGCAAACAGGCTGTAGATGGACCTTCCAGCTATTCTTTCTTTTTAATAACTGATGCATGATGGTCATATGCTAAACTCATTTGTCAATCTTATTTTTTATCTATTGCCTGGAAAATACAGCAACTTACCCCCGGACGGATGGAAGGGAGACTTCAGGGCTGTGAATGAAAAACAGCCTGCTTGGAGAAGCGAGGGCAGGTGGTGGCTTTGGCCAGCTGAGCAGGTGGAGGAGCTGATTGTGAGCAGGAAGGGTCCAGACAGACCCACTAATTAGGAGGGTGATAGGAACAGGGCACTTTGTGTAGCCAGCTTCAAACCCCATAACCTACCACCTGAAGCACCCTGGTCAAAGCCCGGCTGTGCCCGAGGAGCTCCACCTTGTCCTGAGGATGTGCTGGTGAAGGCTCCGCACAGCCAGTGGCCGCTGGTCTTGGAGCTATTCCCAGAGACGTTGAGTTCTCAGCTCTGGTCCAACTGGCAGTCTCAGCCTTGCTCTAACGAGACCCAAGGTGGAAATAAGCTGGAGAGGTGCATTCCTGCTTTCCTCCTGACAAGTGCCTCCCAAGGGAGCTGCTTGCGCGCTGCTGTGGCCACGAGAGCTGAGCCATCAGCTCACGCCACCCTGGGATGAGAAAAGTGACACAACCCGGCCATCACACAACACGTGGGGAGAGGTCTCCTCAGGAAAGGAAGAAGCCATGTGCACCTGTGGTTTTATTAGGGAAAAAGAAAAGCCTTAAGGACCACATTTCTATATAATTTTTTTTTTTAAAAATTCAACCTCTTTTAAATGTTTTCAAACACTGACATCATGTTCCTAACAAAAATAGTGTAGTTCTACTTGTATCAGTTTTGTCCCTCAGAGACCTTTTTGTTGTATTTCAAACACATCTGAGCTAGGAAAACCAAGGACAAATTTTAAAAGTCTGTATTTGGAGACACAAATTGGGAAACAGAATTTTGTAAATGGATTTGACTGGTGAAAGGAAAGACAGCCACTTTAACACAATGCATAAAAATGGTTTTGGAATATACTAGACAATAAATAGAGTGAAGAAAGATATTTACACTACTTAGCTGTTACAAAGCAAGGCATGTTCTTAGCCAGAGTTTAAAAACACATATCCAACAACTTAATTTATGTGTCTTTAGCTTAACAAAAAAGGCTTAAGCTTTTAAAAAATAAATTACTTTACTCTTATATAAAAAATTCAAGGGTTAGATTTTTACTGTGTTTTTTCCTGTATATGTCTTTGAATGAGATCACATTTAAAATGGTTATAATGATTTAATTAAATTTACAGCTACTGTGTTTTTTCCTGTATATGTAGTAAGTTGAAGTAATCTTGTCTTTGAATGAGATCACATTTAAAATGGTTATAATGATTTAATTAAATTTACAGTCCTAAGAAAACAAACTTTCCAGAACTTCTTTCTACAAGGTAAGTGTTCTACAGAGACAAAACAATAAGTTCTAAGACACCAGTCCTGAGATGGGGGGCATTTTTAATTTGTCTAAGATATCTGAAGATGTGGAATTAAGTGAGACTTTCAGAAACATTTACCTTTTAGTAATTCTCCTGCCTTTTAAGTTGAATTCTTCAAAAATTTACATTAAATATTTTTTTTCTTATGGCAGCTGTAATTGTCACACTGCTGTTGCAACCCTTGTACCTGTCGTATCACTAGCAGACATATCTTCAGAATTGCAACTTGAATTTAAATCCTACTGATAAACTTCTTACAACCTGTGTATCAAAAGAGTCCATTTACTCTTGTAAAATTTATAAACCCTGCATATCCTGCCACACTTCTTACCCAAGTGCAAGATACACTCTGCATGCTTAAAAGCCTGGCTCCTGTTGGGAGAGCAGCTTCTCAGGGGCTCGGTCTGGAGGAAAGGAGAGAGGGCAGTCCTGGTGCCCATTCCCCACCTGCAGCACACCGTGCCAAGGGCTGGGACACCCTCTGTCAGTGTGTTCCCCTCAGACAGGATTTCCTCTGACTCAAGCCGCAGAAGCTTTGCAAAAGGAACTTCACGGAGTCAACAGCCAGGCACGACACCAGCAGAGAAGATGTAGAAAAAGCAAAAGCAGGAACTGAAAATATTCTCTCTATTCAGACTGGGCTTAAGCCATTCTTGATGCTTGATCCAAGCTTGTTCCAATCTCACCTCAGTCCTTCCACCTCTGCAGTGCTCCACAGCCCTTATCATCTTCTCTTTCCCTATTGTTTACTACAAGTTTCCCCTATTCCTTGTCTTTCTAATCCCTAAACAATATTCTTCTGCCAAAAAGGGAGAATTAACATCCCATTTATCATCACAACATGAATAGCTCTGTATTACCACTCTCCCTCTTTTGTCTATTCCTATACTACTCTCCAAGGCAGGAAGATTACCTCTTACCCTACACTTTGTATCGTGTCCAGCAAAATATGACTGGTTTTGGTCAGTCCCTCGTAAATAACACAAATCAGTAAAACCTCTGCAAGAAGAAAAGCAAAGAAACTTCCTCACCAGGATTTTTGATGGTGATGTTTTCTCAAACTATATTCTGACAGAAAGTACCATGGTCTCACTAAGTAGAAAATTATATTTTTAGTCATTTGACTTACATGGGTGAGTTGTTTATACTCACAGCACAGGCTATAATTCTTTGCTCATGGCCTAAAAAAATGCTTCAATTTATGACTTTTACCACCTTTTCTCTTTGAATTTCTCTTCACTACTCAGATAGTACAGCTACAATACTTTGTTTCTTGAAAACCTAAAAATTAAAACTACTCGACTTCCATTTGTGCCAAGCTCCTGCATGTCATTTTTCTCTGACATTTTAAAACAGAATAATTACACCAAGACCCAGATAATCTATGAAACATAATGAGAAATCAGACAGTATGAGAAGAGCGCAGCATTCTGGAAACCTGTGAAACTTGTTCCAAAGAAGCTATAAAAACAAGCTGCCAGCAGTGCTTGCCAGGTTTCCCAATGTTCTTACCCATTGTCTTTCCCAACAGGCACTTGAGGTTCTTCAGAGGTTCCATTTGCCCCGACCCCCGCTGCTGTGCAGGGTCCTGCGCGGCGGGGACTGACACAGCCCTGCGGGCACATCCCACTGCAGATCCACGGCTCAGCCGCTGTGCCTTCCCTAAGCCAGGACTGGAACCTGCAGCACAGACCATCTGGCTCCTCAGCCTGCTGCCTTCGTGGCTTGCCCTTCCCTGAGCCGTCTCTCTCACCCTCCTATGGACACTGTCCCTTTGTTATTACCTGCAATAGCCACAAGCCCTGTGGGTTTTATGCTCCTGGCCAGGCTTCAAGTTCCAGCGCTTCCCTTGCTTCTCACCCTCTGCACACTAATCAGGGTTTCCCTAGTGGGGTCTGGGATGTAGATGCCTGTTTAACTTCTGTCCTCAGCATTTCAAAACCATTAGTCAGGGCCTGGACTGTGGCCATCAGAATACAAGTACTGTAAGGTAAACAGTAACTCCCATATATTCCTCACCCCCTGCATCTGGAAGACAAATAATGAGTCCCACAGTGTATTGTTTATTCTCATCCCATATTAATTTTAGTTATAATGGTCAGCCAATAGCCTTTTCCTGGACATTAAGTGGAGCATGGCAAGGTACCACAAAGCATGGAGATGGGTACCCTGAGATGGGAGGATGGCCAACTCGTGCCTTTACACACTTCACCATATTCTGAACTTTATCTCCAATTAGCAATCCTGGTCATTGTCACTCTAACGAATTACCTGTGACAGCCTGTATTACCTGCAAAACAAATGCTTGATCCAGAGCAACCTGTGGTCAGAGCAAGCTTCTCTGAGTTAAGCCCCGTGAAATCCCTGGGTGGCCATGCCTCTACCTGCATTGCTATAAATAACATCCAGCCCAACTGTTAAACTCATCTGCAAGCACCGAGCCTTCAGCTCATCACTGTTAATTCGTCCAGGCTCCCCTCTTCTTCATTTTGGGTAATGTCAGGTTGCTTCTCCCTTGGGTGAGATAACACTGCACTTACTAATTCCCAGCTTGTGGGGAGGACAGAAGACAATGGGAGCTTGTAGAAGACAGAGACAGTCAGAGAAAACTTGAAGACAATCTGCAGTTCCCCTGTCAGTCTCAGGCTTGAGACTATTGGGGTCTATTGGTTTGCTTAAATTTTCTTTTGGCAACAGCCCTTTCCTAAAATGTCCTTCATCTCTCTGATCATTTACCAAATCACTTCACTGCTATATCTGCAAGTTGCAATGCTTTTCTTCATTCTAACTTGTCCCTTTGATTACCAGTATCAACTGTTATTGAAGATCAGCTTCTAAAATGTGCTTACATTTATATTACATAACTTGCATAAAATATACTATAGTTTAACAAACTATGTTAAAATACAGACTGGTCAAATTACATAAATCCTAATAAATATCCAAACCAAAGATTTAGGGTCTCTTGTACTCACATCTGTTCACCTAACAGACCCACCCCCTGTCTATCATAATAATAAGTCCTGGTCCTCAACAAGTGCCAGTGAGACTTATGTGCATGCAAATTGATTTGTTTCCATCAATGCAATACCTAATCAAATTCTGGTACACATTAATGGTGGTCTTCATCATAAAAAAACCCAAAAACAAAACAGTGAACATGTGAAAATGGAAACAGATGTTTTCCTAACTACCATAATCAAGAAGACCAATTTACAGAGTAGAAATAGTTATTTGCATGGTCAACAATTATGTAACAGATCATGCATCTTCTGCTACATTTTTTTTCTTCTATCTAATTTTTTTGCCTTAGGATAAAGGATAAGGCTGTTACCCATATATGCTGGGGAAAGACCAGTGAAGGAATTGCACAAAAGCATAATTTTTTTCAGTTTTATGCTTATGTTGTTTTCAATATTGCAATCTTCATCATTTACTGGTAAAGAAAAAACAAAGAATAATGTTATAAAGGATGAAATACTATTTTCGACACAATCTATTGCTATTAAAGAGGTTATAAATCATAAAAGCGCCGGATCTTGATTTGTGCCCATACTACATGCAAAAAAAATGGCTTTGAATTTTGAATGGCAATGGAAATCAATCCCTTCTTGGAATAATATTTTTTATAGACTGTGTGTTCGTTTGAATCATGATTTGATGGTATCAAATTTTTATGGAAAATCAAAGAAACAAGAATTAAAAGGAACAATGAAATGTAACTGGATCTAATATTTCGACAAGAGGCAAGATAAAGACTTGTGCCTGAAGACTCCATGGTCTAAACTACTGTCACATCTCACTCACTAGATAAAACATGCAATCTCTCCCTGTTCCCGAAGAAGTAGGGACATTAAGACCACAGACAAAAGCAGTTTTACTAGGAGAGGTCTGCACAGAGAAAAGTTGTTCCAAAGAGAGGCTTGAATGACACAAAGAGAGGTCCTTGGTGCTTGACAGATGGAGAGTGGGACGGCATCATAAAGATGTTAAGCTATGACAGAGAGAACATAATAAAATCAGAAGGAAGTTACTGGCAGTCAGCAGGGAAGAGCGAGTAAGTGCTCTCTGGGGATGTGCACCCCAAGCCCCTAGAAGTTAACAGGAGATTAAATTCATCTTTGTGTAACTGGGATATAGACTGAAGCCAAATAATTTTGCCCTTAGCTTCAACACTGTCAGGATTTCCACTTACTTCAATGCATCATCAGCATAAGAATACATTTAGCCTTGGTGCTAAACTGCAGTCCACACGAGGAAATGTCATCCAGAATCAAACTTGATACTGAGCTACGCTGATTTATGACATGTGTAGATCCAAAATTTTCAGGAAGAAACCTTCAGCTCAGAAATAATACAGGAACATGTAATTCCTGTAAAGCATCTAAATCAAGCACTTACACGAGGAAGCTGGGGTCCTGACAGCCCTGGGGGGAGGCTAAGTCCTTAATTCAGGTGGTCTGAATCATCACCTGGCAGGTCCCCTCCACTCTGCAGGAAGCACCAGCTCTGAGGCTTGGCAGCCCCTCTGCCGCTTCCTCGGAATGCCCTCTGTCCAGGTAAAGAGGTAGCAGAGCATTGCACAGATCCTCAGCTTTTACTGAATGCTTTGCTTTGCCCCTGAAGATTATGTTCTCACTCTCCCACAATAAAGTTTAAGCATATTAATGAAGAAACTGCATAGGTTAATATGAACAAGGCTGCAGTCCCCTCTCAGTTACGCAGTTGGAGTGTTACATAGTTTGTGCATGGAGCACAGAACGGCTCTGGCACAAGCATTTCACTGGATTTGCCTCCCTGAGGAGCAGATTCACTCTCTCTCTCTACTCCCCACAAACGGATGTAGTAATGAAATAAGCTATCCCAGGCCAGAAAATGCAGATGTGCTGCTCTGCGTGCTATTGACACCCAACGCCGCGTCCAGCGAGAGTGAAGCCAGAAATGTCCACCACACCCAAACCGTCTCTGAAGAATCAGACACGTATGCCCTTCCTCCACCAGATAAAAAAAAAACCCTAAGAATTATAGGTTTTATTAACTGCTTTCTCCATTTTTTTCCTTCTTGTCTGTCAGCCCATTTATCTGAGTGAAGGCCCCTCTGAACACTGTTTCTTACAAAAAATATCTTCTCAGAGATACTTTACATGTTTTCAAGAATTGCACTTCTGCTGCTGCATGGTCCACCTTCTGTTTCACACACTGCTCATCTTAGAATACAGCAAAAAGCAATAATGATTGTGGGGAAGGGAATGCTAGAAGAATGATAGGAGAAGAAGTGAGTTTCAAAAAGTAAAACAAACAATTTCTGGAAGTACAAGTCCTGCCACTCCTCTTCGCTCCTTCTCCCTCCCTACCTGCTTCTATCTCATGCACAAACACTGTACTTTGGATAAGTTACAAAGTTTTGCACAGAATGAAGAGCAGTTATTCTTACTGACAGTACTATATGAAGCCAGTAACTAGGAGTAACTGGGGCCAGGTCCTTTGGGAAAAAGGTCAGCAGAATTCCAAGGTATTTTTTCTGTCAGCACTAAGCAATCCGCAGGGAGTCAAAATTTATCATTATACCGGACTCATGCTTGAGCCTATCAACCTTTTCTTCCAGGAACTTTGGTCCATATATAAATATAGACTAAATATATTCTTACATGATGAAATGCTTGGCTTTTGTTTTTGCCACAGGCATTCAAATATAGTTATAAAACAATGAACACAAGGAAGGATATATGGACAAATCAGAAAGAGTGCTTAAGACATAAATCTATGGTCTAAGGGAAAAATGTTTTTCCTTAACCATGTGTAACAGATTATGAACCTGATTTTACTGAGAAATTGTATTTACTCATTTGAAATTTGCATGCAGTATTATAAAATTAATCTAAGTTTCTTTGTAAAACAAATACAATTTTTCAATCATGATTATGTGAAAACAGATTTTATGGAGACACATGAAAAAAAAATCAAAACTCTGTGTAGAACTGCACGTGGTCAAAAACCTACAAAATGCATAGAGGGCTTCATTGCTAATAAAATAATGTGGCAATTATTATGAAGCCTGTGCTTCACTTCCCTCAGAAGAGCAGAAGAAAAGGCAAACCTGAAATTTTGCAGAAACACCCAGAAAACCACCTCAATAATGCTGTGCTGGGTTAGAGTTAATTTTCTTCCCAGTGGCTGGTGTGGGGCTGTGCTTTCGATTTGTGCTGAACACAGAGTCGATAACAAAAAGGTGTTTTTGTCATTGTTGAGCAGACGAAAGAGCCAAGGCCTTTTTGTACTGCCACGCTGGCAAGGGGACTGGAAGGAGACACAGCCGGTGACCCACACTGACCAAAGGGATATTCCAGACCACATGATGTCATGCTCAGTGTGTAATGTGGGAGGAAGAAATAGAAAGGAAGGGGCGTTTGGAATGATGGTGTTTGTCTTCCCAAGTAACCACGGGATGGGGCCCTGCTCTCCAGGAGATGGCTGAACACCTGCCTGCCCCTGGGAAGCACTGAATTCATTCCTTATTTTCCTTTGCTTGTGCACGCACCTTGTGCTTTCCCTATTAAACTGCCTTTATCTGAACCCATGAGGTTTTGACCTTTTACTCTTGCAGTTCTGTCCCTGATCTCACTGGTGGAGGAGTGGGAGAGTGGCTGTGTGGGGCTTGGCTGCTGGCTGGGGTTAAATCACGACAAATCCATACATTCCCATGACATAAGGTAACCAGTTCCCCTGTGTACAACTTCCCCTCAAATTCACTCCATAATTCTTTTTTCCCCAAAAATGATAAAAACTTCAGCCTAGAGAAGAGGAGACTGAGAGGAGACCTTATTTTGGTTTTTAATGTCTTCACAAAGGGAGACAGGGACTGATACCTTCACTCTTGAGACCAGTGACAGAACCTGAGGAAATGGCATGAAGCAGAGTCCCAAGAGGTTTAGGTTGGACACCAGGAAACGGTTCTTCATCCAGAGGGTGGTTGGCCACTGGAACAGGCTCTGCAGGGAAGTGGTCACAGCACCAAGCCTGTCTGAGTTCAGGAAGTTTGGACAATGCTCTCAGGCACAGGGGGTGACTCTTGAGGTGTCCTGCGCAGGGGCAGGAGTTGGACTCGATGATCCTGATGGTCCCCTTCCAACTCAGCTTATTCTGTGATTCTGTGACAGAGTAGCTAGAAATATGGAAACTCAAGGATAGCTAATACATCCTCTTCCATTTTAAAACCAAATCAAGAGGCACAAACTTTCTCAGGTCCTCAAGCACTTGCTCTAAGCCACGGGCCAGTCATATGCTTCTAGTTCGGCATCAGTCCAGCAAAGCACTTACACAAAGCACTTAACTTTGAGCACATGAGCAGTCCCATGGATTTCAGTGGGAGTTCTCACAAGTTTGATGTTAAGTGAGGGCAAAAGTGACTTACCTGGACCAGTGCCATAAACTGGAAAGCCCATACTGCTGAGACTGAACATTTTAATGCATGAAGTGTCTGTCCTATTTTGTGGGAATGGATACTTAAAGATAATGCTAATAATCACAAGAACCTCTGTTATTTCAGGTACAGGAGGGAATGGAAGATTTTTTTGGACAGAAAAGAAAACAAACATCCATCCAAACTGGTACAACCACCACTGTCAGGTGTTGCGTCTGTGTTTCCTAGGACGACGAAAAAAATATTATTGTGTTTCCATGGCAACACAAATGTATATGCCATGATGCAAAATACATTCACAGTATGCAAAGGAAAAAAAAGTGTCTTATATATACAGTAACATAACAGATGAAAGATCCCTATCCAGCTCAAGGACAGTTTTTCCTCCCAGTTACCCACATAAAATAAAATCAATCTGGCATTTACATTTTTCTGTTTCTATGCTGTTTCTATGCACTGACGCAGATCTACTGTGCATCCATTAAGCAATCCACATTTTTTTGGGTTTTGAGCCCAATAGGTGCTTTACTTTATATGGTTATTGAAGGGCATCAGCCAGGAACTGTCTTTTCCCTCTGTTTTCAGATGTAGATTGGAAATGTTTTTCTGACCCATTCATTATTTTTAATTTGATAAGTGTAGAACACTATAGAATGGACAAATAAATAGCACCATGGGCAAAAAATGAAGCTTGAAACTGTAGGCGCAGTGAGGGTCTTGTCTGTCAGAGTCAGCCCTAGAGGATTCAGCCCTGCTCAGGTACAGAGCAGCACTGTGATTCACACAGCAGCAGCCAGCAGGGTGCGAGGGGTGCAGCACACGCCAGGTTTTCCAAGAATCAACCCCGTGGTGCGAAATAGAATCAGACCCAGGTTGGATTTGTTGGTTTCATTAGAACAGCCTTACAGGGAAGATTTACCTGCACAAAGGCTATGCCATGCATATGCAATAACTCCTAAACAAATCACGTACACAAAGGTTGCTGTTCATATCCCATGTACATTTTTCTGCTGGATGACTCTGGCATACATAGAAAATATTTATCCATCACCTATGAAAAACCACAACCAAAACTGTCATTCAATCCTTAGCAGAGGTGCCAGTAACTGAAAGGTATGGAGATGAAAGGAGTGATTTTCCCTACAAAACCATCTTTCTGATGGTGCATGCTGACACACTGTTGCTCTAAAATCTGTGAAGAAAAGGAGAAATTGTTTTCATTACTACCAGACTACCCCCAGTTGAACCTGTGCACCTACAGGATCTTATCAACTGTGAATGGGATATAACTGAACCAAATTTATTTCTGCTTTCAAAAAGTCATAGCCAACATCTTCTAGGAGTCAGTTCCTCCTAGCTCTGTTCCTGATTTTACTATGAAATGTCAGCCTCAGGTTACAGCAAAACTGAAACAGAACTGTGGGACAACTCAGGAAAGGTTGGCTGGCTGAACTATTTGTGAAATATAATTATTTCATTTTTGATGAGAAAAGAGTGATCAGGGTCACAGATACAAGTATTTACAAGTGCAAACTATTATCCTAAGAACTCTAGGATTTAGCTAGGGAAAAATACATTTACTGGAATGAACACTGACAAGTAAAATATTTAATCCCTAAAGTTTTATTTCCCCCTAACATAAAATAATATTACTTTGAATGGTCCATAAATAACGTTAATGGAGAGATTTTGAATGGTAAATCTCTAATGATATACGAGAGAGGACTTAAATAGGTTTAACTGGGCTCTTTCTCAAACTTGGCAACTGCGTTACAAATGGTTTTAGGGTTTTTTAAGCAGCATTATAATCTGTTATCTTTTTGGATCTAGTCCTAAAAAAGCTTTTTGTTCTAAATTTGCAAACACCACCAGTGCAGAAGCAACTAGAGAAAAAGCATTTGTAGTGTCCCTACCAAGTTCAGAGAAAACACCACTTCAGTGCTCTGCGGCGTGATGGGAGCTCTCTGCAGATGCCAATGGGTGGTTGTGCAAAGCCTCAGCTGGGCTTCAACACGTGGAGTACGTAAAGGGAATCTTTGTAGCAAACTTCTGCCAACAGAGCTGCTACCTGAGTCCACATCTAGAAGCCCAAATGGGTTAAATTCTTCTTTTTAAAAATTATTGTTCCGATACAGTGTTACTCGAAAATAGTCTGAGATAGCCAAGGGTTATTGATCATATTTTTGTAAGTTAAATAAGAGAAAGAGAAAGATGGAGAAGAGTTCATCCAAATTAGCATAGGAATGCTTTCCTTCCCACCCTCTGCTGAGCCCCTTCTAGTCCTCAACTCTGCGCCTCAAGCAAAACTAGTAACACTGGGACATAAACCACAGGTCAGAATTTAAGGTCATGTGAATTGACAATATTCCCCCCACACGATAATTTTAAGCAAAATAAAAATTCCATCAATAGTGAGTCATCAACAGAGGTTCAGTCTAAGATCAGAAACAGGACTAAAACTGCGGCTGGAGTAGGAAACAGCCCAAAGCACTGTCTTAGAAAGCGTGCAATGGATTTGTGTGGAAAAGACGCTCGCAGCAAAATTGTGCATAAATCTATAACCATCTCTGGTTCACATGCTGAACAATTTTGAATGTGATAAAATAACAGTTAAATTTACTGAACTGATGATATATGTATGCCACAGCTTACCCCTCTGAAAATATAAAACTGTACCTAATATGATTTAGAGAAACAATTCCGAAACAGCATCTTGCATATAAATAACAAATCGAAATCCCTCTAACTAGCAAGCTTTTAAGCAAATAGAAGAAGAGAATTGTTCGAGAGTATAATTACAGAGGGAAGTTTGTTTTTTATTTTTGTTTTGATATTTATTTTGATTTTGGTTATGTGTCACAAAAAAAAAAAAAAGAAAATTATTTAAATTTGTATTTAGAAGGCATTGCCTTAGTCAAAATGCCATACAGAGGATTTTACTAAGCCAAAATTAAGATATCTTAATTCCATCATTACAAAGAAATACTATTTAAAAATACAATAAGATTTCCACTCTCCTGTAAAATTTCTGAGCTACCTAGATGTTATGTTTTACAGATATTTCTACACTGTGAATACAAAATAAGAAAAAATATCCACAGTCAGAAATTCCACCTCTCCTCCTTCTTATAGCATGCACTTCCAGAGTAACTTTCTTCATCTTTATCGGCTTTTGTATCTGAAAACTTTTTCCAAAAGGCTTCCACAGTATGACTCCCTAAATTGTGCATTAATCTCCTACAGATCACATTTTCTGTGAGATATTGAAATAAAACCATTTTTGACTACTTATTGTCAACTGAAGTCCATGGTTTTAGTGGTAATGAGGACGAATATTACGTTAAGCAAAACTTATGCCTTTCAAAACTCAAGGAAAGAGGTATATATTCAGAATTTAAGTTGCACATTTACACAATCAGAATTTCTATACAAATCAAATTCCTGGCCAAGGTATTCTAAAATAATAATAACAATAGTCAGCACAAATGAGATCAACTCGTACTTTTACTTTCTCTGCCTCAATCAATAGTATTTATTCCTTTTTTATTTCTTCGTAATTAATCATCTAGAAAAACTAAGCTGTCATCAATGAAATCAGCTCTAGCAAAGTCAAAATATTATTCAGTGGAATTTTTTCTCCAGTTTTCTTGTACAAAAATTAGGAATTCCTCCACTGAATAGACTTACCTGGGTACATAGTCAGCAGGAAAAAAGAATTCAAAGCCAGCGGCTGAACAGACTTTTTGCAAACGGGCGATCACTGCTTTTTATTTTTTTCACATTATGAAATGAAATTTTCAAGGCTTGTTTTTCTTTAATGGCCATTGCAGAACAGCTTACCTTCAGCATCATATTTTTTCCCTTATATTTAAGTGCAGTATGGGAGAAAAACAACACTGAGGCTGAATTACATCTGTTAGAGATCATATAATTTCATATTCATATATAATCTTCGCTACACAAGATTTCAGCAGTGCTATGCTTCATATAACAAGGACAGCAATTACTAAGAATGTTTTAACACCCCTCCCAAAATCAAAAACCCCTTTCAAAAGCCAAATTAGATATATTGGAAATAATGTGTGCTACAAATCTTTTTATCAAAAAGAAAGAACTCTATACATAAGTTTTCTTATAATTTCTCGATCTACTTTTCACTTTACTTTTCCTTTTGTATTTTCTGTGCTTTCACCAAAATTCTCTCGTTGGTCTTGCAGCATGTAATGATTGCTTTGCTTTTAGATAAGGAAAAAAATTCAGTATCTTTTTTTAAATTTAGGTGTCTAAACCGAAAATGCAGGCACGTGTCCAATCACACAAAATAAAAAGATATCTCCAAAGCCACTCAGGTAAAAGGGAGGGAGTCATGTATCGTAACCCTGAATGGAGTTTTTGAGAAGGAATTAAAGAGAATGAGACTGTGCATCTTTTAGACAGGGTATGAAGAATGCAGGCAGGAAAAGACAGCAGGCAGCACACTATGTTGATTGAAAGACTTATAGAGCTACTGAGAAAAAAAGTCACCTGCCACATTTCTTCTTCAATTAAGGAAATTATGCATCCTTAAGAATGATTTAAGGTCATCAATTTCGCTTCAAAAATCAATCTATTAAAGAAATATTCTCTCCTACTTTGAAGAACTTGTATTTTTTACTAACTCAAAATGAAGTTGCTAAAATCAATGTGTCCTAATTATATATGCTCATCTTCTGATATTTTCATCTTCAGTCTCTTTGGTGGAAAATATGGATACTTTTTTCAGCTATTCAAGGCAGCAACCTTAAAGCTAAGTACAAAACCCTTAATTTTGACACTGTTTCAATTAAAATACTTCTGCAGAAAGAAACTATGAAAAAATAGTTATACCCAAATGCTACTATTCAAGCCTTTTTGAACTACTCTAAGTTGTTACCCCATAAGTCCCCTGAATTATGTTTGCAAGATTCCCTGCAATAATAATTGGTGTGATCGAAGCAGTTCCAAGCCATTTCATAGAACAATTCATGTCTCGGATTTAATGCTGAGAAAAACAAAACAAAACACCAAAACCAAACCAAAACAAAACAACCTACAAACACAAAACAAAACCCAAAAAACCTAAACAAATAAAAATAAACAATCGAACCCATTGTTTCATGTGTAATTTTTGATCAAGTTAGCAGGACATTGCCATAATCCTGATGTTAATACCTCTTTCTACAAGAAGTCCCAGTGAAGTAACTTTTCATGGAATAAAGAAAATTTTTCTGCCAGAGAAAAAATATCAGAATATAGCTTTTTTTCTCCCAGTTCAAAGTTACTGTTCAGTGTTTGTTGAAGGTTTGATTTTGCAACACCTTGAGCCTGATTCAATTGGTGCCAAATTCCATGGAACTGTACCTCTTCCTTCAGTTAACTATTGGATCATATCCCATCACATGACAAATATTCCCTATGATTAACTTGGGAAACACAGCACTCTCAGTGCCACAAAACATTTATAGAAAGGATGAAAATGCTTTCAAGATGTGAGAAGTAAAATTAAAATTAAGCTTCAAACAGGACAAGGTTACTTTTAATCAAATACATAATGCAGATAAAACCTTATTTTTATGTATTTGTTTTGTTTAATCAGAAATACTGATCTGGTATTCCAGAAGATTAAAGTTTCCCTACGTCTAACTATGGCAATAAATCATCTGTATTTTTAACACATTTAAAAGTGTTGAGTTCCCTGTGCCTCGGTCACACAAGTTCAGAATTTTCCTACATTTAAATTAAGATCTTTGTCATTTCCAGATTCTTCAGGAATCTTTTCTCATAGGTCAGATTAAGATGTTTCTAGTGTGCCAGAATCATCATCTTTTTCTGTTTGTTTGTTTAAATGAGGATTCCTGTAGGAATTCTGTGAAATGTCAGCATAAAAATACCTTTATTTCTGTCCTTTGACTGGAGTAGGGCAGCTTGAAAATTCCTAAATTCAACCGCGGCTAGCACTTCTCGTCCTGCAGGGATTCCTGCAGTTCCTGTATTCCTGCTTTCACTTCATTTTTAAGCTGTTACAGATATCTTTTTATGAACTGATATATCTTCACAACTACTTTACAGGCACTTTGGGTTTCAGAATATTTTGCAGACTTAGGCTTCATCTTTCACTGAAGTGAAGAAGTTCATCTCATCTCCTTTCATATCTCTTTGTTTAGTTTCCCAAATATTTTTGAGCTATTTAACTGGGTAAAAGCCCCTAACACCACAGCTTACAATGACCAGAGTGTGACCTAACTCACACCATACAGATCATTGATAGTGATACCAAAAACCCCAATATAAATTCAATTAGATAAAAATGGACTCTCTTCATAGACTTAGATGTAGTAACTCTCTTTGTTTTCCTAAGGCTTGCCTGTTAGTTGATGCTTCAAACCATACTTTGCTGCTGCCTTGTCTTTCAAGAAATCCTCCTTCACTTGCTTTCCCCTCCTCTATTTTCGTTCCTCTGCCAGCCTGCGGAGCACACTGTAATTACTGGTATCTTCTGAGTGTGCTGATGAAGCAGAGCCTGGAACCCACACTGTGTGGGAGAAGCAGTTGTCAAATTTGGGATTTGATAATCCCAAACTGAGGGAGCCACATTCAATGGAAGTGGTCTGCTTGACCTGCTGATTTTTGATATTGGTCCCAAATATCAAATATTGCAGCATAAGTGGTGCACTTTACTCCAAATAAGAAGTTTTTCTCCTGGCTCAGATCCGAGGACTCCACATCTGGTTTGAAAAAGTGATAAAAAAGAGAAAAGAAAGAAGAAAGAGAAAAATAAAAGAGGAAAAATGTGGAAGCCAGGGAAAGAAAGAAGGAAAGGGGAAAACAAAAAGAAATGAAAAGAGGAAACAATGAAACAAATAAAAGAAAAATGGAAAGAAAGGAAAAAATTGAAACAATACAAAACAAAGTGGGTGGGAAAGGAGAGGTTCACAGCATCGAGCTCTGTTGCCCAGTCTGAAGCCGCTGTGGGTTTGGACTCAGAGTCATAGATGCTCCAGGAATGTTTCTCTCCCTGGTTAATCACCACACCTCAGACAACCACTTGCATTTAAGGGAATGAATCTCCCTTTGCAGAGCCATAAGAATCTTTCCAATTACACCAACAGGATCCTGGTCAGCACCTGTATGAGGATAACTACGAAAATTGCTAAAAACATCCTAAATTCTATCTCTAAATGAAAGTACTCTAAATTAAGGTACTCTTGCTGCCTTGCAAAAGACTTGCTCAAACTTGTGTAAACCAGCACAGTCCTTGGCTCACACAATTTTAATAAGACCCATGTGTATTTAACCAGATTATATGACACATGTTAAGGTTCATGTTTGATATCAAATTAAGTATACGGATGATTTATGGAAAAGAGTTCACCTCCCTTTCCCCCACGTGAGGTTTAAAGACTAATCTTCAACCAGATCTTCCAACACTTTCTGCATTTAGGCCTTTCCCATTTGAAACCTTCAATGTTGTTTTTATTATCACAAGAGACCGATACCCAGCCTAGCATCTGTTATTATTCCCTTACCTTCTCTCCCAGGGAGAATGCATGAACCTAGCACATATCACTGTGATTACTGGATGCTGCTAAATTCCTAGAAAAAGAGCAGCATTGCTTGCCTTCTAGAAGGATTTGATTGCACTATTACTCTATGCACTAATGTGCTGCTTAGCTATAAAGGGAATAGTTGAGTGGTTTCTTTTTAAAAAATCCAACATACCTATAAAACATGTTCCAAAAAATAAATGAACCCCCACCATTAGCTTTTACCCAGAAGGATCAGCATGACAGATGTATTGATAATGACACATATTTGGCTGGAATAACTTTGGGAGACAAAAATGTGAGTTAACACCTCTCTCTCTCCTCTCTCTGATGCTGTGCTTTAGCACCTGCTATCAAAACCAGGCAGGTGATGCTGAAGGCCATTGGCTTCCTCTTGTCAATTCCACTGACAGGAGAAGTTTCACAGATCACCACGGACATTAACAAAAATTATCTCCTCAGACTGAAACATGAATTCACTGCTTAACCAGATAGCCCTTGAGCTTTTATTTCTACTCTTTCCAGGCAATCAGTGCCCTGCTTTGAAGTGCCCTTGGTCTTTGTGACCCTAAAAACTCATTTCCATTTGTTCTCTTTTTTTGGATACAACAGGAATCTAACTCCTGGTGCCTGTATTTGGAGCTTCCTACTCACAGCCTTGACCCCTTTCCCACCCTAATACTTCTTATTTTTGCAATTTTTTCCCCAGTGCTTTTTTTTTCTAAAAATAGAAACCTGTCTGTAGGTATTTAGTCAATACTGTAATGAAATCTGATTTTGTTTTTATACCACATGCATTTTTTTTTCCTACTGCTTACCATCTTTCTGCAGAAGGGAAACTAACTTGGTGAGGACTGTGATGCAAGAAATTTCCTTCTTCTTTAGAATATGGTGCAAATGGGTACATTCAGGTATGTTGCAAACTCCTAGAGAAAAAGTTTCAGAACAGTAAATACTTCTGAATATAATGCAGATGTAGTCATGTTTATATATGATCTCGCCTGATAAATTTGAATCAATGCATAGATCTGGAATTAATTAACTGTGTGTTGTTACTTTCAGCAGACCCTGTCCTCAGCAACAGACAGCAGTCTCTAGTTCTACTTATGGTCTGAGTTATTACGGGCCAAAAAAGATGTCCCTCGAAGATTTACTGCCTGAATAGCCAGGCTGCACTGAAACCTTGGTATTTACATGGGATTTTAGTATATGCATATCACAGGGCTCGTATCCCTCTTTTACAGATGGCTCTTCCAAATTAATCTGACAAGAGTTAAGTTCCTTGCATGCTGAGACCGCTTGCTGTCCTGCAGGCAAATATACTTTTATTACTTTCCTCTACTGTGTACATAGGATTTCTCTGCAAAGATGATATATTCATAGGGTCACAGACTGTCTTTTTGTGCTGCATTTTGCTGTACTTCAAGCAATGGGAACACACTGAATAACAAGGGTGAACAGACTAACCAAATTACTAATAAATAGAAAATTCAAATTACTTGACAAAAAACACACAGGAAAACCTAGTAAAAATGCTGTGACAGCAAAAGACCTTTATCTGTGTATATGCACATAAACTGCTTTTTTCCACCGCGTACCTCAGAGATTTGTGTCCTGTTTGTTATCTTAGGATGAATTGATCACAGTCTGATTATATAGAAATTGTTTACTCCATAAGATATCAATCTATGGGACCACTTTATGGAATCCTGAGCCTTTAGGTTTATCTACTCTACAATGTCTATAAATTCATTGGCTTAAGAAAAGTTAGGTACAGCCCAACAACATTTTAGAAACCTTCATTATGTGAGTTTTGCTCACGTATCTCCATTAAAAGCAGATGCACAGTTAAATACCTTTTCTGGTCCTGACTTTCATTTGAGAGACAAAGCCATTTTAGAACAATGCCCTATTAGTGCTAGCAATTTTATTCTACATGCTTTACTGATAAGACCTTAAACGGAGTATGACAGTGCATATAAAAGGCAATATATCCAAAGAATTACAGATGACGTTTTATCTGTTCACAGAATGCTGTGCACATTTCTTTAAACTATCTCTGAGAATCTAGTCGTCATCATACAAGTATTTTTCAAAATCTTATTTTAATGAAACACATTTAGAAGCTTGTTTTAATGAAACACATTTTATCTTCTCATACACTGAAATGAAGTAAGAGTTTGCCGTACTGCTTGCTCCCCTTCAAGGAATCAAAGGCACAAGATAGTTTCGTCACAAAACCAGTAGAACCATCTGCAATTCCAGTTGTCTGTCTCATCCCTCTTTCATTTCCTCTGCCTGACAGCAGGCCACTTAATATGCCCCCAGATGAAAAAAAAGGCAAACTGTTTTCGTCCTTAGATATCAAGACTTGATTTTTCCCTCACTCCTATGAACTGGACTTTCAAAGCCTGGTCAGCTAGCTGAAGTTTGCCTTTTTCACCACTGCCCTTCTAGCAAACAGAGTAGCTGCAGAAGTTTAAAATTTTCAGTCATAGTCACAGTTATGAGAAGCCATCTGTCTCCTTCTGTCATGGTTTAGGAATGGTATTCCCCAATTTAGTGTATCCACCGAAACACTCCAAGCCATGTGCCGCTTGCTCACTTCCTCCTGCAGTGGGCTAAAAAGGAGAATTGGAGGAAAAAACGGTAAAGAGGACAGGTTGAAATAAGACTGATTTACTGGAAACAGCGATGAAATAAGAAAGAGATCAGTGACAGCAACAGTGTTAATTATAAAGGGTATGAGAGAGGGGAGTGATCCACATGCAATTTGTTCTCCACACAGAACCCTAAATAACCTGATTGCTCCTAAGCGACTGGAAGGGCACCCTTTCCCCACCCCCAGAAAATAACTTTAGGTGTTATGGAATAACTTCCATGTCCTAACCATGCCTCCTCCTGACTACCGCAAAAATTAACCCTGTTCTGGCCAGAACCAGGACACCTAGAAGAGCAGCCTAGAAGAGCTGCTGACTGTGTCTCCTCCATGAAAGCTGTGATGAGGAGGAAGGCGGCTGTCCTTCTCACTTGGGGACTTCACACTTAAAGTCTCAGCCCACACAAAAATACAAGAAAGACAAGCATGAGCTCTAACTCTGCGAACACTTTAGCACTCGTCCAACTAAGCAAAGGCAGCTCAAGCTTTTGCAGAGCATTGCAGGTTGCAGTGAAGATGTGATCACAATCTGCCTACAAGCCGCGTGCAGAGGACCAAGCTCACCACAGTGTGAACAACATGCAGCCACTTAATTTCTCCCAGCTCATACCCAAGATACAGATATGTCTTGGAGGACACACATTGTCTCTCCCTTTATACAGCCTGATTAATCTGAAATGAAGTAACAATAACGTATTTTAAACTTTCTTGTTCCAGTAAAACTCCTTTCTGTTCAATTTCCAGTTTATTACACTTGATGATAAGAAAACTCTAAACAAAAGTAGCAAGAGGATTTAAAAGATAAATAATTAATAGTTTTTTTAAAAAGCCCAGTATCAGACATAATTCTTTTATACTCTTCTAAACACTCTTTTTGTTTCTTTTAACACTCTTCTGAAAAGTTTTTTACAAACACTTTGTAAAATCCCCACTGCCATGGGGACATCATTCAATGTCCACAATGAATAGATCTATTAAAAGATAAAAACTAAAATTAAAAATTAAATAAGATAAAAGAATGACAAATAGGAACTTTACAGAATGCAATAAGATATATTTTACATTGGTCAGACAAGACTTGGAAGAAGAGTACACAACATTATAATCAATTTAAATGGAAATAAAATCAGACACACATGCAGCATTTTTAAAGATCCCACCCTCTGCAGAAATTTCCCAGAAAATTATTTCTTTCCGAGGTGGAAAAACAGTCTTTGGTAAACTGTATACAGCATGTGTCATTTTGGGACTGTTTTCTTGTATAATCTTTGTCTCCAGGCTCTAAACATAAAAGATGGAGAGATCTAATTTATGAAGTTCACTCTATTCATTTTACCTATACTTTAAAATGTGAACCTATTAATTTTTACAGCAAGAATATTATAGCTACACCCAACCTTCATTATAAAGTCTTCAGTTTCCCTTATTGCAGGTCCAGAGGACCTAATCATACTCCAGGAAAGAAAGTTATCAAATTATTCCTGCAAAGAATTAAAAAAAACAAACCCAAACATCCAAAACGCTAGCTGCTGAACAGGCCAAATGAACTAAATAATGGGAAACACATTCACAATGTCCTTTAATGGTAAGTCTATCCAATTTGTGATTTAAGAGGTCAAGCTATTGGTTATTTTTGCATTCCTGGTAATTTAAGAAGAAACAGGCTGGGAAATGTGTACTCACAGGCCTTATAAAACTGCCGGCCTTATTTTGAATAATGGACATCCATTGTAAAAAGCTTACTGGTGGAAAAGCCCCCCTCCACGACTGGAGAGCCCGCTGCCCATGAGGCTCACAAGGAAGATTGAGTGCTTAAAGAGACAAAAGAAGTCGGCCACAAAAAATCCTGCCACCCATGTGTCCGGAAAATATGAATTGCTCCAAGAGTTGGGACAGCGAGAACTGCTGACACCAGATGGTAACGCTCCCTGCAAGAGTCCCGCACCGCGCTCTCGTGCTGGGAATGAGGGCTTTTCTCAAGGGCCTGAGGCTAAACCTTATAATTGGGCAAGCAAGAGGAAGGAAAGGATGAGATGGAAAGACGTCTACAGCTCTCAGCTGGGGCAGCCCCAAAGGCTTCCAGCCTTGTTGCATCAGCACAGGCTCCAGCCAGCCCACCCACAGAAATCATCAGCTTGGTTTTACCTGGGCTTATGATCATTTTATAAGAACTGAGGGCTGTTTTGTTGATTAGTGGAATACTCCCTTCTATGTGAAGAAAAAAATAAAAGCAAATTGAAGCAAATTACAACGCATCTATAAAATAAATTAAAATTTTAAAGTGTATGAAAAACTTGATTTCTTTCCCTGCTCAAGGTGGACTAGAAAAATAACTCAATTTTTTCCCTACTCAAGGTGGACTAGAAAAATAACTCAGACAAAAGACAAGCCTGCATGCTACATTCTAAAAAAGGTTGTTGCAGACCTAAAAAAATCTTGCACAAACCACCGAGCACTTCTTAGGGAATGGAAGTTGGCTGGGGAAATCAGGAGAAATTAACAGGTTTTACTTACCTTTCCACTGTCAGGTTACTGCTGATCTTATATAGCATTGACAACATGCACTCAATAATTTCACAATTTGGTTATACAGCATTTCTGCTCAATGATTAGTGCTAACTGGAACATTTCTAATTAAATTTCATTTCATCACGGCCAAACTGGGCGTTGCCTGTTTGAGGTTTTCTATTCCAGCATGAATGGAATATAATAGGCTGGTGATTTGGACACCAACTTGAGGTGTGGAACAGTGAATTTCAGTTTCATTCACTGCCTGTGTTCCTCCAGCTCCAGAAGAAATAATCTGCCTGAAGTTAGCCAGAAGCAGAAGCAGAGAATGGAGCTGTGTTCACCCTGTATCTACGCGTTTTTAGTCTTATTCTTCAAAAAGTCATGCCAATGTATTTTTTGTTTCTCTTTAAGTCATTTGCAGGCCAAGTATCAGGACCATTTTTCTGTGATTCCAGATGAAAAGGAGACTTAATTTTTTTTCTTCCACACAGCACTAACCTAGCTTTGTTAAGCATCAGCAGGAAATTTATTGAGCTCCACCAATTATTTCCGATTGCAAGGACAGTGAACAGGAAGCTGAGACCCACACCTAATATTCAGCAGTAAGCAGGGCTCCATGTCAATATATCAGCTGCTCCAGGACAGGCAGAAAGAGAAGAATATTCCATGCCTGCTCAGTGGAGAGCTGGCCATCATTTTGTGCTCTCAGTACACCTGATCTGTTCCACTTCCTCTGACCCCACAAAATTTACAGCAAAGCCAGCACCACTTTAGGTATGATAGCCTTCTGCAAGCTGTGTCTGCAGAAATTAAATGAGCAGCAATGTATCCTTAGCCTCAAAGGACTGCGTGGAGTCTTCGTTAGTCAGGTTTGTAGAAGGTTAGAGATCACTGGATGGGAGTTCTGCACAAGTGCAAAGCGTTACAACATTACAGACTGCAAAACTTTGTAGAGCTACAATTTTTGTGGTAGCCTGGGGATTGTCATGGTCAGAATCAGCTATGTCACTCTGCAGTTTTGGTTACTAAGAAAAATAAATAGATTAAGCTATTTGGTTTCAGCAAGGTACATATGTTTTTCTAAGTCATTTTGTTCACCCTTTACTTGCTGTCTCTTGTTTTTTGTTGCTGTCCTCACTCAGGATCAGAGCTTTTCAGGCTGGAAGGGACTTTGGGAGGTCATCCACCCAACCCATCCTGACACACAAAGCAGGCCCAGGTCTGGATTCACGCCACACTGCCCAAGGCTTTGTCTAACTTGGTCTCATCCAAGAATGGAGACCACATGGCATCTCTGGTCCAGTGCTCAGCTGTCATAGTAAAACTTGTTTTTCTGTGTCTAATAGAAACCAGCCCTCTCTCAATTTATGCCCTCTGTCTCTCCTCCTCTTGCCTTGCTCCTTAGGGCAGCTGGTGGCATTTCCTTGTAGCTTCCCTGTAAGGCAGTGGTTGCTGTGGGATCTCTGGGCTGCCTCTCTCCCAGGCTGAACCAACCCAGGTCCCTTTGCTGCCACTCTCAGGGCTCCTGCCTCCTGGCCCCAGCTGTCCTGGTGGCCCTCAGCTGAACTTGCTCTGGTCTATTAACACCTTTCTGTCCTGAAGCCCAAAGCAGGACACAGTACTCCAGATGTGGTCTAATGAGTACTGAGTAAAGTTTTCTCTTTCAATCTTCATCTCAAAAGCAATCTAACATTTCCAGCGTCGATGGTCCCTAGATTCAAAGAGAAAATTGCAGAGATTAGCTGCAGAAATTCCCACTGAAACAGTTTAAAATACTTCAGCCTTTTAATGAACTTAGCCCTGGAGAACTGTTTTTAGCTCAGTAGGCTGAGTTTCTGAAGATCATTTGGAGTTAACAACTTATATGCACCGTGCACCATGCCAGCTATGCCATGGGTGGCAGAGCCACTTTTACAGTGCACTTTTAACCATCTTTGCCAAGTTTACCAGCTAGAAGTGCCTCTCCTCTCCTGATCCTTGAGCAGTGTTAATCAGTCACCATTTCTCATATCCTGTCTGATTTATGGTTTTCCTCCAGGGCAAAGACTTCAACAATTGAGTTTGGGTTTGGACCTACAATCTGACATATGTTAAACATTACCAAATTTTCAGGTGTTGTGGGGTATAGGAACTGTGCAAATAATTACTTTTTTGGAAACATGACTGAAGTTATTTTTAATAAGACTTTGTTTGATTTCTCAGCATTTTGGACTATTTGCTTTCATTACCCTTGTACTACATTTCTGGCAACTGCACTCGCCTTCCTGTATATGACAGGAGAGCTATGAATGGCTTGATCATACAGAATGATTTATAAATCTGTTAATTAGTACCATGGATCACTTATTTTAATCCTAAGGCTTAGCTGAGCTGTATATTGGCACAGTGAACAAAGGGAACAAACGTATCTGAAAATAGTAGTTATGTTATTTATTTAGCTTTAATATAAGCTGAAATTAAACCCTTGTCTGCTCTCTTGACACAATTTTTGGACTAATCAGGATGGGGCACAGTTGAGAATTCAAGAAAATGCACATGCCTAACTGTGATTGATTTCAAATGGTGTTAGGTACATTTCAAAGTTCAACCTGAGCCCTCTTTCTCAATACCTCAGAGAATCTTTCTAATTACACAGACCCATTTATAAAAGTCATTTAAAATGGCAAGGACAGAAAGGATTTCCAATAACATGTTGTCACACTGATACCTCTACACAGCAGCCTCTTTCCCTTGCTGAATTACAAAAGCACATTAAAATTTCCTGCCATTTAAAAATAATCATTAGGAGGAATTAGGACAATATTCTTTCTATCCAGAGGCTCTGTCTCTGTCTTGTCCCTGGCTCGTCTGGGCTTCAGTACAGCAGTTTGTGTTCTCTGCCAGACTGCTGGGGTGTCAGCAGATAAAATGTTTGTTGGTTCTACTTTCATTATTTATGTCCAATATCTTCTCAAAAGATCACCCTCCTCAGGAGCTTGGTTGGCAGCTGAATCAATCATTTTAGCCAAAGCTAAATGTGTTCTACCTTAATGCATCCTTGAAAAAATTCAGTCTTGAAAACCTTGAATTAAGGTTTTTAAAAACAGAATTAATTTTCGTAACTTTTCTTTTTCTTGAGCAGAGAGGATGGAAGGCAAGAAATGAGGAAAAGGCTGGGAACTCCAACTCAAGAGTTTAACGAAGAATCAACCTCTTTTGAAAGGATCTTCAAACAGGAACACTTGGCAGGCAAAACGGCTTATTTCCTTTACCTATGCAAAATGAAATAGAGGTGCAGGAAACTGGCTACTTAGCCTATTTTCATGGTTGATACACTGTTTTTCTTCAGATTCTGCATATTTTCTTCTCCTGAGTCTTCAATACCTACAGTATTTGAAGAAATAAATTTTTCTTTGACATGCCAAAGAAATATATGCCATTCATATATGGCTGATAGTGAAATGTAAGTTTAAATACATTTAGATACATTTTCCCCTGTGGTTAGTGTCTTGTGAGCAGACACTGGCTATGGACAGCCCATTTGAAAGGCAGGAACGTCTATTTACTACTCTAACATTACACTAGGAGTGTCAAGAGAAAGATTCTTTTGTACCACTTGAAACTGCCTAATTTATTTCCTAAATGCTGGTGATGAATTTTGATCATCAAAAAGCAATTTGGCATGTCACATAGTGTGTTCAGTTGCTTTATTAGGGACACACCTGGAAAGCACATTTTCCCACAAGATTTAACAGAAAAGTATAGCATGATGCACAGGGTAATTCTTTATTTAATAGTAGTTTCATAGGATGTATAATGTTTAAAATTTTAATGACATTTTCTAAAGCAACATGGATGGAAAGTGTCTTGAGAACTCTTAGTATTATCCCCCAAATAAAACAACTTTATCTAACATTATTACACGTTTTTTTGAAGCTGTGAGTGGTAGCAAAGGGCTACAAACCTTCAAGAACCCCTTATCTAATCTGGCATTTGTGCAAACAGAGATTAGACTGTCAAGCCAAAGAATGTGTCAATCATGATACTAGAAATATAGCAAGTTTACTTTTTAATCCACTGCACATGGAACCTCTTTACAGTGTGTTTCATATCATTGCTTCTCATCCCAATTATCAAAAAATCTTTTCTTTCCCTATTCACTGTAAGCATGAACAATATAAGCACAACTGCAGGTGGTTGCCAAAGAAGTTACTTCATTGTGGATATCAATTCATAGTTTCAAAATTAATATTTTCTTTGGCTTGCCTTTGGCTTTTTTTTTTTTTCTTTATTTTTTCCCTGACCATTTAAGACAGAGTAGTAGGGAGTCACCTCAAGATAGCATGCAATCCTGATCTTAAACTACAATGGAAAAAAGAAAACCCAATCAATGGTAATTAGGTTTGCCTTGTTGAGAGCTTTCAGGTTTGTTTTTGTATTGGATTTCCCCCCTCCTGTCCTCTTTGTCCCATATCTGTTCTTGAAGCTCTTATGCTACAGCAGGGTGTTAGCTTCAGCTACAGATTAAGAAACTAAAGCTAAAGAAAACTCCTTGACTGACAATTGTGGAGTGATTTGAAGGTGAGTAGATTTCATTTGTTTGCTTATACAGTGTGGGAAAATGACAAACATTTAAGATAAACATGGGAGTACAACATAAAACATTCTTCTGGGTCTCTCTAATCAGAAAACATCCTGATGTTTTGCTTTCATTTTTTGAATTCTGTAGTCCACTGGACAGTCACATATTTCAGAAATTATTAGCAACATCAGCATATTGCTATAATAATTTTGTGGCTTCTGGGAAACCATTGATTTTATAATTTCTGAAATGCTTGGAACACCAATTCAGCAACTTTGAATGCTTCGGCCACCTCCTAAACCACCAATGTAGCATCAAAGCTAACAAATCCCCTTTTACCCAAATTTCCTTTAGATTTAGTCATTGATACTATTGATATAAATGTCCTCAGAGTAGATAAAAATTTGGGTGAAACCACAGCCAGAGCTGGAAAGAAGCAGGGTGTAGCTACCCACAGCTTATGTCAGACATCCAAATAATTTGGATAAGGTTTTTTGGTCATACTGCTGCTGTGTGAGGACACAAAGCGAGCATCTCTTCCTGGTCATCACCAGGAATAATGTATTTAGTATTAAAAATTAACCCTTTGCTTAGGTGACATTTCCTGATAAGGAAGTGTTAATGTCTCTCACATTAACACATACAGTGAGCACCCATGAGTGATGGGCAAGGAGAGGGTTAAAATTCATTTCTCTCTGCATATGGTTCCTGTCTTAGCTGTGAGATCAGTTATAGGTCCCTGGCCAAAGATAACAGCTAAAATATAACAGATGCTGGTACTTCCACAGCCGAGGTGAAGTATTTCCTTTCATCCTCACTAGTCACTGATAATGTCCCAATTCTCCATTCACTGCAAACGTCAAGGGCACGAGCAGGTTATTACAGCCTGCAATGAATGGGCTGTTTAAATTGAGCCCATGCCTGTGCACAGTGTGAAGTTTCTCCAGCCCTAAGGGATTAAAACTCAGTGGGGAAGAAAATGATGCGGTCACAAAGGCAATGGCTGGACGCTGAAAGCTGGGGTCCCTCTAATAGGGTACTGCTGGGGAAGAGGGGCTGGCTGTCCTCATCCCAGTCTTCCTGGCAGAGCCACCAGTGCAAGGCAAATACTTTCTGGGGCTACCACTGCTCTGTTTTGGCCTGTTGCTTCCTCGTCCCAGTCAAACCAAATGTTTTGGAGGAAGTATCCACCTTGCATCAATGTAAACGGTGCATGAGGACCTAAACCAGCTTCTCTGAATTCAGACTTTCCTGAATATGTCAACATTTAATACCACTGCCTGGTAGTCATCCATATGGAGCATTTTGGCAGCCATTTGAATATGGCTTAACCTGTAGGGCTGTGGGGTTTTTTGTGCTTTAAACACAACCACCAAATGTTGACACATCTGAAACCTAGTCTACATATATAACATTTTCCAACCAGAGTTAATGAGTTTAGGCATAATGGTATTAGTCCAGCAGGTAACTATGCTAGCAATCAAGTTGCTTTTCATCAGTGTAGCTGAAATAACTATAAGATACAGTGTTGGAATCAATGCTGAATCAAAATTGGCAATATTGCCACACTATTACAGGGGATAAATAAAAGAAAAAGAAAAGAGGTGCAAGATGATCCACAGTAAAGGAGGGTGGAAATGGTGTGAAGGGTGAAATTGGAATACTTCTGTAGGAGCAATATCCTGGGAAAATGTGTTTTCCAGTTATACTCATGCATAAAGGTCCAGAGTGCCATCATACAGAACTGCAATGCCAGGAATCAAGATGACAGGAGAGCACTGAGGTAAACTTAAAAAAAAAAAAAGGGAAAATTACCTAAAGAGAAAGGGTAGTCTATAAAGAAACAAATAGAAACAAAGAGGTTGTGGTGTCTATTTTCCTTGCAATAATCAAAGGGCTCTTTCAGAGGAAATACACAAAGTGTGAAACCTAGATTTAAGCTCAAAGTGTCTTCCACTCTGAAATCAGAGTTGCCAAAAATCCAGAGAGTTGCAGTGGTGGTGTGTACAATTCCGGATTTCTCAACACCATCTGGCCATAGCTTTTGTACACATCTCAAATTCAGTTTCTGTAAAACATGCACCTTGATCTCTAACCCAAACTAACAGAACAATCGTACATCCAGATGAACCAAACAAAATAATAAGACCAGAAAGGGTCACTTTAAATATGAAAGAACAAATAAAGAAAATCTTGAAATTCACTAAAATTAAGACAATATTGTATCAAATGTAATCTCCTGTTGGTAGGAGAGGACTGTGTGAGCTATAGCTCGGGGTGGATCTGTGTGGACGCTCCTTGCCATTAGGATTACCTGTGTAGCTGCCTGCTTTGGAAACTCACACACAAAAACTAACATTGTCAGTGGAGAAATATTCATTCAGCCTTAAAACTCTTGCTGACAGAAGTATGTTTTTCCAAGTAATAGACAGATTTCTGCAAAAACTATCATTTTTCCCTGGGAAAATACTGACAGGCCACTAGAAAGCATATCAAATTAAAATATTGAAGTAAAACTATACTGGTAAAATATTATCTTTTTGCTCATATATGTGTGGCTGTGCCCTGTGGAAGTTGCCAGCCACACTCCTATCCAGGCTGCTCTGCACTCTCATGGCAAATCTCTTCTCACCAAGAAGAGAGGCTGTAATTTGTTGTAAATACTGTAGTACAACCAAGAAACTCATTCCATAGAGGAGGAGAGCATGAGACAGGCAAAGTACCTTCGTCCACTTGAAGCTGGGCATTACTTCAGAAAGGCCTGTTAGTCAAAATACAAAATATCCTCAGCTTTGGTACAGTATTTTCTCTTTTGGCAGCAAAATAGCAAGCTTCATTTGTCGGACAGTTTGGATTACTTTTTATTGTTCTAGTTTAAGCAAAATTTTATTCAGAAGAGTGAAATTTCACCTTTCTTTCAGGAAAAGATTACCTTTGGAGTTGCTCATTAGAAATCAACCCACAGGGCAGGAAATCTGCCTGAAAACTTAGAATTTCTTAAAAGCATTTCAAAATAAAAGGGGAAGGACAGGAAAGAAATACAGCAAATATTATTGCCAAAAGTTAAATAAAATATCAAAAGCAAATAAGGTCAGACAGATGTGGTTTTTTCCTTCAGTATTTAAGCCAGCATCTTGAAGAGAAGTTGTGTTTCTAAAGAAGTACTTTAAAAGAAAATCTCTATTTGAACAGCTGTGCTGAGATTTACCTGAGTTTGTAGGGGGAACTAAGCTCTAAACAAAGTTGAGCTGCCTTTTTTTAAGAATTGTAGCTAAAATGACCAATAACATAGAATTAGACTTATTTTTTAATCACTTATTAGAGCAAGGCAAAGGAACACCCTTGCAGCTGTAATGATGCCGTTACATATGAGACCATGCAATCTGTTATGTGCCATATATAATCCCAGTGGATATTTTGTTGATGGTATCCAGATATCAGAAAGGGAGCAGTGACCAGTAATTGCTCAGTGACAATGGCATGGCATTCTGCTTCCTGCCAAACTGAGGACAGCTGAGGAGGTTAGACACATGCAAATCCAGAGCTGGCACCTGAAGCAGTGGGCATTTCAGAGTGGATGAAACTGTGGGCCACCTTTTCAGCCCCTCTGTTAAGAAGTATTGGCTCCTGATCAAAAACTTGACAAATAATTATGAGAATATTGAATTTCATTATGTCCTTGCAAACACAAAACACAGCAAAAACTAAAGTTTTATCAATGTCATTTTGCAACGACAGCCAATTTCAGTGTCTTAAGCACAGAGCATCCTTTCCATGTTCCCATTGATGCCTTCTCTTTTTCCTATGAGTGCCAGATTGTTAGCATTTGGATCTCACAGTTCCATTACACTCACTGAACAGATTCCAAAGTGCTCCTTGCTACCTTATGGAAATATCAAGTAAAATCATCTCTTTTCACAACCTGGGAGAGCAACTGTAGGTCTTCTAAATTTATTTTTGATAGAAGTCTGTTGTGGCAGACAGGGATGAACAGTTTTCCCCTTCTTTTTTTTTATGCAACATATGTTAAAGGTATTATTTCATAAAATACATGTTTATTATGCAGTTATCTCAGCCCGAAGGCTTATGGCTTTCCAGCATGTATAAAACAGTACATAACTATAATCCATAGAGACTCTGGGTTTATTTAAGTCTCTTGACTCTCAGCAAAAATACCAAAATAGCATAAGTAAATAGAAGGCTGTCTGAATGTAATAATCTTAAAAATAAACAAACACATCTCGTAAGTGAGCACAGATCAGCAATATTGTCTAGTTTAAGTTCCAAAGCTTACTGTCTCCATCCAGAAATTGGTAAGAATTATTCACATAGTTGTAAACTTACTAGTTTCAACCATGCTTTCCAAATAAATCATGTAACCATATAAAGATATTTTAATAGCCAGATGTACTTTGGTTCCTCAATCATCTGAGGTAGTAAGAAACATCTGGCAAGGAACTTGTCCAGAGAAGGACAATTTGCCTCCCCATAACAAACATACATACACATATGCATAAGAAGATACCTTCCAGCCTCAAATATGCAGGTCTACCTCTAAATATTACATCTGCTCATGTTTAATGGTTCTCTGTGGTTCAATATTTAACTATTTTAACGTTTAGTCATACGGACAAGTGCATGTGCTTTTGTATTCAGCAAACTACCACTAGGAATAAATGATAAAGAATAATATTCTTTACTGATTGTATCTCAACCAAACGCTCGGTCGAGGAACCAAAACAGACGTCAGCTTCTGAATCTCAAGAGGTGGATCTAGGGGGAACCTTCTGCAAAAGCCAAATAGGTTTTCACACTTAACATGTGTACAAGCAGTTTCAATGTTCCCTTTCCTGAAGCTGCTGCACACACAGAGTTAAGGGCTGTTTTTGCCAGAATAAATCTATTGCATCCACTTTTAGTTCTCTGGGCAAACCATTACTGTTTTCCCATGAAACTGAGAATGTAACTCAAAAAAAAATTTGAAAGTTTTTGGAAAATCTGACAGTCTTTTGAAAAGGGATTTGGCAGCTTGAAAAACACCATAACGTTTCACCATGGATGAGAAAAAAAGAGATAATTACTGATATCTAATTTATCCAGACTAATTTTCAACAATATAGCAAATGATTCTATTCTTCTTCAGAAAATCATTGTTGGGTCTTGCACATGAGCAGTATCACAATGGCATTAGCAAGCAAAAGCATTTTTATATCTGTGACTGAAAATTGTTTCTAGTCACAGGGCTGACTTCAGTTTGTGGGTTTATTGCTGTAAGAGATAATTTACCTGGTGGCCATTTATTTAAAAGAATTTTTATTCTGTTCATTTGAAGTGTGATAGGATGTTTTCTGGCTTTTTTGTTGCAGAAAGGACCAATATACTTGCAGTATTTCCTTTATTTGCAGATGCAACTCTGTTCAGACCCTTATAAAAAACCCCTTGTTTTTTAAAGAATAGGCAGTATGATATTTGGTTTATTGCTAAGCTGATCATTGCAGGCAGCTACTAAGAATCCTAGATATACAGTGGAAATAAGTTATTTTAATTTTTCAACTGAAGTTTTCTCTGTTACTGAGACTTAACAGCCTGGTATTCGCTGTTAAAATGCTCTGTTAAAAGGCTGAAAGCAAAGACTCTGCCCCTTTAGTAAACAAGTAGTGAATTGTGTGGTATGATGATTAGACCAGGTAAATGAAAAACTACACAGAAAATCAAATTTTTAGAAAGAGTATCAGAGAAGCTAAACCATGAGATTGGAACCAAGTGGTTTTTACTAGTTATTTTGTAGTTCAAGTTATAATAATAAAAACTTTTTCTTACTGCATAGTAAACTAAAGGAAGTTTTTCTAAAAATGTTGCATATTTTTCCTCCATTCAACCAATAGTTACCATCATATTGCCAGTGGATATTTAAAAATGCCATGAAAATCAACTCAAGGATATAACTAATATTAGTAAGGGTAAAATTTCAACAATGTAATAAAAGCAGATTACATGTAATGTTTAAGCAATAGCAAATGAAAATGCAAAATATTCTACTTGAGCACAGTTCTTATCCAAAAATCAGAAAGAACTTTCCCAAATCAGTAAGTCATAGTCTCACAGATGGTAGTAAAGTCCCTTTAGCTCCTCAGCCAAGCTTATAAACACGTTTCAGACAGCTAGCATACTTCATCTTATCTGATAAGGGGATTCCTGTCCTACACAAAAAAAAAAAAAACCACAGAAAATGTAATCCACTGGACTTCACTGGAGCCTTTGTTATGTTGCCACATGGGAAGTTATTCATTCAGCTGCTAAAAGTGGAGATTAGCACCAGAACTACGAAAGAGATAGTGGACTTGACCACTAATTGTTGGGAAGTACTGAAATTATAAGGCTTGAAAGAGGTTACCAGTGTAACTCCTCAACAGTTCAGTCTTGGAGACGACTCTTTTAATTTAGTGACATTTTCACAAACTGAAATAATTTGCTAGTGAATCTGCCAATTACATAAGTGTGGTGGAGGCCTGGAATATCCCATGGGAAAAAAAACAGTGATCTTAGGGACAGACATGATACCAAAAGAATTAAAAGTTTTTTAAAAAATAAAATCAGAAAACCAGGAACAGGATTACTAGATTTCTCTTGGACAGCTCTTCCAATGGAAATGGCAGAGATCTGGCTACATTTTCCAGAGACAGGGGGACTCTCACATGTTTATGCCATCTAACCCTGGATGTACCTTGAGGATTTTCCAGCAGGGACAAATATTTGTGTTTCGGTAGAAGACACTGGCAAGACCTCTTTTGAAAGACTGTGTACGCTTATGGTCAGCCAAGCTCATAAAAAATTTATTTAAACCAGAACAGAGCTACCAGAACAAATAAGAGCACTAGAATGTTAAAAAAACAGGGCAGCTTATTTGGCCTCTTAAAAAAAAAAAAATGTTTAAAGGGACTTCAGTTTTCCTCTGCAAGCAGTCAGAGTGATTAACACTAGCAGGGGAGAAGAGCTTTCCAGGATCCTCTTGCCATAGGCAAATATAAGTGAAAACATTCCTCTCCCAGTGAATATTCCTCTCACTCCATGTGAACTCCTCTCGTCCAGTTCCAGCAGGCCTAGGACTGGGGCTGTGCTGGCACACCCAGCCAAAACAGCTGGATGGGGGCAATGAGGGCTTCATCCATCCACATCACCTGCAGGCTGCTGAGAGCAGCTTTTCAAAAAAATCAGAGAAAAGACACACATTCAGAGATCCTCTGCAGAGCAGCCTCCTGAAGAAGCTGGTTCCTTGTACCTTGTGATTACCTGTGTCCTTGTATTTGTGGAGGCATCAATGTCCCATCTTTTACTAGATCAGATTGCTCAGAGCCCCATCCAGCCTGATCTGGAACACTTCCAAGGATGTGGCACTCGCAGCTTCTCTGGACCTGATCCAATGTTTCACCATCCTCACCATAAGAGAAAATTGACTATGCAGTCATAGTCCAGGTGAAAACTGGAAATGTGCTGCTGAGAAGAAAATTGTGCCTCTTCAGAGAGCCTTCTGGGATCTCCTCACATTCTCTCAGTCCTTTTCATATCCAGCTAGCGTGGCTAGGGACAAACTCACAACTCAGCCCTACTTTCATCACTTCACTGTCATTCCACATCTTTGGCTCAGGGAGGGTTTTCCTGTCAGGCCATAAGAAAATGTAAGATTTTTTTTCTCTTTTTTGACCACCACATTCTATCCTCTTCCATTTCAGTCTTACTGTATCTATCTAGCCCAAATACACAGAATTTTGTTTTACAGTCCTGTGTCATGCAATCTTCTGCTTAGATGGTAGCAAAGTTTAGATGACCAAAGAGATAAAGAAGCTGTTCAACAACATATATTGTTCTTCTATATTGTGTCTGGCAAAACTGTTGGATTTTTTCCTTATTTTCAAAAACAGAACCACAACCACAAAAAAAATATTTCTTGTGATTTTGTCCAAATGAGCAAATACATGGTTTCAATAGAAACACTGACAGTTTAAGCAGTCACAAGCAAAGATTTAGTGAGTCTATGGGCACTAATTTCTAAATTATGTTATTGGGGGATTTGGGGGATGCCAGTGCAGAATGATGGAAACACATGGCTAAATAATGCATACTTTGAAGTCACAAATATGTTCATACATTTTTTGGTTATCTAAAATAAAGTGTGTTTTAACCCAGATAATATATATAAATGAACTTTAAAATAAAATTCCTCCAGATTGCAGTGACACAAAGATTAAGAAATTTTGAAATACTAGAAGTAAATTTGAATTACATTGAGATCTCTGACTAATAAGGTATTCTAGATCAGTTACTTAAAAATCTAAATACTACCTAGAGGGCAGCAAATACTGAATGGTAACACACGAAACTGAAAAGCCCTGTAATTAAAATCTATTTACCCTCTATTCCACGTGCTTAGAACTAAGTTCAGGTTTTCGATTTAACTGCTGCAGAATACCAAGCTTACATTACTATAACACTCTATAGCCTGAAAGATGAGAACAAACACCATCATAGTCATTTCACAAAAAAAAAAAAAAAAAAAAAAAAAAAAAAAGTTCAAAAAAACCCAAAATCACCAAACCAAATCCCACAGTATAAATGGCTTTTTAAAAGTTGGGTTAGATATACTAGTATTATAATTCACCACACCTAATCTAGGGCACTTTGGGAGGAAAAGACAGCCATAAACCTTTGAGCTCGCCTAGCTGTAGCAATGCAAAGAGCTGGTTTCACAACACTGAGCAGTTACAAGTCAACCATACCATGGTGAAGAATCCAGCCTGACAGCCACACCTACAGCATGACAATGCCATGCTTAGGCATGATTTATGCCTTGACCAAGGGAAAAAGCTTTTTCAGCTCCAGGAATTTTTATGTAACCATGCAATAAGGAAGATCACCAAAGAATATGTTCAGTCAATTAAGATAGAAGAAACAATTGTACAATCATACTCAGCTCACCCAATGCTTTTGTGGAGCATCTGGGTGTCATTAGGTTGGCTTCTTTTAGTCTGATCATATTGCCAGCCAAGTGGTTTCCCCATAACCTGAATTAATATAGCTCTTTTGCCAGCTAATTGTTAAAATCCAGAATCACAGTATCAAAACATGGTAATTGGTCTACTTTTTTGCTCATTACACAACCCTATTATTGACAAAAACATAAAAGTAAATGATGATGGAGTATCATGCCTTTATTATTTTCATTACCACTGAGCCCTGGAGCCCCACCACTAGAGAGGACCCCACTGTGCAAGGCATTCTACAAACAGAGTAAAAATGGCTCTGGACAGAGAGCAGAGCTCTGCAGAAAACCAGAGAGGGCAGTTAAACAATAATAATTTACACTGGGATGAAGCAGACCCAAGGAGCGAGGCAAGCTAAAGAAAAACAGGGAACAGTCTCTAGAAGGAGAGTTGCTCTACTGAGAGGAGAATAGGAAAGGTGGTGTAGGAGACCAAAGGAAATGCAGAAGTAGCACCTAGCCAGACTTAGAAACATTTCTAGATTTGTCTATTAGTCCTAATTACTCTGCAGTTACCAGTTTAGTTCTAGTGCTGTTTCTCTTAGGTGAGGCAGAGAGAAGCTCCCTGTATTTTTGGGTGAGCAGCCCTACTCTGTGAGGAGGCTTCTAATGGCCTCTTCAGATCCATGTACCTTCCAGTAGGACACAGCAACCAGTGTGACTAATGCCAATCATATGCAATCCATTCCCTCTCTCATCCTGCTGCCAGGGGAACAAGTGAGTGTGCAGGGAATGTTTTGTGTTAGCAGCATTTGGGTTTTCCCACCCTTGCACACAATGCAGAAGACAAAGCCAGCTGAAGAAATGCATTTTTCCTTTGCAGCAGAAATGCAGAGGCTTAAGAAAGTTTTATGTTCCTGTGAAAGTATATTAAAGTTCATGCCCTAATGTAAGTACAAATGGCTAAAAAATCTGGGTTTGAACATGGCTTGTTTGTTTAATTGGGAATCACTAGATTATCTCACCCTCTGTATTTTGAGACCAAGACCTACAGGGACATAACCATGGCAGACACGATTCAAGCAAAACAATGAAAAAACAATATTTTCATTTGTGTGCATGTGTGCAAATGATCTAACAAGAAAAAAAAAAAAAGATCTGAATGCTGCTTCTCATGGAGCCAGTAAAGGAAAGGTGTCGTAGAAATGAAACCAGGGCTACAGGCAGACCCTGGAAGCCGGCAGAAACACTGCTGATTGCTTTCAACAGATGAATAAAGCTGGTGCATCAATAGGCAAAGCCTGCACTCTCAACAACCCCTGCAGCACTACAGGGCACACAGTGAAGGCCCACAAGTCCTCTAACTTTGCCTGTAGTAAGTGACTCCCACCTTAGTTCCACGATGAGCAGAAGCAAAGTGACATCTGGGCATAAAGGCGCAGCAGGCAGCCATGAGCTGTGGTGTTTCTCAGGGTTCAAGAGTGAAGATACTTCCTCAGGGAGCATTTATTTCGCTGTGCAACTCTCTCTGCTAAATCCATTTTTAAATGGGTTAGTAGTTGCCACGTTGCTCCAGCTCTGATGAGCGAGGCAAGACACATATGAAGAGAGGTACCAGCGACACTTTTATTAAACCAGTTGATGCAGCTGAATACCTTATCTTAGCCATTCTTTCATTTCCTGTTGTTTCCCTCTCACAGCCTGTTTTGATTTAAAGCTGTTCGTTCAGGCAGGAGTACTTCACATAGGTAACACAAAGTTTACAAGACACAAAAGGTGTGTGTGCATGCACACACATACACACTTGCCCATTATTCCCACACCATCCATATCTATAGTCTAGACAAAGCTACAAGGGCCAGAAGTAGGGAACAGGAAAGGGAAATAAAAGGTGAGGATTGCATCAGTGTCACCAGAGCCTAAACTAGGAAAAAACCAGAATGAAAACTTGCATGTTTCTCAGTGGGCTGGGATTTGACCTTCCATCAACCCTGTTCCACACAGACCCAAAAGATATTAAATCACTTTTGTGGCAGGAGAGCAGTAATCAAGCCCTCAATCCCATAAGAATTAAGTTGATGCACTAATTTGCCTTTGAGCTGCAGAAGGACATACTTTCAACTATAGGGTCTGAGTAGCAGCTGATGCTGTGCCACAAACAGCTGTGAAGAATCTACACTGGAAAGACGGGGTGCTAGCTGGAGTGAAAAGGCTTCCAGAGAATGTTTTAAAGTCCATGAAATCAACTGGCCCCCAATATCTCTGCTCCTTAAAAATGGGACAGAGCACCAAATCACACAGGGGATGGGATGGAGTGCAGAGGGCATGGTATTAGGGCATACTCATTAAATACTCTGAGTACAACCTTGGTTATGAAGAATGAAGCTTAAAAAAAAAATCACTCATTTTCAATTTATTTCTTTGATTTGCCCTGCTGGAAAAATAAAATAGGCAGTACAGTTTCCTAAACCACAAGACTTCACCACAGACCATATCATCTTTCTGCTGGTATCCAAACACAACAGGCATGGGATATACCCCTTCATCTCCCTGGGTGGTAAATTGTTACTCAGTCCGTGGAAAACAAAAGGAACAGATGCACAAAACAAGACTGTTTTGCAGGTTGCAAGAGGCAGTCCCATCCCCTCGGCAGCGCTGCCAGCCCTATGGAGCAAACCCTTGCCATGAGGGTGTTGGTGTGAATGACTGACAACTGCGCTGCGGTAAATGCACATTAGCACTTCTGGGTTGAAAGCAGCCAGGTTGACAAGAGCTCCATGGTAAGAGATGAGTCAGCTCTGAATGGATCCAAATTGAAGCCAGCAGCGTGGCTGGACATTTTGCACCAATGTGCAGGCCATCTGCTCCCAGGGCAGCAGAAACGCTCAGCATGCCCTGGGTGCCTTGAGAGGGGAATATTTTTCAGATGCTAAGTAAGCTCATGGGCTGAGTGATTTCAACTAAGCACAGCCATCATATCTCAGGCACCTTTTAGCAGAATACAAACCAGAATGTATACCAGAGTATAAATGCTGCTGCTGTTATAGAACACATAATCTGTTATGCATGGGCTTAAGCAAGGGGGAAAAGATTTTCTTGAAACCAACGTAAAATCAAGCAACTCATAGCCAAAATCTAGTCATTTTTCTGAATTTGTAGGTTGCTTGTTTTTTAAACAGAACGTTAGGAACTGCATAACTTCAGTGTTTTGGCTGGTGTTCATTTAATGGCAGCAGGATTTGGACTAAATTTGACACAGTGCCTTACTGTCTTGTTCAGCCATTTGTAGTGAGAACGTTATTGGTGATAATTCAGACATGTTCCAGATGTCAGAGAAATGTTCACTCATTTCTAAGATTCTTGTGTTATGCCAAATACACACAAATAGAATTCATACCAGAAGGTAAATAATTTATCATTTTCCAGACCAAGAGGCAAGAAAAAATGAAAAGCATCCAGCACAGATACCACTATATATATTGCTAAGACAAAACATAATCATTTATGAGACCCCCCCCAGTCCCATAAAAAGACAAATGTAATCTTAATGTGTGCACCTACTGTAAGATTCTTTCTTTCTTCCTATGAATTCAAGTATTATTTATTCTGTAAGTGTTCAGTTAAGGCATTGTCTTTTAAATTGCATTGTCTCTTTGATTTTGTTGCTTTTGTTATTTGAGCTTTCAGGTGTCTTGTTCATCAGCACCTGTGTGCTCAAACAGCTACTTTTGTGTGTGTGGAAGGAGTGATATTATGAGCAAATAGAAATACAATAGCACATATTTATCCTCAATTAGACAATCCTGTTTAAAAAAAATCCAATAAACATACTGAGCCAGACTGTATAAAAAAAGGATACCTATTGTCATTAACTGAAATGTTTACAAAAATGTTACAACTACTAATTTCTTTGTTCACCTCACCCCTATGCTGAATGAAATTCAGTGCTTAAAAATCACACCACAGAAGTTTTGCAGAGCTTTGCAAGTCTCTTCATATACAAATGACATTTAATGTATGTTTCAGTGATATAGTTTCTACATTAAAAAATTGACCTGGAGATTGCTCTCCCTAATTCTTTCCTCTACAGCTCACCAGAATGTTTTTACATTCATCAGTCACCCACAGACAAAAAGCTTCAGATCTGCAATATGTTTGATAGAGAAATCAGTGGTAGAGACGATAGGAGAAGGAAATGAAGGAGAAGGCCGTGGATTTTCACTTAAGGGCAGGGAGCAGAGTTTGAGTTTTAATTTATTTTACTTAGGGCTGGTAAGTATAATTAACCAGATATGGTATGAATACACAGCCACATTTGCATACAGATGGTCATTTTGCTTGTTAAGACTGAAAGACTTGCTCATGTGCTGAGCTTAAGACCACATGTAATCCCATGTCAAGTCTATTTTGCCCATGATGGTATTTGGTGAGTGACCTCTCCCTGTCCTTAACTCATAAGACTTTTGTTGTGTTTTCTCTTCCCTGTCCAAATGAGGAGGTAGGAGAGAGAGAGGTTTTGGTGGGCACATGCCTTCCAGCCAGAGTTAACTCGTCACACAGAAAAGTTGGAAAGGAACTATTTAGAAGGGCATGTAGTGGTAGGGCACAAAGGGTGAGTGGCTTTAAACTGGAGGAAAATAGGTTTAGATTAGCAAATAGGAAGAAATCCTTCACTTTGAGGGTGGTGAGACACAGGAACAGGTTGCCCAGAGAAGCTATGGATGCCCCATCCCTGGCTGGAAGTGTTCAAGGTCGGGTTGGACTGGGCTTTAAGCAACCCAGTTTAGTGAAATGTGCCCATAGCCATGGCAGGGTGTTAGAACTAGATGATCATTTAAATCCTTTCCAACACAAGTCATGATTCTCTAATACTAGCAACATTGTCAAGGGATTTATCACAAAGTTGCCTATTGCGATAAGGAGCAGACATTCCCTTTACATGAGCCTGATAAAATACATCAGTTCAGCATCTGACTATTTTTCCAGTAACGTGAGAGGAGGGGAAAGGTGCAGAAGGCAAGGCTACAGCAACATGCAAACATGGTCTTTTGGATATCCCAGGTGTTACAGGAAAGGTACCCATAAAATCCCTGAAACAGCTGACAGCAGACAGCCTTCACCCCGCCCTCCTCTCCAGACATCCAGCACAGCGCAGGGAAAACACATCATGGGCAAAGGTCTCCAGAAAACCAATGCAATCTGTTGGCAGCCAGTGGGTTTACAGTTATAACTTACTGCACCTGAATTAAAAATAAGTTTGAGGGGGGTCTCCAGATCTTCATCTGCTGGTCCCCAAAGAGCTGAAGTTGTCTTTCACAAGAAGGTGATGGTTGCCCACTTGGTGTTTTAGTGGGGACATCTAAGTCCCAGATATTCTGATGCTGTTCTAAGGTAGCTCACCCATGGAGACATTCCTTATCTCTTCCCTGCCTTCATAGACCTTCTCCAGAATAAAATCTGAGATAATTCTCCCTGCTCCTTTCTGCCTGATACTATCAGGTATATAGCTACTTATGGTTCTATATGTCACAATTTTTTCCAGTTTCTAAAATATTTTTGTCTCTTTCTACGGCTTACTAGGTCTAGTCTACAGTTCCAAATTTATATTCTACTTGAAGGCTTATGAAATGTGAATCTGACAGAGAAATCGCAACTGATGAGTGCCTTCAAATTCAACATTTTATTTTAGAATTTCTGTTCCACTAAACTGTAAAAAATCTGTCTGAAATTACATATAATTTCAAAAAAAGAAATATTAATGCCCTGATTGGCAATTGCACAGATGTAATCTGAGTGTCAGTACTTATACCAGCACAAAACTAACACACATCCTATCAGAATCCACTTGCACAGACTGTATCCTTTAAACTGCTCATTTTCCTCCACTCCAGACACACTGAACTCATTGTTTTAATAATTAGCATCAAAAAGCCTGAACTTTAAAAAAACACAATAAGCATACAAGTAACACAATCCACATAAAAGACAAAAAGCATTTGTTCTTTCATTAGATTGACTTTTGCTTAGATGCACTTAAAATACCACATCATAAAATATATGTGAGGAGACCATTTATTGCATGAACAATTAAAAAATTTTCTCTTTCTTTATTTATTTGTATAGGACTAGCTGCCCCACAAACCACTTGGCCAAACAACCTGTTGGAGTACTTCCAGGATGCATTGAGACATCCACCAAAATATCAAAGGCTGTAATTACACTTTCATCGTATGTTCCAACTCATCCAAGAATAGTCAAGAAACATTAAAGACAACAATCTCATCTGAAGCTAATTACTGACAACTAGCTCAATACTGCCTATAGAACTCATCATCTTTGATTTTATTCTTTAAAGAGCAGTCTCATCAGTTCCCATGTATCTCAAAGTATCTCTTGAAAGGGTTGTAATTTCATGGCGATGAATTCCAGGTCCTGAGTTTCTGAAATTTTATAACTTCGCTGTCATAATAGGTTCTTCGTAGTTGGTCCAAGTTTGATCATAACTGTAATGATGAAATGATTGGTTGAGGGAGTGAAAAAAAAAAAAAAGAAAAAAGAAAAAAGAAAGACTGCTGAGTTAATAAAAAATTGGGTGGGATTTTGGACTCAAAAATAAAAAAAATAATACAAAAAAATTTCAATCAAATCTATTTTATGATTTCTTCTCCCATTGAAATTTTCAGCATATTTTATAATTTCATTTTTACTCAGAAAATGTTGTTTGTTTAAAAGGGAAAGTACTGTTTCTCATATTTTAGAGATAGGGAAATGAGGCACTTTGGAAAACTGCAGTAGGGAAATGAGGCACTTTGGAAAACTGCAGTAGAACAGGGACTTTGAGCCTGGTGTCCAAACCATCAAATTTATCTTTTAAATACTAAAAATCCTTTCCTACTGCTGCTTTCAAACAGCAGCTGCACTAACTACAAGCTAACCACATTCTGGCTGAAGCTGTGCTGGAAACCAGATTCATTAAGCCAGTGGAAACATTGCTGAAGAGGTTTCCCTAACCAACAAGGTCAACTAATTTTCAGATTTTCCTCCTCAAGACAGATGGCGGACAAGCTACTTCAAGAAGTTTTTCTATAAATATTAATCAAATTTTCCACGAAATTTGCATTTTGTTAAAAATATAATAAAATGGGGGGAAAAAATCAATAATACTGCAGTGCTTTTGAAAGCCTCATTTTTCCCCTTGGTGATTCCTTTGGCTAAAGTATTTTACTGAAGCAAAGCCCACTTTTTGGTCTAACTAGTGGAACAGGACTCGTGGGGACCACTCTCCTCCCCCAGGTGAAAAGAAATCTCAGCAGATCCCAGACCTGCTATTGTCTTCTACAGAAAACACAAAGAGATGGCACTCTAAGAAGCACTGGGTGGCAGCAAGGCATGCTGAAGACAGTCTTGAAAAACTTCTGAAACTGGCTGTTCTTTAGTATTTGGTCTAATCCCTGCTAAACCACAGTCCCGCGACTGAAACAGACCAAACACTGTTTTCTAAAACTTTTGGTGCCAGAAACCCTTCTGCACTGAGATGAGCCTCACGTCCTTACACTTCCACATCGGAAGACACACATAAGCTTTGCTTGGCATGGCATGAGGCTTCCTTTGAGGCAGTAAATGGCAACACCAAGTCCTGCTTGGGATCCCAAACCAAAAAAGTAATGTGGGGGGACATAGAACAGAAGCTTAGCTTAGTTGGTGTGGACTCAGGATTACCCTCAGGAGGTCCCAAGGCTATAAGCAACTGGCAACCAGTGGTCAGTGACTAGCCAGGAGAGGGATGATTCCTTGGGAGCTGGGTGAAACCAGCCAGGGGTAACCAAGAGAGCAAAGAACAAGTGTCAAACATATGTCAAAACCACCATATAGAATAAATTCAAATGCTATGTGGAACTACAAATCAGTCACGAATGAGATATGTGCTGACCATGCAAAAGTGCCTGCAAGCAGGTCCTAAAATGAAGGAGAAAGATTTCTCCCAAGGATGTATTTGGAATACTCAGGATGCAGACAACTCACCAGAAACTACCATTTCTGCTAAGATTGAAAGTACTGACCCCCAGACCCAAAGTGCCAGTGGAAAGTACAACTTAAAAGAAAGAGATACATAAAACTTACATTATTCTATACGTGCTAGAAAATGTGTGTATGAGTCATTTTATCTGCATTTACTTTGCTGTGTGCCACTATTGGACAATTAAGATTTTAATTATACTAATGATACATTCTTGTCTTTGAATAGAAGGTGTGTTCTTTTTCCCTACTCTAACATCTTGAATGTGAGAAATTTGTGGGAATTCAATGAACCTGTTCTGTAACTGGGATGCAGCAATTTCCTGAGAGTAACATGCTCGCTGGTTCATCAAATTCAGGTTAATTCTTCCTTGGGGAGGGAGCAGGAGTGTTTTGGAAGAGACAGAGCATTTAATAGGCATCAGTTCAAAGAACATGATACTTACAGGAGTAAAACCATTGACATCAACGTTTTCTCACCCTTACAGCCTCAGAAATGCTTCAAATGTGATGGATTTCACATCGATACAGATCATCAGCTCTCACAGCACTCAAAGCCCAGGCAGATGACACATATCACAGAGCACCATTAACATATGGTGCTCATAAACTATACTGCTGCCCGCTCCTATTGGGGGAGGTTTATGGTTATGTTCTACACGGAGTTATCTTGTCCAAAGGTATCACACAGATGGATCACAGCTATAAGAGCTGCACCTAAGGAAAACCACCGGCCTCCTGGCCAGCTTCAGTTGTAATCAGCGCTAAAGGAATAATGCTGTTTCCAGCACACTGAGCTGCAGCTGAAAGGGCTCCATGAATTCCTCAAGGCTACACATCCCTACCAATGTCACAGCCTGAAAGGGAGAGGTCAGCCACGCCTCCTACCCAAGGCTTTTTGCATTGCCTTTGCTCTGCTTGGGGCTGATGATCATTATCCGGCTTTCTGCCCTCCGAGTCCCCTTCGAGCAGGGTGGGCAGTCATCCCACACAGCACCTGTGAAGCTGTTGCTGCAAGAGAACCTGGCCAGACCTAGCACCTCAAAACTGAGACCCTGCTCCGTAAGTCAAAGGAGGTTTGCCAGGATTTTACGCCACACATCAGGTGCTGCCAATTAAAAAGTCTCAAAATAGTGGAATTCGTGCAATTATATGAACAATAATAATAATATAATGTGTAAGTTAAGAATAAAAACCTGAATTCATAAGTAATTTTATTGAATAAGTGGAAAAATGGATCAACAGTGGAAACTGATATATAATATGACTTTTAGTTATGATTCTGGAGTAGGAGTACTAAACATTGGAGGGGGTTTTTAGAATAAGACTTTATTAACTGAAAATCAAATTCTCTAGAAATTGCTCATTTTTTCTTTTACCCTTTGTTTTATTGTTGGACTAAGGCACAGCAAATTTTGCCAAGAAAGGGTAAGATCCTGTATAATATAGCTGCTCTAGGGATAGAAAGAGGTTATATAAATCCTCCCAAAGGAAAGGATTTGTATTTTTTTGTGGAACTATAAACATAAAGCAAATGGAATCGCTTAAGGGTTGCTATTTGCCCTGTTGGTTCTTGTTCATCTTATAAACTAAATGCAATAAAAGAACAAAGACTATTTTCCATTTTTAAGGATTGTTTCTCCATCAGAGCTATTCAGAAACATTTTATTTTCCAGTTGGTGAATTCAGATTGTGGAGGTTTCTGTCTCTCCTTCCTGTACTTGGCACAGCTACTCCATTTTTCAAAAATACAGTATCATGTCAATGCCTTACACTTTACTTTAGTGCAAGGTAAAGAACCAAACTTTGCCTGCTGAGGAAAATAAACAATATATTTTAGAAACTTGTTAAAGGAAAATTTGAAATAATTCATATACTCCTTTATGGAAGCTCTCAAGGAAATATCAAGATAGAAAACACAGTGAAGAAATTCAAAAACTTATTCCTAATTTACTTGAGCCAGCAAATATTCTTTAAAAAAAACAAGCAACCTACATGGCAAATAATTTAATAGGAGCTGCTGAGAGCTTCCTATCAGGGCAAAAAAAAAGTTATTTATTTATGTACTGATTTGTGGAACAGGATGGGTATTTTAGAGAGTGACTAAGGTCCTTTGCAATTAGATTGTGATTATTTCAGACCATTGTAAAAATGTATTAAGCCTTCATCTACTTTTTCTTCTTTTGTGTGTGTTGACAAAGCAAAAGCGACACTGAGTTAATGAGAATAAATTTATAGTACTTCATTAGTAACCCATGTCAACTTGGAAAAAAAAGGGCAGGTGTTAATCATGCAGCTCACTCTTCTGGGTTCTCCTGGTTTGTTTTAACCATGTAAATGTATTGATGGAAATGGAGACTCTTTAGAAAAAGGAGGAAAATGTGCAAGTTATCCATCATGCAGAACTGGGAGGAAAACAATTATTTTTGCTACTTACAAGAATTCTGCAGAAAACACATTTTCCTCCCTACAGGCTGGAACACACACAACACTCCCTGTTCTTGAGACACATATCAGAGGGAAATTAAAGGAAAATACCCCAAAATTCATACTCATTGGCATACACTATTTGGTCTCCTTAGGCTATTTTTAAAAAAATACTGGTGATGATACTCAGTAGAATTGTGCCTGTTGGATACAGTTCTTCACCCAGCCACTCAGGAAGACTTCTGGCCCCTGTGAGTCCTGCTTTATCCCTTTGTATCCCTTTATTGGGCTGACACATCAATTCACATCATGTACACAATTAAGCCAAGGTTAACTAGGGAGGTTTTCACAAGGCACACTACTGGACTCAGAATATTCGTATATTTTTTAAAGCTGAAGTGTCACACACCTTTCCCAGATATACCTTGAGGAAGGAAAATAATTTTTGATTCAATTAGCTGCAGAAACATCTTGCAACCTCTTTGCAACAATTTGTTACGACCTTTCATAAATCAGAACTGTGTTGTTTAGCAGCCAATGAAAACATCTGTCAGAAGACAAAGAAATTAGTCCACACTCACATGCAAAGATGATTAAAATCAAATTCAGACATTAATAATTGATCCCAGGTGTCCCTCTATTCTTTGACCCATAGTTGTCAGTTGTCACTGATGTAGTTAGATGGTTAGAAAGCTTTTTCTTTTTTTCCATGGTGATTTGGCAAGGTTCTAAAAGCTTTTAAGAGTCAAATCTAGGAACTCATGCAATAAATATCATTATTGTAGAAGCCACAACAATTAAAACCTTTTTCCAAGAATTTTAAATCATCTTAATCTGGAGCATTATAGACCATAAAAATAGTAAGTGTTTGTGGATAACATTGTCTGCACTTTTTCTTTGGAAATTTTGAGACAGTCATTGGAGGTGGGTTGCACACTCAGCAGTATATTTTGATCATTCAGATGTGCAAATACTCAAGATGACATAGTCTTTTCCTTTCCACAAAACACAGGCACTTTAGCAGCTGAAAACAAGTAATGCCTAAGTTCATGAGCTAAGGAGCACTATGGCTCCATAACAGACTTCTTTAATCCTTGGGCCTATTGCATTTTTTAACCGTTTATTTTCATTTTTAAAAAAAACCAGATCAACCTGATATACACAGAGGCTACTATTGCCTACAGTTTACATTTCAAAAGGCAGCTCCCATCACCATACATGGAAAAGAGGAGAGTGGGAAAGTCTGTAAGGAGGCTCTGCTTTTGAGTCAGCAATGAGTAACCACTGTTCTCAGTTCAAGGTTTTGTGTTGATAAAGAGTTATAGACCAGTCACCAAAACAGTAATCAAAGTGTTACTGGACATTAAATGAAAAATGCACAAATTAGCAGTCAAGCAAGAATTGTCAGTCTTTCTTTTACTATCCACACTCAGAAGAAGACTGTTTACTTTTAGACACACATGCCATGAGGCATTCACCACCAGGATGCCACCACACTCAGACACAAAGACTCTTGTCACAGCAGAGCCAGCTAACCCAGCAGAGAGACTGGGTCCCCACGGTGACCCTTGTGGTGATGCAGGTCTCAGTTTCATTTTGTACTGCATCATCTATTCAGGCATCCTCTCAGTCCATAATTTAAAATTAAGAGTTTATAGGAATGAGCCTTAAAATGCTCATTTCCTTTTATAAGGAAGTCTCTCCTCACACACACACACCAAAAAAAAAGGCATGGATGTAGAACAAGGCATCCAGGGAGAGAAAAATGACCTCAGCACACAGTGTCACTGTAGCAAGCCTTACCATCACATTATGTTCTCTCCAGTTACGTTGCCAGCTGAGGCAATGCGTAGTCTTTCCTGCTTTTCCCAGATTTCTACACAGGAAACTTGTAACCTACTGTGTCTGGCAAGAGCAGGCTGTACCCAGGCAAAAGAGAAGAGTAATGATACTCCCAATTAACAGCCAGAGGCCAAAGAACCAACGCTTCTAAGCCACAAAAAATGACGCATCATAGCTGTGTCAAGGGTACTCAATATGTTCAGTTAATGCAGAGAGAAAAGGAAAGTTTGGTTGACAGGTGAACTTCTGACATTTCCTTTTGCCCCAAAGGCCACATACTCACAAGAGCACTCCAGAAAACAGCAGCAGAAAAAGACTTCATGTAGGAAGATTTCTGTTGCATCAGAGGCCACTGTGGCTTATTTACATTTTATCTATGTCTTCACAGAAATACTTGGTTGCTCTTGCAGTAAAAGAATAAGCACAAGGTTACATGAGAATTTAAACTCACTGCCTCCTAACATCAGTCAGGCAGCTGGCAGCTCCCAGGCTCTTTTGTTTTCCATATCGAGCTGGAACCTGATACGAAGAGGCAGATTTCCATGATGTAATTAAAATCTTGCTGGAAATGAGATTTTTCACATACTTCATCAAACTTAAAAGCAGAGGCATTCAAACAGGCTGCATCTTTTAAACTCTTGGATAAGATGCAGTCTGTTCTTGTACCAGCTCTCATTATTATCCGTGCAGAAATTCTCTACAATTACCATTACATTAAATTAAGTCCACAGTCTTTCTTCTATGACCAAAGTAGGTGCAGATGTTTAGATTGTATAAGGCATGGTCTGCAAAAAATGGAATGGGAGCTGAAGAAAATCACAACATCATTATCCAATAAATCAGATAATTAGTAACAAAGAGGTTACTAGCTCTCAAGATACTATAATTTCCATCTAATTTAATGTTACTAATTAGTAATGTTAATAATTAGTAACATCTTGATTATCTTACAAAAGAGCATATCCTAGGTCTCAAAAAACATTTCTCACCATCTTTTGCCTTTGGAAAAAGTCACCCTAACAAATATTTCTTTTCAAAAATCATATTCTTCTGAGTAATATCATTGAAATGAGACCCCTCCACAGCGTTTATAACCCTCTCTGTTGTTATCTATGAGATTCTTATCATGCTTTTCAGTAACTGAGGACAATATTTTTCCAGAAGAACCACTAGAGTTCATGTTAACCATTTTTAATGATTTTTATTTTGCAGTTCATAAAAGGCCTGCAATACAGTATGGAAGTATTTAGCATGCACACAAGAGTTAGGTATTTCACCCTTTTTTCTTTTTAGTGCCTAATTGTTTTCAAATTCCTGACAGAGTAAATTAGTCAGAAAGAAAATCAAGAAAAAAAATTGTACTGGCATTTGGTATTCTGAAGGTCCTGTTCCTAATTTCCTCCATTCTTTCATGTAATAATAGCTTTGGTTAAGCCTCCGGATACATGGTAAATTGGACTGAGTTTGAGTTCTTCCTCTTAATAGCTTTCCTTGTAAAAGGGTCCAATGCAAATAAATACAATAGGTCACATTAATCCATAAGTTTTTTGAAGGGGGGAAATCACGGAGAAAGAACTGATTAAAAGTTTGCAAAAGATTCGTAACTTTAGAGAAAATGTTCATTCAGTTCTCCCATGCGACACACGATGACGATTCAAATCCACCAAGGTGTGCACATGGAGGAAGGCAGTGCTGGCTCTCCTTTCCTGTGACTCCTTGTATTTGGAAGATAATTAGGACTTGAACAGCCATGAATAGATAGGTGACAGATTACTTTGGATGCTTTTTTAGAACTTGGGGTAGCTTTGCAGGCCAGGCTAAGAATGAGAAACGTCTTCTCACAACCAGCAAGGGGAGCAGGTAGACAGTAATGAAACTTCTAACCACAGTCAGATGCTGAGAATTCAGTCTGAAAGTTGGGTTTTCAGTTGATGACAGGAGCTAAATCTTATTGCGCTTCCAATTAAGCCCCTAAGTGTTTCCAATTGTTATGCTAATATAGGCAACATTAGCATACCAAGTTTAGAATAATATACACATACATTATATACACGTCTACAGTAAGTCACAAGAGCACCACAATTCTCACCCTTCTCAGGAGGCCTCCCTGCAGGGGACACATCAAAACCTTGCACTTACATGATATGTGTTATATTCCCCAATTTTAACCTCTGTTTTCCTCCTGTAATGATCATTTTCTCAACCACCCTTGTCCTGACCACCTTAGTAACTTATTATCTATCTCCTTTACTTTTTCTATAAACATGGATGCAGTTTTGGTCCACAGAATTGCTTGAGTTTTCTTAGTAGCACTTCATCTGCAGAGTTTACAGTCTCCTACAATCTGCTGCTGCTAGACGTTATCCTCCCACTGGTCAGCCTGTAGGACAATTCTCCAGCTACTTCCAATCAACATGAGACAGATTACCAAAGACACACAATTTGAACTAATTAACCTAGCCTAGACCCTTTTTGCTTAACCAGGTGTGGGGTCAGCTGCATGACCAACTTAGCTGGCAGCTGTGAAAAAGTGAAAACCTCTGGGAGGAAGGATGTGATGAGCAGCCAGTAACCATCGTACTTCCTCTTCCAGCTGCATCCACAGCTCTCCCTCTAAAAAACAGTCCTGATCCCCCTTGCAAAGGGTCACGCTTCCCTCTGCAGACTAAGGCAACATGCAGTCATTACTAGCAGGCTGAAACCTGAGAAGAGCAACTCCAGTACAACTCTTCCTTATGCTGTCCCAACTACTCTTGCCAGTCTCTGAGGACCTCTTCTGTCTATAACTTGGCATTTGTAGGCCATCTGTTTTCTCCTCTGTTTGTGTACCATCAACACCATTAGATAGCTCCTCTCCTTAATGTTGTGTCCCATCCAAGTTTCCATAACTCTGCTCTGACAGTCTTTCCCCTGTTCCACCTAAGCAGTATTGAATAAATGAGAACATTTGGGTGTCTTCACACAACGATGTGTGGTCACTCCCTGGGACAACCTCCTTCACCTGTTCAATTAGGCTGAGAATAATCTGAAACAAAACTCGTGCTGAAGGTTCTTGTTCAATACCAGCTGCTCCAAGGTCCATAATTCAGGCATCCCTGAAGCATTATCATGCCTATGTTGGCTGAAATATCCTCTGAAAACTGGCTCCTAGCAGTTTCCTTCTGTAGCTTTGCAACATGTCATATTTTATGTTTAAGTGCCCTAGTACTGAAATACAGTACACTTGAAAACAGTCGTGCCAAATTTTTAATTAAAAGCCCCTTTTTTTTCTTCCAAATAGGTTGGAGAGCAAAAATCTCCTTTTCCCACTTATAGAAACTTCTATTTCTGCCTCTATTTTTCTAAGAAACACAGAGACATTGCAAAGTGCCCCAAATGTGTCAACAATCAATAAAATTCCACATGTGCAAAAAACAGCCTTAAAATAAAGATAGTATACTGACAAAGTTATAGGCAGAGGGAGGAAACAAAAGGTAGTGAGGTACACGTTAAGAATACTGTTACTAGCTGTTGAAAGAGAGTCCAGGGTATATTTCAGAAGTTCAAGAATGAAATCACCTGGCCAATATTATAACAGAATTCCCAAACGCATCCAAACGAGTTTTTCCTTCATCTTGAGGAAGCCCTGTGACTGTGCCTCTTCAGGCCCACTACAACACTTCCAACAACATGAACCTTTTGTTCTGAAAACCAGAGGAGGAAAGACCTGGAATACATCTACGGAACATGAAAGCTGGAAGGAGACCCAAGCGGGGTGAGCTGCACAGGAAAAGATCAGAGTCTTTGATGGATTTTGAACAAGCACAGGTGTGGTGGCATGAATTCCTAGTAGGATTTATGCATTTGTAGCAAGAAAGACCTTGAAGAACCAAATTTAATTGTCAAATAGTCTAGAGGAAGACTATTTCTCAAAACACATAATTACATAACCATGTATGATTTACAGATGGTGGAAAAGTACAGCACCTGTCACAGACTTTGCTAAGCCAAAGCCTAAATATGTTTATCCTTCATAACATGTTTCTGACAAAGCTTTTTTAATTCTAGGTCCACTGCCAAATGTGGACCTAATCCTTTCACATCTTTACAATATTGTCATCAAACCAATGTTCACCAGCTGAGGAGAAATCCAGCACCCTAGAGGGTATTAGTCCTGCTGACAGAAAAAGCAGGTAAGGTAGGCTAAAAATCATGGGCTCTGAAGTGAACATTGTATTGTTTTAAACACTGGTACAAACATGGATTATTTCAGCTAGGTGAACAAAATAAAGGTTAAATATTCTTCTCCAAGTTTTCTTCAATGTTCAAAGCACTGTAAGGATTAAGAACTCAGACTAAGCAAGTGATGCAGCATGGTAGAAATATATCCATAAAGAGAAGTAGCTGGTGGTAAAGTTGAGATACCCTCACTGTTGGATATTCAGCAACTTCTGGTGCCCAGCAGTCTGGTCCTGGGAGCCAAGTACCCACTAGCAGCTTGGAAGGTATTTTTTTGTTTAGCTGCCAAAGGAAACCCCACTAACCCAGCTGCAGGCTGCCCCACAGAGGACAACAACCCACTTTCGATGTGGGTGAGTGGATGATGTGTTTCAAAGCTCACTAACGTACTAATGGAAATGTTAAACACAGAGGAGCATAAACCTAAGCCTTGTTTAGGACTTGTGACTCCAGGGCACAAGATGTGCAGCTTTCTTCTTCACTGATTGCTGGCCATCATGGCAGGCTTATGGATTTCAGTGACAGCTTCTGGAGCTCCCTTCGCTCTGAAATCTAAGCCATTTTTATTGGGTATCTAATGTTAGGACTTTGTATCTGATACTATTTATTTACATGTTTTAAGAAATGGGAAAGTGTAGCTGAGGTGAAGACATGTGGCAAGAGTATTCCAGATGGTCTGAGCTGTAGGGGAAAGAAACTGGATTACACTGGTGTGTTACAGACCCGCTGGGAAGAAATTAAACTGAGTAAGTTAATGATAAATTATAAATGAAGTATGTGCCATGAATATTAACCACACACACTGAGTACTTTCTGAAACTGTCTGTCTCCAGAAGAATAGTTTTGTAGCCACAAGACAGCACCAGTTTATTTAGGAGACATGGGAACTCTGTAGGGAGTAGGAATCCTACAGAACTAAAGAAATTGTCCAGTGTTGTGAAAAACAGAAAATGATTCCTAACTTACACAGCATACTAAATAACAAAGACATTAAACTTTTATGGCACTCTTAGGGGATGGATGGAAGCCCATTTCAATAGCAGATTTAGTCCTCCCCCGTTACAAAACATCAAGATTTACATGAACCTAGGGAGGAGGAAAGCTAGGGAGATACAGAAGAAGCATCACATCCCAGTACAACATTAATTAATAAATAACAAAAGTGTCTTGAGACTCCAAAAATGTGGGTAGAAGTATTAATGTCAGTAAGAGATATTTTTGGAAAGGATACCTGTATGACTTCAGAACAATGGTGTTTTATAAGTGTTGGAATGAAACTTCCACATGTCAACTATAAAAATGAAAAATAAGTTGTCACTTTAAATTTTCTTTCCTAGGCAAGCACCTTATTTCAGACTCTATTGAGTGGAGAATCCTTTTTTTTTTTTAACTTTTTGATGATATACAAGTACATAGGCACTTCTTCAGCTTCTAGTTCCCCCTGCCTTAAAAATTTTACTCAATAATATCAGATATGAAGACTGTACTGGCACAAAAACCCGAAAACACAATGCTCCTGACAGCCTTTCTAAAGGCTCAAGTGTTTGTGGCCAGACACCTCCTGACACAAACATGGAACTTCCCAGCTTTCCACTGTTCTGGCACGTGGCTATGGTAAAGAGAGGAACACAGCCTTGGAGGTCCTCACTGGCCAAGGAAGAGCAAAGAAATCACCAAGAACGTCTGCCAGTGCCTGGCTGAGGAATAGGCATTAGCTGCTTTTCCTCTTTGTTTAACCAGCACAAAGGAGCCAAACCAGAGCTGGTCAGAGCACAAGGTGTCAAGATTAACTGCTGGGAGCAAGTTAATGAGTCAGGCAGGTAAGAACAACACCAAACCCAGGTGCTCTCTGTTAAGAGCTGGGCTGAGCTGCTGGTGGGGATCATACACAACAGGTAAGAAGTGCCTGAGATGCAACGCAGGGAACAGACCTGGGACTAGTGGCAGACAGATTCCAGCAGCTGGAGAAATCAATCACTTGCTACAGTGCTTAGACCTCACTGAGGCAAGAATAAAGTTTAATACATACTTTTGCTTTTCTTTTTAGAAGATGAACTTGCCTTTCTCTGTATTACATCCTAATGTAAAGATGTCTGGAAAGTTATGCTCTGGCCCTGTGCCTCAAAAGTCACACATAAACCTACCATAAACTTCCACTCTGCTCTAAAAGTGCCAGGAATGACACTTTCAAGGCAAAAAATTGAAGGACATGTTTCCAGATACATGGAATATTATATGACTTATGTAATTGGCATAAAGGGATAAAAATACAAAGCATTAACATTTACTTAAAGAATTAAAAGCCTGAAAAAGTCAGGATGTGTAGTTTACAAGATTGTCAATCATGCAAGACAAGTCCATATAAAGAAGGAATATATTGGCAGTAAGAGTCATATGAAGTCATATTAATGAAGTGACTTCCCCCTTACTTCTCGTGAAAAAGAAAATCTTATCTAGGTACACAGAAGAACACAGGCTAAGTGGACACAAGCCACGTATTTCACTCCACTTTGCGAACACCTAAAATTTTTTGTTGGGTTATTTGGTTTTTTCATTTTTTTCCCTTGTAATTTAGCTTTGGAAACAGTTAGGCATTCTAGCATCAGTTTATTCAAAATGTCTGCTTCAGCATGGGAAGATAATGACTGCTTTGTCTTATTGTCTGTGCTAGGAAAACTACAGATATTTTATATCTGCAAAATTCTTTGAAGTTTGTTGAAAGTATTGCAGCTCTTTGAAGAAGGATCTGAAATTTAGAAATGAAATGGCACTAATAATAAGGAAGCAATGTCAAAATAACAAGATAGCACACTGTGTATCTCTTGAATTTTATTTTCCCCTGCATAGACAGCTAAATAGAAGGAAGATTATAGAATTCCCTGCTGTAATAACTTAACCTAGCTAGCAGCAGCACAGATGATCCAGTAGCATGGTATGGTATTCAGGGCTGTGATGACTTGGCAGCTGGTGGTATGGCACACATGTTCTGATGGTTGGGAAGACCTGGAGCCTCTGTTGCAGCACCTTGAAGTCCCATCATCATTGTCTCCATCTTGCTCCAAAGATGGGGAACAGACCCTTTGGAATGCCATGTGAAAAAATTTTTCAGATCATCTGCTGTGTAGACGATCTGAAAAATTCCTATACTAGGAAAAAAAAAACAAAAAAACCGATGAAACAAACAAAAACAAGGCTAAAAGCAGAGAAGAAAAACAGATTACTCAGGTTGGCAGTGGTTTAAAACCTATCCCTATCAGCCTGAAGCTGGAAAGTGACAACAAGCAAAAATTCAGGCAGCTCTAAGTTAGGCAGCAGAGCCAGCGTGAGCAGAGGGGGAGGCTTGGCTGTGCAGCAGCCCAACCTCACTGTGCTGAGTGTCTGGCTGGGGAACCTGCATCTGCAGCCTCCAGGGATGTAAGTAGCTCTCAAGGCCACACACAGCTTTTGCTGGATAAGGCTTATGGTGAGCTGCGCTCGCTATCCTGTTTTCCAGGGACATCAGCGCTCAATAACTACTTAACTTTTCACCTGTTCACTCCTTGTCACTCTTCAAAAGAAGTCCTAATGCCACCTAATGCATACTGGGTAGCAGATACAGGGTGTGTGTATCCTAGCAGGGATAAGCTAAGTGAGTTGAAACAAATGAAGTGTTGCAGTCTATGACACAGGAAAGCAGGCAAATGATTAATAGTCCAATGAAAGATTATCTTCATCTGATATTTCCACACTTGAGTGAAATCCATCCCAGCTGCAATTTAATGTAATGGTTGTCTATTTGGAGCTCCTAACTACTCTGCCTCAAGTACTTTCATAATTTTTTGCATTGATTTTCCAGTAATCTTTAAGAATTAGTATAAAACTGCCTTAGAATCCTAATGATTTTTAGCCAAAGGGTTCAAAACAGTTTGTTTCCCAAGTTTAGATACCACAGAACGGTAGCAAAACCCTCTAGCCTGCAAGACAATGAAATAACCAGCCAAGCCATAGCAAAGTGAAAGGCTGCTGCTCAAGTGGCAATGAAGACTTGCTTCAAGGCTAAACTCCTTTCTGTAGCTGAAGAAAGCTGCCAATGGCAACAGTGTCAGCATCAATCAGACCAGGGAGAGGAGGAAAATGCTTTCTTAAGTCTAACCACCAAACGCCAGAGCTTTTGCGAAGATGGGACATGTCCCATGTGCAACTTGCTACTTAGTAAATAAATTATTAAGCATCTTGTTATGTTCTCGTGCCTGCAGTGACCAAAGGTTACAGGAAATTTTCTATCTCATCTTCCTCCATTCATTTCTCACAGTTTCAGTAAGCCTCTGCAAAAAAATCAGTATCATCTCTTGCTAAAGCAAAAAAATTATTTTCTGTAGTTCTCTATACTTATTACAGGTGAAAAGGCAAAATAATTCACTGTAAAAATCCTTTACTAAAAGGGCCCCGGTTGTGATATACATGGAACAATCAGGGGAAAAACTTGTCATTAACAAGACATTATAAGAACTCTGAATTCTTGTAAGATCTATTACTCCTTTTCACCAGTTCTTCCATGCCCATGTCCTTTGATAGAGAAGGAAGAGTTCATTATTTTCTGATATACCAGGTGGGTGGGAAGGAACAAAAAAAAAGGGTAGAAAATAGAAGATCCACAGGAGAGTGTCATGATCTGGTTATGTTCAGCTCATACAGGAAGTTTAGAAGGTCAGAGTTTATAGAGACAAATGGTCCCTCTCCTGCAGAAAACCCTGTTTCTACAGAGAGAAATCAGCTGACTGTCTGATCAGTTATTCAGGGTGGCAGCTCAAATCTTCCTTCATTTCCTTCCTCTTTCCATTACATTTCATGTACCTTCTGATACATTGCTATTGCCCGTAATAGCAGGTGTCCTACCTTACGGTAAACTTCCTAAGGAAAAGCCCAAGGAAAACATCTGACAAACCTGAAGACATAATATTTTTGGTACCTTTGGGGGGGAATCTTAAGGGAACACACTTTCAAGCTGTGCCTCCCACCTCTCACTTGAGTGGAAAGACTCAAGGAGAAAAGACTTAAAGACAAGCTTCTCCAGGGAGCTGGAATGCTGCACCTGCAGTGAGTGCAGAGAGAATGCTTTATGTCAGTGAAGTTATTAAGACCTTTGCAAACATTCTTGTAACCACAGTCCTGGTGGATTTTTTCCTTTTTTTTTTTTCATTTGGTTGGTTTGTGGAAGCTTTCTCCTAATTTCCCTTTGTCCTTTATCTTTCAGATTGAATGGGCAATAAAATAATGAGCTTGGTATTCATTGGATTTAAAGATAAACTATTAATAGACAATGGGGATGAGGCTTAGATTTAAAGTATTAATAGATAATTTGGAGGAGGCTTGGACTAAATACCATACAGGAAGGGAGGCTCCTTTGAAAAGCATTCCATACTAAAAAATTTTCTTACAGTTAGGGAAATGGTATGATCCTTTCAGTTAACCTCTGAATATAACCAGCCATCATCATTCCTATCTCTAATTTCTTTATCTGACCTTTCAGAAACCAAACAATCATAAGAACAGTGATGATGCACCCTGTCAGAGCTGGGAGAAAGGAATAATCCCCATGGTCACTACTATTCTATCCACATGCTATTTAGTAAACTTGTCTCTCTGGGGGGGAAAAAAAGAATTTTACAATGTCACAACATTTTCATGGAAATTTTGTAGCATTTTCTTTTCTGAGGTTTTGCATTAACTCTCAACAAAGTCAGATGAAGAAAAGCAGGTAGAAAACAAAACAGAAAATATATCTATTCTTCCTAGGTTCTGTCTTGTGACTGAGTCTTCAGTTGTTACTTTCACACTACTTTTTTAAAACACCTTTTTGTAAGTGCTTCTGACTTCTTTTAAAAAGTTAAAATTTGCTCTTCAACGTGGAAAACTACTTTTTCTTAGTCAACAGGATACTCCATTTATCTCAGTTCTTTAAACCTTTCCATCCTCCAGGTGGAACTACCAGGTTTCCAGATCTAATTTCAGCGAATTGTGGGTCGGGTACTTTCTGAGCAGGGACTTTAACAGGTTGAACAAAGCTGAGGAAAGGAAGTTCTGTAGACCAATATTTCAGCTACTTCTTCATAAGGCACCCAGCCAAAACATTCATCTGCGGAATTTCCTTCCTAGTTATAGTGAGATTTACCCCTGAGTGTTTGCAGTGATAGATAGAGCTTTCAAGAGACCAGCTCTCACTCACAGTCTCAAAGGCAAGGAACGAGAACTACAAACAATATATAACCACACCACGAACATCTGTACCCTGTGTCTTTGCAAGTTTTCTTCATTTTGTTTGACTGCTCTTCTTTCTCAAGAATTTTCAGGAATCAGCCACCTTTGCTGGGGAGTTCCCCCTCTCCTATTCCTTGTGACGACACAGGTGACAATGACAACATTGCTGCTCACTTAGGATTTGGATAGTGAGTGTTCATTGTTTTATCGAGGAAAATTTATCGAAGGGTACATTTCACAATATTTTGCATGTTTATTATGGGAATAATAACCACTCAAAGAAGTGTGTTTCTGACATTTGTGATACAAAACTGACATTTATGATACAATTTTCACTTTTCAAAAAAAAGGGAAGCACTTGAGTCTTGCCTCACTACACATAACTTAAATAAATTGCTCCTAACAAATATCCTCTGGTTTTGGATGAAATATATGAATTTTAACAGTTAAGGTCCAGCATGAATTTTGCACCAAGCTTACACTGAGTCTCCTCTACTGATTCTGGTGGAATTATTCCATCTTTAAGTAAATATATGAGTATCAAAACAGAAAAAAAATGCTTTTTTTGGGGAATATGGACTAATATCTAGATATTTTTCATTTCATATAATTTAAATCTATGTTAATAAACTAATTTCTTACATTAAAAGTTACTCCACCTAGATTAGACCACAGATGGTGTCTCTGTCTTAAACAGAGTATACATTTTGTAAGCAAAACATCTAATATTGTGGGTAAGGCAGGATTACGGTGGAGACACTGTTAATTTAAGTGTCAAATGCTTTTAAGAGTTGAAAGTGTTCACTCATCACTGTTATGAATTCAGCATATGTTATAAATTATGTGCATATAATCTAAAAAACAGATGAATTCTGTGTAATGTCTTCTTTCAATTAAGACATTAATTGGACAACACATTAAAAAAAAATCAGGAGCAGTATAGGTGAGGCTGCTTTCTGGTGTAGAAAGCAATTTCAGAGGAATCAATCAAATGGTTCCCTGGTAAAATTGGTAACTTTAGTGAGAGAGGCGAGGGTGTCTGTTGTTTGATGCTTCAAAGTCATTCATAAATTTACACTTGCATCACATCCTTGATAGCCTATAGTAGCTACAAATTCAGAGGGAAAGTAATAATATTTCTTTCATGGAGGGACTGGACAGCAACTGGATATTTTGTCTTAATACCTTTTTTCTAACTTGATACCCTATAATTTTTTACTGTCCCGTGTGGACTGTAAAGCAGTCAAAACCTATATAAAAGAGCAATGAATTTATAATGCCTTCATTCTGCACCCATTTTTTACAAAAAAAAAAAAAAAAAAAAAAAAAAAAAATAAGGAAACTAAGAATGTCAGGTATACCAATTTCAAATACATTTAGTACCCAAGGAAAACAACAATACTACAACCAAACCCACCTCATGTACACCAAAAAGTCCCCACCAAGGCTATATCAGAGATCCCTTCAAGCAACCCAAGCAGCTTCTCTGCAGCTACCAGGGCTTGGCAAAGGCTGTTCAACAATGACATTTCCTGGCAAAAGGAAAACTGGGCAAGAAGAACTGAACGGTGGTGAGTAGTACTTTATGATTCAGATGCATATAAATTGAATTACATGTCTGGAACACCAAATAAGAAGGAGCTGTAAATAAAGGTCATAAATGTTTCACATCAAGATATACACAAAGAAGCTGTAAAGCAATGTCATGTCTGCACTCTGTCCAAGCCTACATTAAATGAACTCCAAGTTTTGTGACGGTGCTTTCCAAGGTATTAAACATAGCAAATAAATAAAAAATTATAGACCCTTCAGCCAATATAAGCATGTTGGATAAAGACTTCCCATCTAGTGACCAAACAAAATCACTGTCTTTATTTTCCAAAGTAGTTTGTTCCTCTTTTCTGGCCATTTTCAAGTGTTTGCGAGTTACTGGATTCCCCAAAAAGTCAATACATGAAAAGTCACAAGAAAGACTGACCCTTGTGTTATTTTTGACTTTATGGAAACCAGAAAATGCTGATATAGTCACATTATGGCTTTGTCTCTTATAACTTGGAACTCCACAAAGCACATAAAACTATTAGTTTCTGTGGTCTAAATCTCCCCTGAATGCAAACTTCAGTAACCTTTAGCAAAGGAATAGTTGAGATTATGCTTTCTTGTCCCGCTAAATGCTTTATAAGAATTTGAACTTGAAAAGATCCAAGTGCCCTTTCCTACTGAGATCAAAATAAAAATAAATTATTAGAGAGAAAGAAAATGCCACCAAAACAACATTTACTGCAATAAGGAGGGAAAACAAACAGAAGTTAGCTTCTCCCTAAGTCTAAAACAGGCAGTAAAACCTAAAAGGAAAGCCAAGGTCTTCCAATTCTCACTCCACTATCCAAGCCACACGGTCTCAGTTGCCTTCATTTGATGCCTCAAAGAGAGGTCAAGGTACGGACTGCCTTTCAATCTAAAGTATGCTGGAAAAGAGCTGAAGCAAATGTCAGCCTCAGCACAAAAATGCAGCCAATTGATGAATGAACTGAGGAGTTTGGACCCACATTTAATTGAACAGACCAAAAATCTCTTTCAATGGTCTTTGAATGAAATCTTTAGGGAGAAATCCTGGTTGTGCTGGAGTGAGTAGGAGCTTTGAGATCCTTAAGAGATGAAGTCAACAGTAAAGCAATGAAGCAAGCAGTCCAGAGTTTACCGCAGAAAATATTCAGGGCTTCTCACCTCCAAGTTCAGCTTTCACATTTAAATTCTACTGAGGATAACTACAGCAGTCTGCCAATTCCAATGCGCAAAAAGGCAAGCAGAGCCAGCCAGACTCCTTCTGTGCAATCTACTGGAGACAGCATCACAAACTTTCTGTGTCTCACTTCCCATCCTCTGAAGTAGCAGACCACCACATCTGACTCACAGGCATAGCACAGGAATGACTCCAGTCACATTAGTGTAGGTGCTCAGGCTGCTATGGTAAGGACAACAAATAAACCTTATAAACAGAGAGGAGAAAAAAACCTTCACTACTTGTTTACAGAGGAGACACTGTCCTGCTCCCCAGGAAGCCAATGATAAAACACTCACTGACGTCAACGGGAGTGCATTCAAGAATCAGTTTAAGTTAGAATTGAGTCATGTTCAAGTAGTAGTTTTTGTCTTCCCCTTTGCCCTCTGTATAAAATTGAACAACTCCATCCTCACTAAATCATTCATGTTTGTCAGTTTCCTGCCTCTCCCTGCATGGTGGGATCCAAGCAGCCAAGCTGTTTATAGATACACATAGACTTACTTGTGTATGATTTTAATTTTCTTCGGCTCTAGAGAAGAGCAAGGCTTGCCAGGGGTGGTTTCTGTCACTACAGGATTCACTAATTTTCTTCATTCCCATCATATTTGCAAAAGCAGTGAAAGTACACTCAAACTAAGACCCCTGTGGGTGTGGCAGGACATAGAGTCCCTAAATATTTGTGAGAGCTCCTATAAGCCTTCCATAGTTTGAATAACTTAATTCAAATATTTTCAAAAAACACTGAGATACCCACAGATACAAGAAAATACCTTGTTGGATCCTCAAAAAAGCATAAAGCAACAAATATACATAAAGCCCCTTTTATCTCAGAAGTAATTAGGTGCATAACCTTCTTGGTTAGAATTACTCTCAATCCTGTTTTCATGTATTTGCATCAATACTTATTTTATCACACAGAAAATGTGGATTGCAGATCTCTGCCCCCACTGACTTTTGCTGAAGCAGAGCTGGGCTCTTAAAATTTTGTGTCAGTATTGCCAAATGGCCCTAAAGGGATGATTTGGAAAGAATTGTTGCTACTGAGATACTGAACACTGACATCAGAGTTAAGCATGAATGCTCGCCTTCAACATTCCATTTCAGTTCAACAGCCACAGCTTCAAAAATTTGTTTCCCAAGTGCTTCAGTCCCATATGCGTTCACCTGGAGATTTCCAACCACTCAGCAATGTTCCACTGAGTATCATATTTCCTTTGATTTATGCAAGAATTGAGGAAAAGCCTGAACATCTTGGAGAAAGTTGGAGAGATATAAATATGCTTACATTTGTTTCAGTATGTGGCAGTTGCTGCTTGTTGAGTGAGCAGAAGTTTCAAGGACTACAGTAACTGGAAAAACTAATAAAGGAACCATACAGGGAGCAAAGCAATTAGGAGAATATTGACCAAATATACTTTTTTCTTTCTCACACATATCCATTTTTGATAATAAAGAAAAAAAAAGGTTTTATGCGTGAAAGGAAATTGAGCCTCTATGTCCAGTTTGTTGCATATTCGTCTTTCTGCATAGTCTGACATGGTTCCTTTGGAAGTCACTTATTGAAAATTTCAGTATTGTTTCAGCTTAATATTGAGACCAAGTTGCCTAAAATATATGACTTCCTGAATAACTGCACAGAGTTCTTAGACAGCTTCTTTGCCTCACAGAGATGTTACAGGGGTGGGCTCTTCCCCCTCGCCTTCCCAAATATTTTCTTTATTATGATCTGAACTTCAGAGAAAGATCCAGGAGGGTAGCTGTGCATCAGTTGGGCCCCACGCTGGCTTTCCTCAGGGGTGGGGAGCAGGCTAAGCTATCCTGCATGGCAAGTGGGGTCTGTCCTAATTACTAACAGACTGACATAACAGGCACCAATCTGAAGATGATTAAGTCTCCCCTGACATCACTCCAAAAGACACTTACTCACCCTCCTCCAGCTTTCCCCTGCCTTTATAGGTGAAGAAAGGCCACAGCTAACATCACTGCTTCTGCAGTAAGGCCAAAAATTAGAGGAGAAAGTGATGGCTAACCACACAGCTCCATAGTATAAACTCTGTTAATGAGTATAAACCATTCCTAATGCACAGTTAATAGTTTGGGCTCCTGAAACTGCCAACATCTGCTGATTTATCCTTTAGCTTACTTACCACCATTTCTAAGCCTTATCTTCAAGAAAACTGGGCAGATGAGCACCATGTCCATTGTCTCAGATTAGTACTTAGCTTTGGATACTTTCAGCTCATTCTATATTAAAATAAAGTGTGCCATGCTTGCCAAGGTTCCCTGTACAGACACGCTGCAGAAAGAGAGTGAGCTGGAAGCCTCCAAGCGCTGCAGTCCTCTCAGAGAGCACAGCTTTGTTCAGTCCACTGAAATGGATCTGTCTGATATGAGCAGACCATCAGTTAGATGTCTAGGAGAAGACACCTGTACAGCAGAGAAAGCCAGCTAAAGCTGAACACAGAGAATGCTTTGGCACACTGAACAAATTCTGCCCAGTCACATCAAAGAATATTCTCAGGCAACCCAAAGGAAGTCAGCAGAAAGTCCAGTAACTGAAAGAGTGGGAGACCACAATATAAGCTGCTGGCATTTACGGAAATTACAAACATAAATCAAATAAGAAAATAACACTTTTTAAAAGAATTTTATTTATTAATAAAACATATTTCCATAATCTAGACCATACACTGGCATAGGCAGAAACACATCAGTTTTCACTTTCTCATTCAGAACAATTTATGGTGTCAAATAAAAAACCCATGAAATTAAGGTGAGTGTCTAGTGAGTACAGCATTTCCTTTAGAGAAATATATACCAACAGATAAGTCTAAACGAAAATAGTTAAGCAGAAGACAATGAAGAGAGGCTTGTCGCATGTCCACAATATTGTCAGAGAATTGCTGGTTCTCGAACTTCACTGAATATTTTCCAGCAATGTACTTAGCATGTGACCTCTCTGTGGCTCCACAGTTTCCCCAACTGTTTTCATAGCTCATAAAACGTTTAGGAAGTGTTTATAAAAACTGCTTGAGGAAACCGTGCCACAAAGAACTTGAGCTTCGCGTCTCAGCAGTGCAGCTTTGATTTAGCTCTCTTCGACGGGATTTCATTTTGCAAATGCCCCACTAACATCTGCATGCAGGCCCTCTTGGGATAGCACCGAGACAGAGCGCAGTTTTATGTATATTACTTGGCCAAGTTCCTCCAGCATGTGATGGTTGACTTGCCTCCCTCATGAAATCACACATGCAAATGTTCCCCATGCATACACTTACTGATGGCCACTTTCAGTGATCTGTGTTGGGAAGAAATATTATGTCATAAACACCATTGCAACATCTGCAGTGACGGATTCTTTTGGAACCCGACACGGCCCGCCAAGCCCAGAGAGCTCTCTCACATCACAAGTCCATGACTGACGCTGCTTGACCTGCTGCCCTGCAAGCTCACCCCGGCTTTTTCATGCATGCTCTAGCAGGCTGCTTGGAAACACACAGCCAGAGAAGTGTCACAGACAAGCTCTCAGTATAAAGCTCTCTAGAGAACGTTTGCAGAGTGCAACAATGAAACACGATCATGCAAGAACAATGAGGTTTAAAACCAACATTTTACAATGCTTAATTAACTAAAACCAACATTCAGAGTGTTCTGGTGTTACTCTAGTCTTCAGCCACAGACTCATGACTTCCTGTGTCTTGGATATTAATTAGCAATTATCAGCAGCCTTTGAATACACTCAGGATAAGGAGATTCTCCTTAGAAAGACTCTTCATTGAATTTCTATACGGTAGCTTTCAAGTCAAATGTCACCAAGAATTCTGCTAAATAAAGTAAGAAATCCTTCAGTCATAACATATTTTTCTTATAAGTTAAGAAGAAAATTCTACTGGTAAAAAAGTAAGGGACAGAGCTCTGGTAAACCTGTTTTAAATATAGCCATCATTAACCTCTTTTAAGTACAAAGGGAACATCACATGGCAAACTGATGGCCCTGACTACTTATCTAAATAGTCATATACTCCACCAAGATCATCTTAAAAGAGTTAAGCAAAAAGCTCTTCAATCCTTTTCGTGTACTTATCTCCATACACCTAAACTGGTGACAAAGATAGCTTGTGAAAAACATACCAAGGCTATATGCAACAGTGTCACCAATAACTATGGCAAAGATTTTATTCTCTTACTGGTAGAGATTAAATATCCTTGAGCAAGAGAAGCCCTATTTGTAATAAAAATAAATTACAGCATAGACATAAAACTTTTAGCACATACTTTTGACAATAGAACTTTTCCAGTTCACGGCTGCTTTATATACTAAAAATGTTATTCAAACCCAGGAATTAGTTCTGTGATTTTTGAGTGTCTAGTCAAGCATGCACATTCTCACACCTGTTAATTAATTATCCACTCCAAAGCAGTAAATAAGAAGCAGTCACTACCCTTGAGGAAAAAGCAGGACATATGTATCAGGTGTTAGACATAAAAACCAGCCTCAACTGTTTATTTGGCTCCCAGGCTTAGCCCAGGAATTCAAATGAAGCAGTCAGTGAGAAACAGCTACCCTGTTCCCAGCTCTGAGGACCACAGGACTCTTAAGAAGTTGTCAGAAAACACAGTACTGCACCTTTCTTTAGACTTCAAGTTACAATTAAGGTCAAGTCATTCAGATTTTAATTCCATCTAGACAGCCATGAGAAAGGACAGGGGGAAAATGAGTGCCCCTTCTACACAGTCTTGACATCATTCCAGAGGGATGAGTAAACCGTGCTTGTGACATTGAGAAGAAATTGTAGCATGGCCTGGGAATCTTTTTTTTGGTAAAGTCAGTCCACTAAAATTTTAAGAAACCTGTTACTGGCTACCTTAATCAAAAAAAGACCTCTTGTAATGCACACACATACAATCACCACACCACCCCAGCTCCTATACTTCATTTTTCCTTCCCACAAAAAAAAGGGAAGCCTGCAATAATGCTCTCACTGCCCTGCATCTGAACTGAATGACCCAATCCAAACATTTCTTATTGTCTCGATAGTTAAACAGAGACAGAAAAGGCAAAAGTACTCAGATCTGGGAAATAAGATGAAATGAAAGAGGTCTGAACTGTGGCAAAGTGTGACCATTATTGATTGTGGTAGTTTTTCATTTCCTCCAAGTGATCAGCCACAGTGTGCTGCTTGTTGCTACAGCCTATATATTTGAGAACATACCACAATTAACTTAACTTCACAGCTATGGCTTTTGCACTTAAAAGGATGACCAACATATCCAGCAACAGCTGGAACACTCAAAGTATAGATTCTAAAAATTAGGTTTTGTGTGTGCTTTTCTGCTTATAAGGTTAACCACGACTGAGAAGGCTCATTTTGCAAACATAGAGGAAAACAAAAAATGTTATTCAATAATGATGAAGGAAGACTTCAGGATATTATCAAATCCCTGCTTATGAAAATCACTGACAGAGTATAAGAGCTGACACATGAGTATGTATGTATGTAGCTCATGCCTTCTGTGTCTAAAATCCCTACTTCACAACAACCCTGTCTCACAAGAATTACTTCTTAATGGACAAAAACCAGGCAAGAATCACATCTGCCTTGTTCAATGGAAGAGAATGGAAAGTCCCTGTATTTTCCAGTCATTGAAATCCTACGATGCAATTCCTTTGGAGCAAAAATCAATCTAGAAATTTTTTGGGGGAAAACAACAACCAGCAATCAACCAAAACCAAAACCAGAACACGACCATCATTTAACTATCCTATGTTCTGAAAGTCTGTGCTCACCACCTGTCTTGAGAATTAATGCATTTTTTGCTCCTTAAAAGTCATGTAATCAGATCATAAGTGGACATAATCTAATACTAACATTAAAGAGGATACATCAAAGTTGCATTGCCCAATTCCTCATTTCTTAATTAACAAAATATCTACAGACATCACTACTTTTCTCCCCCTACTATCCACCTCTATACTTGGCTGTCACAGAGGCAGACTGAATATTAACAACTCTACATCACCATCACATTGCTGTTTGTTTGATTTACTAAGGTCTATAAAGTTATGATAATATAGAAAAAAATACCAACTTCAAGGATCTTCCATTCAAACATATGTTTGCTTGCAGTAGTTTCTCTGGATAATTGAAATTTACCTTTGTGCTTCCTCAAAATTTGTGTAGCTTTATCAAACGTAAGCCAACCTACAACTGCTGGAAAAGGTAAGATACATGAAGTACATGATTTAAATTTACTGTGCTCAAGACGGGTAATTCCCTCTTTGCTGAATTAAGCTGAAGCATTTCAATCATCATTGACAAGCAGGAATGGAAGAGACAATCAGCAAGAAACATTGTTAGATGTGGAGAGAAACTCACAAGTGGAACTGCTCTGGAAATACTCTTTGATATAAGACATGATGCTTTATAGTCATAGTGAGATTTTTTTGTCACACTGCTTGAAGTTCCTCACCACACTACAGATTTCTGATATTTAATTTTTATTTTTAGTATGAAAGAACTCAAATCTATTTAAGCAATCCCTCTTCAGTTACCTTCACAACACATTTGCTTTATTACTGAGCATATGCTGCAGACAAGCATTCACATGTCTACAAAATAATTCACTGTCTTGCTGTAGCTACACTAATGGGCTGTAGCCGAGTAGTTTTCTTTTAGATGGAAAATAGGGAAAATAATATTTCTTTAAAGCAAATAAAGTAGTTCTATTATAAGTAGAAACTTCTAAATGTATCTTTTTTTTTTTTTTTTGGGGGGGGTAAAATAGTAAGATTAAATAAAGATGGGGGAATGAATACTTGGGCAGAACCAAGACTGGGGGGGTACAACACACCAATCAACATGTCTGCAAAGCCAGCAGGATGACAAAGAGCTCTGCTCACAAGGGCACATTCTGTTTTGTAGTCCTCTCATTCCATCCCCACCAATGGGGAACCTGCATCACCCCTTAACAGCTCCTCCAGAGCACTTACCATTTTCTTCACAAAACGGAACAAAATTAGTTGTGTGTAATGTGCCAAATTCGTGAGCTGTGATTGCAAGAAAGGTGCAAAACCAAAATCATAACACCATCCTTCCACCTTAGATAAGAGGAGTTATGTGCACTTGAGCAGAATTCAAAGAATTTTTTGTGTTTTTAAAATGTCATTTCTAAGCTATGACGCATTCTGTCATTCCCTTGGGAATCTTCTTTCAATTTTCTATCCCATAAAAGTATGACACTTCAACTGATGTAGAATGTCTCTAACTGGATGGCTGCCCACCACTTAAAAGGCACTCTGATTGCTTGACATGGTTATCTTTATGCCAACCTTGGAGCACAGACAGCCTGGTCTCATGTGGTTTCACTTGTGCATTTGTTTCTCCCTTTATTGCAGATTCCACACCTGAATATGTAATCTTCAATGGTGGTGTGCGTGCTTGGCCAGAGCTGAAACATTTTATGCTCCTGCCTTGCATTTCCTAATGCATAGACCAGCACCGAGGATCTGCACAGAGTAATTCTGACCTCCGGCCGCCAGCAGCATTTCAGCAAGGCGGCTTCTTTTGGAAGAAGTGGGGGAGAAGAGAAAGAAGGAATTCCTTCCTGTTTGCAATGGGCCTAGGACCCCGATAATTTAAGGTAGGGTGATCAAATAACAAACAGAAGTGTCCCACGTCTAATACTCGTGAAAGACAAGATCATTTTATATCCAACATTCTTTCTATGGCTTCCCTACTTTTCATTGCTAAATACCAACGTGAAAAAATATTTAAGAAATTATAATACCTGTTTCCTAGGCTCAAGGGTACATATCTAGTGTTAAAGAACAAAACTCCATAACATCAGGGACACTAGATGTGCTCCACATACCATCAAATCTAATACAATATCTAGTTTCTCATTGTCTGCTTTTCAGAACACATTTTTGACCAAATAATTATTTGCCTTTCTCTTTTATATTGAACAAAATATTAATTATAAGACAAGTCTGGTTGCAATTCATGCTTACAATAGTACAAAATCAAATCAGATCTTAACTTCATTAATTACTTAGTAATCACACTAACAAAAGCAAAATGCCACTCATATATCCTCTTTCTACATTTGTCTCAGCTGCTAAAGCATACAGTCTTTTGGTTACACCCATTGTACAATCAAAGAAACATGAAAACCAATATTTTAAACCCTAACAATGTATATTTCTATTCTAAGGGACTATAGGACAAGACAACACTCTGCTTGCATTTATTTGTACCCCCATAACTCTATGTGCCAAGCCTGAAAGCAGAGCTTCACAGAATTTTATGACCTGACTCTATGTTACACAAGAAAGCTCAAGTCACCTTTTATGAGTGTTCAGCCTGCAGGAGGGAAATTCTGTCTTATCTTTGCTGGAGTAAAAGTCATTAACTCAAACCAAAAACCAAAACAAACTAGAAGTTACAAGAACTTAGAGAGAAGTTTCTACCCAATACAAAGAAGAGTTTTCTGATAAGACTATGCCTTATTCCAAATAACAGAACAGTGCTACACCCACAGTGACTTACAGTGTGAGTTTCAGTGTGAATGCAGACAAGAAAACCCAGTCCTGCAGTTACTAGTAAGTTTTCAACATGTGAGTCCAGAGAGCAAACTTGTTCAGGTACAGCCAGAAGTTTGAGTGGTACACAAAAGCCATTGCTTTGAACACCTGATCTTGGCATACAGGTGCATTCCAAACGTAGCAAATTACTGCTTCCTCACTGATCACTAATACATCTGTATGTTTGCATTACGCCTCAGGACAATTGCAGGCATCCAGCAGCATTTTAATAAGGTATTATATATGTATTTTCTGAATTCTATTAAGAAATTTACCCTACAAGACACTTCCAGAAAATAATGGAGGGCGAAAGCTTCAAAATCCAAATAATACAAAACAAGCTCGCAAGTGCATCTGGGCCTCCTGTTGTCAGTATAATACTAAGGTTACACTAGATTAGATCCCACTCAGGAAGATGAAACCTGCACCCAGGATGAAGCTGCACACTGATGACAATTTGGCCACCTTAGAGAGCTTTCTGTTAGAACATAAGCCCCTTCAAGAGTCAGAAGGTACAGAAAGCTGACAGTGAAGCAGCTGCATTTATTTCCCACTGGAGTTTGGCTGTTGTTCCAAATGGCCAAGTTCATTGTTTTCTAGGGTCAGACACATGATATGGCACCAATATGCTGACTAGTGCTCCAAGACTCCTGAATATTAGAGTCCTACTGACCCAAAAGTATCTGTAGATTACAGGCAGGATACTCTCATTTGCTAGGGAGAATGGTTCTTCAATAAGATGTGCTCACAGTGCCTCCACTTCACTGACTCAAGCACCTAATGTTCCTCATGAAAGACGAAAAGTAAAGAAATACCAGAGATTTGTGTATTAAACATTGATTAGATTTTTCTTTCACTTGAATAACTCTGAAAAATTGTAAGAAACCATTTACTTTCAAAGAAGTGACAGTCCACCAAATGGTTAAAGACAAAAAGCTATGCAAAAAAAGTGCTGTAGAATTGGTCAGTGCTGATATGCAGTTCGTGCTTATCACCTTATGACAACCCTCTTTGGAGTCAAAAACTGCCCATATTTCATGTGAGCCAGAAGGAAAAATGCAAACCAGACATTTCCAAACTATTCTAGAAGACCATGGTTATATCCTGCCTTCTACCTCCACCATGAGCTCACTTGCAACATGTCAAACACATGGCCACATTTGACATTTTACACATATCAAGCCTGCCAGCCTCACCTGTGGGGCAGTAGGTGAGCAACAACTGGATGTCCACAAACTGACCACGGATTTCTCACCTAAGCATGTTAATTTCCATATGGATGCAAGTCTTGTCAGGGAAGCAGGGAGGTGGTACAGAACTGATGTTTTGAGTTTTTCTGTTCTGAGTTCCTTCTCCTCTTCCCAACAAAATTTGGTGGTTGGAGTATGAAATGAATTTGAGGCTTTAGCATAAAGACAGCCACCTTGCTTATTGACCAAAGTGCAGGATGCTTTCTTCATGTACTCAGAGCCACTTGGCACATCTATAGGAGCACATGGTGGTTAAGTATAGGTGTTAATTAAATGGGACTTGCCTGATGAGGAGCAGTGCTCTCATTGAGAAGAGATAGCAGTGTTTCTGAATATTCAAGTTACTTACATGTTTTAAATAGAACATGTCAGTTTGTAAGTCATGTACTCATGACTTATTCAGAGTTCCTCCTCCTCAAAAAAAATTGTATTGAATCAGGGAAAACCCAGTGGCACAGCTTCAAGTTATTGAAGAGAGATTTATCAGTGTTAACAAAAATACTTAAATTCATTCTAGGAATTGAATAATTTGTCTGGGAAGACTGAAACATTTTAAATTTGTTGAGGTTTACTGATTCCACAAATTGTTTTTGTTTTTAAACCCTCTAAACGGTAATGAAGTTATCTTAATTTCCCTAAGGATTCAAACCGTGTTGTTTTTTCGAGGATCATGTTGAGAACACACCACTTCTGAATAGCTTTCACTTATTGAACACCAGCCTTGAAGATAAGCAATTTTTTTAACCCTTGCTTTGCACACAGACTACAAGACACAACCCCCTTGCTTTTCTACCCTATTCTCCTTTCCTCTAGTCCTCACCCTTCCTGAGGAATTTTTCTGTATTATTTTATTCATCGAATAATCAAAATAAAAACCAAGTGGGTAACTGGACAATGTATTAGGTAAATCTTTTAGCTTACACTGGTTTCAGGCCCACCCAAGGGTCTGAAGAGAAGGAAACCAGGTGGTCTAATCTAAGTCCCATGGCAGAGATATGCTGTATTGCCAAAGCAAAGTAAGTGATCCCACAGAATATGAAACATATCTGTTGACTCTTTGCAAAGAAATGAAAGCTGAAATGAATGGAAATTAAATTATCTCCTCCCCTCGAGACAGTCATCTTCCCAGGTCAGGGGTATGCAAAGGAAATATGAGTTCCCATTTCATGGCTTGCACCATAGCTATGATGAGACAGACAATATCTCTTTTTTTTTTTTTCTCTCCCACCCCACCATCCTGAGTTGGATCTTCCAAATATTCCTCATAACAGAACTATTACAATACAGAGGAGGAAAAAATAATATATGCAGATTTAAACATAGCATTACTTGTGGAAATGTGCTGAAACTGAAAATTGTGTGGTTTTGTATAAAGGAAGAGCACATTGTCACATAACCTCACTGAAACATATGGTTTGCATTCATTCTCAAAATTATAAATATATGCTAGGAAAATAATTATGAATTTTTTTCAGAAATTGTTGTTGGGAATCAGAAAAGAAGAGGCACGGCAAAAGAAAACAGACTGTCAGATTTGCAACTGCAAGTTAGCTGAGAATAGATATGTTCAAAAACAAGCTTATGTTTTACAAATATTTACAGTAGATAAAAAGCCTAAAGGCATTACTTAAATAAAACCCAAACAAACAGGAAGAAGCACAGTTTCATCATTAAGATCAGCATGAAAATTTCTAAGTTTTAATGAATTTGCAAGTCCTGCCTAGGCCCATCACAGTGATTTAATCAGAATTCAAGTTCGGCATTAACAAAGATTAGTTCTATCACATGTGTAATCTGTAAACATATGCGTAAACCAACAAATGTAACACACAAACATTTTAATATTTGCAATATTTAAAATTTTTGATTATTTTTCTCCAACTCTGTGACCAAATTACCTTCCATATGATCAATCATTTCTCTTGAAAATTTATCCTGTTTCATAAGCAATCAGAAAAGCGCATGACATACAAAATTACTGCTAGCAACTTTGAACTGCTAGTACAATTTCAGTGGAAATACTGCTCTAAAGTGTAGAGTTTAAGATCGCTGAAATTGCAGAATAAAATGTGTTGGCCTATGATAGAGCAGCTATGAATCTATCAATTAAAATTGGGGTTTTTTTCACACTAGCCACAAAATAGGTATACAATCACTGTAAAATACCTACTGAACAGTAGTAACTAATGAACAATTCATAATACAATCACTTCTGATTGTCTACACATACCCTTCAACCAGCTTGCTCACTAAAGAAATGTGTTTTGTCTTAAAGATGTTAATGATTAAGTCATGTTTATTTTGCTTACTTGACCCAGGCAGTTACCCACATAAAACTGACACCAATAATAAGGCAATGTAAGTTGACTCAATTCCTCACCTTTTACAACATTAAAGAAATAATTCTGTATTTAAGCCATTCAGTTGTATTACAAAGAGATGCAGGAGTGAGATCCATTTCCTTCCCTTTTTGTTGCTTAAATCTTGCCACCCCTCTCAAAGCTGCAGGAGACTCAGAGGTTTCTGTAGTAGCCCTCAGTGTTCCTGCTCGAACTGCCATAGAGGAGGACCAGCACTCTCTCGATCTGTCCTGCATGTTCATGCATCTGTGCCTTTATTATTCAGGAGAGGAGTTTAGGTTATTCTTATCCAAGATAATTTCCATTGTGCATGCTGAAACTCTGTTTCTAGTTAGTCCAACACTTGACCATATTGTTAAAAATATGTAAGAACATTTTTCAGGAACGGAATATAAAAGTCTTCTAAGTCAACAGGAAAACAAAAATATGGATATAGTAAAAGAAACACTTTCCAGGGAAAAAGACACATGCTTTTCAAAGCTTGTTTCCCTGGATCCTTTATGATGTGATTTTGATAGAAGCAGTCAAGTGGAATTTGATGTTATTGTCCTTTCCCTAAGGAGTGTTGGGGGGAGAAGATGGACGTGCTGCCCATAACAGTGAGCTCAGCTGCATGAGAAGCTGCAGTGGGTTTGTGACCATGTATACAAACACAGCCTGAGAAACCACATCTGTCCTGTCTTTGGGGTCTTCTACGGAGCGGAGCTGATGACAGCTCAAGCAAATACATGTCATTTCACTATGGCCAAATCCCTTTGCGGCACACACTTCTGCTATTACAAAAGTAAAAATAACAAAAACACTCTATCCAACTACAGCATGCCAAGATAAAATAAGTAAATAAACTGGCTCCTCCCTCCCAAAACAACCCCAAAACATGTCCAATGAGTACCTAGATCCTCCAGTGCTGCAGCTGTATGGTCATCATGATAGTTGAGCTTATCCATCTTAGCCTGAATTTACTCTCTGGCATGAAATTGCTCATCCCGTGAGACTGGTTTTATGTTCAAAGCATTCTCAAAGCTTTGTTGCCTTTGTGGCACATTTTGTATCCATCAACATCAAGCCACAAGCTCCATTTTTTCCTTGTTAATTATGCTTATGCTGCTCTGCTCTGGCTTTGTTCATTGCAGAGCTTTGATAAATGAGCTTTCTGCCCCCATCATTATGAGGACACAGAGAATTCTCATCCAGTTTAAAATTAAATGATGAAAATAAGGAAATGGTTTGGTTTTTATATTAGAAATTGATGAAGTGTGCAAGAGAGGGAGGGGGGGGCGGGGGGGAAGAAAAAGGAAAAAAAAAGAAAAGGAAAAAACCTCCAGAATTAACCAGAATTAACCAGCAGCTCTGACTTCCTGGAGCCACTCAGGTCATCCAGCTCTGGATATGCTTCCATCTATAAAACAACTTTTCACTTCATTTTGGCACCAGTGGGCTGGGAACCTCAGCCTCAGCTAAAGGCTGGTTTTACTGCTCTGCCTAAGGTTAGGGTTAGGCTCAGGATTAGGGTTGAGAAAACCACAAATCCCAGAGCTCCAGGGACACTGCCACTACAAAAGGCCTGCCAAGGGCAGCGCAGGATTGCCCCAGCACTGCTCCCTCCACACTGTGCTCCGTGGCACCTCAGCCTAGGAAAATGCTGCTTTTACTGCTCAGCTTAGGGTTGGGCTTGAATAAACCGCAGAGCCTGGAGCCCCACAGACACTGCAACTATCAAAGTCTTTGCAGTCTGAAAAAACTGTAAAGCTCCTCTTATTTGGATAACTTTTCTTTTGAGTGCACCTTGTTTCCTCTGTTTAATAACTGCACAAGTGCTGCACTAATCTACTCAAGTGCCACAAGACCACTAGGAGATGTCCTGGGTTTATGACCAAGTGACCCAGTCACATTTAAAATTAACTCTCTGCTCAGAACTGTACTTCAAATATTCTAACATTGCAGCTACTGTGTATCAGCTCACCTCTACCTCTATGGACCTTTACTGAAAAAAACACCCAAAGTTAAATTCTGCATAAATTCTATGCCTTCTCCTTCCAACATCCATGAAGGAGTAAAACAGAAGGGATTGGTGGGCTAGGGATGAGGGAGGTAGAGAAAGAAAAAAAAAACAAAACCCAGTTCTAAATGCACAAGCCCGTGACTGCTGGGTTATTAATTAATGACGAAGTCTTTATAAGGGTGTTGGCCTCTGCTTCTTGTGGAGGAAGTAAACTGCACATGGGTTGTAACTGGTGAAATTACTGTGGCCTGCACAGTTTGATTAGATGACAGGAAAGCAAGAACACCATAAAGAAAAGTGATTTCAGACTGCTTTGCATAACCAGCTGAGATTTCTGGCTGGGGCAGGTATAACATAATGACAAAACACGTTCAAACAGCAGCAGGAGTCACCTGGCCACTCCAGGCTCCAAAGTCAGGAGTAGGGCAGCTCGCCTCAGGCCAGGCCAGGCTGTTCCAGGTCCCTGCTCACCAGGGGCAGCATTTGTGAAGCTGTGTTTTCCTGTGCTCTTTGCCCAGGCCATGCTCAGAACAGGGAACATCATGAGCAGCAGCACTCACATCAGAGAGCAGTAGCACAGTACCATGGCTAAGGGGGAGTGTGTTTCTTTCTCTTATTATGTTAATTCCTTCTTTTTGTCTGTTTTCTGTCAAACAAAACATCCTTCACTTTTTACTAACACATTACAACAAAATGTACCTAGAAGGACATCCAGCTGTGTTTAAGTTCACTTAATTTCCTTGTTCTCAGGAAACTTTGTGAGTTTCAGGCATGGTATAAATAAGGAAGCAAACCAGACTTGATTCAGAACAAGAATCTCGGTGTTGGTGTTCCCATGAGCTGTCTCATTTGTTCTTCTTCTGTTTCTCTCTCTGTATCTGATTTTTCCTAAGCTCCCACTAACAGGATGGCACAACTTTTTAATTTTGCTAACTGCAAATCACTGTTGCTCTGGGTGAAACAAATGAAGTTTTCCTCTGTATTCTATGTTGCCAAACACATTTAGCTACTGATTTAGACTTGGATATCCATTGCAAACAAGGCAGCAATATCTTGTATCAAATAGATATTTCAGGAATAAACATCATTGGACAAATTCTGCATTGAAAGAAATACTGTGCAAAGTCTCAAGATTAAATGGGCTCACGTGTAGACGCACTGCACTTAAAATATGACGCAATTTGCTTTGAAATAACTGAGAGGAAGATGCAGATTTCTGGGGCAATCAAAACTTCTACAAATGTCCCTCCTGCCTGACCAGGTCATACAGGCCCTTCCCTGAATGCACACCTTGGGCCATGGGGCCACACGGAAGCCTTTTCCAGCCCTCCCTTCAAATCAGTCTCCAGTGAAGCAATTCAGATTGAAGCTGGCACAGCCATTGTGTGCCCCTTAAGCACATGATTCGATGTCCTCTGCACAGCTGGACTTCTCTGACCTTGTGCTTCGCATGTCTGACGCTTGTTTCCCCTGTTCTCATAAAAAGCCCCTCTCACTCTACATTTTAGACATTTGCCTGAGCCGTCCTTTTGGGATACTGCCCTTTCACATGCATGACTGAGCTTTATTAATCCAACAAATTCTGTTTCCAAGTTGGTGCCACTTGACTGTTCAGCCACCATGAATGGAATTCCTAAATATCTAACATTATGAAAAATTATTTTAGTTAAATATGCATATGAAAAAAGCAAAACAGATGAAACTAAGTATGGTTTCAGCTCAGCAATTACCCAGTTGCACAACATTATCACAGTTTTCTTCATTTTCATCACAGCAGATGTGCCTATTAGATGCCCATACCAGCTTTGTATGCATTTGCATGTACACAAAAAGGATCTTATTTTCCTAGTCCTAAGTTCTCTCACTGGTCTGAAGGAAGCAGGGAAGTAAAGCTGAATAACTCTACCAAGTTATTCTCTACCTGTTCTAATGTGAAGGTCTTTGAATTCTTTCTTTTAGAGGCAGTGGATGACTTTAATTAAGTAATACTTATATTTTAAAGGTAAATAAATATATTGATTTTTCAAATACTTATTTGGAGCTATGGTGTTTAATTTGAGTTTTGACTTCCCGATTCTGGAGAAAACAGTCAACAGAAAACTCAACAGTCCCTTATTGAAATCACTTACATACCACTGCTGAGTATAAAACCAGCTAACCAGTCAGTACACTAACCCCAGAAACATAGGAAGCCACATCAAAGTCAGAGTATTTTGGTGTCTTTCCTGATGCTTATGTCTTCTCTTCATACACTCAGCTCAGGAAAAGCCCTGAGTTCACCCTATGCCTAAGAAAAGAGATTGGAAAAAGTTAAAGGGAGGGCTGTTCCAAAATAAAAATAGAGTTTACAAAGTGTGGTGACTTGTGTAACATGCTTTCTGTTTTACTGACATGCAAGCCAGGCACATCTGATATTCAGCTGGCTTTTTTTCACACAAGATAGTGGGATTATATCAAACACACTGTGGCTCACCACAGCAGAAAGGGAGGTGTGCCACATGACTTTCATTTGACCAACATGAGTAAACATGTCACTAAAAGCTTTCTTAGGAAACATTGTCTTCTTGAAATAAAAAACATATTTTGAAAGAGAGCCCACAACAGAAGTCATGGAATCTTTGGTCTTTGCGTAACATGGAACATTTTCTGGGATAACCATCGTGGTGCAAGTTCTCGGGAATGCCTGGTTGTTGGCCTTAAAGTAACAATGCACAAGGCTTTCAGATACTCCATGTTTGGCAGCTGGAAAAGGTACCTTGAACTATCAGGGAAACTGAAGTCCAGCTACAGTGGCTATTAGCTGTTGTGCTGGCAGTGGCCCAGACTGTGCTCATTTTACTCACAGGAGCCATCCAGCTGAGGTCAATGTGATGTCTCACAGGGACAGAGTGCACAGGACTTGGCACTGAGTGTTGCAGGAGTGCAGATGTGGAAAAGACTCTACAGCCAGAGACAAACAGGATTCACAAGGCAAGGAAGGTTTTGAAGTTGTTTCTGCTGACCTGTTCACGCACTGAGACCCAAGCAGACAACCACAACTCCCTCGCGGTAGAGTTCATGGCTTGTGTGTTATTTATGGTTTCAATAACCTCTGTCCCAAGAACTCACCAGTTCAACAGGACCCATTTTTCTGAGCACCTACTGCAAGCCAGGTCCAGCTATTAGGCCTTGAAGAGGGAATGTAATTGAAGATTCACAGTTCCCACAAGAGCACCTTAACGTGCTCGCATTTCCCTACATCCACAGTACAGGAAAGTATTTTTCCCAAGACATTATGTGGAATCTCAGACAGTTTTGTTACTTAGCATTAACCTTCCAATGCTATTCCTGATAAATCACCCCCATACCAGAAATGAGATCTTAAAGGTTAAGTTTTAATTATTTATTTAACAAGCCAAGCTGTGGAAACATTAAGCAGAGGGATTAATTTCCAGTACACATTTTCTCAAATTCTTGAATCTATTCACTTTGAGTAGATATTTCCAGTACACATTTTCTCAAATTCTTCAATCTATTCACTTTGAGTAGATACTCTCACATGTCTCAGCCTCTTCTGTAGTATGAAGGACCTGGATAAGTGTGTGAAAAAACTCTGAACAACTGCAATTTTATGAATTTTCATTCCATTTGGAATATGTCGCAGTCAACAAGTTGGAAACTCCACCAGTTTTGACTTGTGGAGTGTTTCTGTGATTTTTCTCTCTCTGAGGGCGTTTTTGACTCTCCCCAAAGAAATCAAGAGTTCCAACCTACAATTGCAGATGGATCACTAGAGGCAAAGGTCAGCTGCAGTGTAGCTTACTACATGTGCTACTCCCACGAGCACACTCTGCTTAAGTACTCTTTCCAGGTTCTTCCTCGATGGTGTTTGTTTTCAGAACATCCCTTCAAGGGGAACTTCCAAACCACAGAAAGGGAAAACATTATAATCTACTACTGACTGTGAATTGCACTATCAGTTTGGGAGAGAGAATAAAAGAATGGGAGGGTGAGAATTTGGCAGGGGCCTCTTAATGATTTCTACACCATCCAAACTCTGGAGATAAAATACAGAGCAACAACCTGGGAACAGGTTGAAGATGGCATATTTCGTATGAGGGGAAAGCCTATTAACTAAAGAATACTGGGTTGGAAATTAGATCAATCACATCTCTGGCATATTCTGACAGCACAAAAGTCTTATTTAATTCCATTTGAGTTTGTAGTGAAATTTTATGCATATAGACATAATAGTCCTTCTTTTAGCAAGGGTCTGATTATCAGCTTCAAACTTAACAAAATAAAAATATTTTGGTAGATGTTTCAGAATTTCCTTACAACAACACCAATTCAGTGAAATTTATGGGATTTTTTTCCCCTCTGGAGACTGCCATTCATATCTAAAATCCACCTCATCCTGGCCATGCTCTCAGTGGGCAGCTTTTATGTAAAAACTAGCTGTTTGTCAGCTCAGGTGAAATGTCCCCAAGTTCTCTCCTTAGCACCTGTCAGTATCAGTAATAATTTATTCACATTCCATTCCACAATGGTGCTACCCTGCTGTCCTGTCCCTGTCCCACTGGGACTGCATCCTCATATGGCACAGCCCACCTGATTGATTCAATGTACAGGAAGGGGCTACTTTGTGAATTGAAGTTTAAAGGAGATGAGAGCTCATGCATTAAACATGACTGGAAGTGTTTCTAATTCACCATTTTAAATGTGGATCACAGGTTTCCCACCTTATCTCAAGTTAACAATAGATTCAGGTACATGAAATTAGAGGAGGAAAGTGCCAATGAGCATATTCTTGAAGAGAGAGTTAATGAAATATTCCCTGTCCATCAAAGAAATATCTATACTTGTACTTAAATTTTAAATAGATGCTAGCCTAAATTAATTTTAAATAGCAGAGTAAGGAAATATTTTTCTTTTTTAATAGCAGAGTACTACCCCTGCTCATTCACAGAGAAATTAGGCATCTCCACCGAGAAACAGCTAACAGAAATTGCTTCAACCTGGCTACGTTAAAGGCTGAAAAGATACTTTGTGGCTATGCAATGTAATCAAGACTGAGATATTAACACTTTCCCATTCATTTACATGACTTGCTACAGGGCTGACCATAGCAAACTATTTCCAGAGTGCATTTGTATTACCTAGGTAACTCTGGACAAACCTAAGTAGCCCACTTGCTCTGGAATTTCAGAGACTTTCTCAGACCCATGTCGAATGAATTTTGTACATGCCAAGTTATTTGGAACTTTGCATCAGTGGGTGTAGCCTGATTACAGGGTAATAGAATAAAACACTAACACTAGCATCTGACATCTTGCTTGTTTGATGGTTCAGCTCTTTTCTGCAGCTGTAAAACAAACAAAGTGCATCCTACTAGATTTGTTACAGGCCTCCCGCTTGCCATGTGAAGTCTGAGGAAGAGCCTTGAGCTAATAATCCCAAAGAATGCTCCCATAACCTAGCCCTGGGCAAAATTTACACTGATCCTTCACACTGCAATCAATCCTTGTTTAGTTTTGTAGTCTAAGTCTGACAGCATCTGCCTTCTGTCAGCTACAGGAAGCCATATGTGACACTGGGCACTAGAAAGCAGACAACTTTTGCATTTTCATAGGTTACACCACATATTCAGGACATCACAAATGAGCAGACAGGTTTGCTTAATATTAATCACGGACAGGACTTTGTTCTATAACACCAGAAGTTTAGACTTGATTTAAGCCAGGCACTACAAAACAGTCTCTTAACAACTGACTCAACTCCTACAGGAGCAACACTTCTATTCAGTCTGTGGGTATAGATGTTTGCACTGGTCAATTAACATAATTATTTATAACAATCTCTGCTGGTTTATCTTCCATAGGTAGCACAGCAGAAGAGTAACAATTCTAAATTATGGCTGTTATACAAAACTGTCTCTTGACAACTGACTCAACTCCTACAGGAACAGCACTTCTATTCAAGTGCTAATGACAACAAAGCATATTTTGAACATACAGCAGAGTCCACCAAAGCAACTCATGATTTTACTCTTCTGTTTTAGGCTTTTCTGTGAACCTTGGCTATCCTCCATCTTTCCCCAGTCTATGACAGAAGGAGAGAGCAAACATTTCTGTCACAATGGCAAAAATTTTTGGTCATTCAGTCATACCTGCCCATCTGGGAAGAGCTCATAAAGAAATAAAGCATTTTGGAAAGCCTGCAGGAGCAAAGTCCTTGCAGGGACCATGTTAAATATTAACAGCATGAATGGTCTTGCGTCAGCTCTTGGGGGATCCTGCTTAGCATTTGCTCTTGCCTCCATTTCTCTAGGAAAGTGGGGTTTTGGTAAGATACCTTGCCAGCTTTGCAAGCTCTGGTTCAAAAATATGTAGGGAGAGCACTTCCAGTCAAGTTCAGCGAGCTCAGGTCAGCTCTGCTTCTTGACATCATTACCTCACACATGCAGTTCTCCCACCACCATGCACCTTTAGCTCCAATACCTGGCCAACAGCATATAGGCATAATGCCTCCCTACATGATGCTGCATTTCCAGTGCAGCCATACTTGTAGCCCTGTTTTTCCTGATCCAAAATGTGACTGTGTTTGCATTTTTTATTTGCATGTAAAGAGACATTTTGTCTTCTTCCACTAACTACTCTAGCAGCTTGGAAAGGAATTTTTAGCTTGTTTTGTTCTTTTTTTTTTTTTTCCCAGGCATCTCCATTCTCTAAGTGAATTTACGAGAACAATTCCTTGTAAATGTTCTCTTATATTTATTGTGCTTTCCTAATTATCCCATTCTTTGCAGTATTTCAGGCACCCTGTTTACCTTGCCTAGCAGCTACATGCTGTTGCTGACATCAGCATAACGTCCTTGGTGAGAAATGGTGCTAGTTAGAAATATAAAGCAACAATAATAAATTCAAGGACAAAAAATGCAAAAATGCTCCATGACCTCCCTGACAAACTGCTGTAATGGTCTGAAAACTGCAGATGTTTTTCCACTAAGTTTTTACAATGTTTGTTTTGAAATGATTCTTTTAAAAATCATGTTGTTTTCCTGTTGTAATTTCTGCAAAGCAGATGTGACATCTTGGGCTTAAGGGCTTTAAGCTGATTTTGATGGCTCAGTCTTGCTGCTATTCAGGGAGCACAGAAAGTTCTCCTGCAGTGGAATGGGATTCTCTGTGTAAAGAACAAAGAATCACCTGGGAGGAAAGGGGTTGTCCTCACTGTCGGTGATGGACTTGGCTGGTGGATTTAGGGAAAAGGTCCATCTACTGCCTAGTCCCATATGGCTAGTTCTCAGAAACCGGGAGAACACAATGGGCCATATCAACTGGCCTAACAAACCTCTATTTCCAGCAGGCCAAGGCCACTCATATGCACACAGACTAGTGTTACAGCAAAATTGTGTCTGAGAATGGCAGGAGCATTGATTGTGTCCTTGGAAGCATTTACAAGATAATTCTTTCTGCTAAAATTAAAAAAAACCTGCAGGACAGTAAGGAACTGGATCGAATAGATTACCCTCTTGTATAACCTAGTTACAGTCAGAGCAGAATGAAAGCTTTCTGCCATCATGTGTTCTCAGAGCAACTAGGAGAAAAGCTGTGAATGTCCAGCTGGTGAGAGTGATCAGGAATCGTAAATGCCTTGTCTGCCTGCCAGTTAAGCTGTGAATAGCTTCAGCGAAGTAAAGAAGAAAGTTGTGTAGGTCTTTCGCAGTGTACATTCTTAGGTTTTACTGAAATGTACAAACCAGGCAGGTTTATACCCACAAATCCCAGTGATTCCTATGTAGTAGAACAGGAATGATCAAGATTATTTTTCTTCCTTCCACATGGCCTTGACACCCTCCTCATCCTCATGGCCCTCTTACAGACTCCCACCTTTCAGCATAGTTCTCCCTGGGCAGGGAGCTCTACTTGTGGTTGCCATTCAAAGCCTTTTGTGACGAGTACAGATGTTATTCTAGGGTTAGCCACAGAGGCTGTGGCTCATACAGTACAGTGAACTTTAACGCACATTAAACAGACCTCCAAGACAGAGCAACATACCTTATGGAGGCAAAACAAAAGGCAGATAATAGTGGATAGCTGTATTAGGCCCTCAAGTACATATCATTAGAGCATCTTACCACATCTGAGATAGCCAATACTGCAGAAGCATTAAAAATGGGGATTTCAGAGCTGCCTGGATGATTTAGGTGTTCATTAATTTTCAAATATGCTTGACAGGTCAGATGCTGTCCATAAATTTCCAGTGATGGTTTAAGGGCTATATAGCTAAGATTGAAAGAAAATTGTAGCTATAAGTAGACAGTAGGAACTGAAAAAAGTTAACCTAGGGTGGCAGGCAATAAACCTAGAATGAATGCTTATTTGATTTTTCAGTATAAAAATAGACTTTTTTTTTTAAGGCTTTTTCTCTTTCTACACATGCTGAAAAGGAAGCTGCACAATGCAGAACAGTGAGACCCTGCCTTCATCAAATCCAACATTCACCAAAATACTGTTATTGGTGTTACTCTAATGCAAATCTTTGTGTCAGTATTTTATTTCTTTTGTACCATGAATCAGAGACAAGACAGCAAGCAGTATAGTCCCATAAGGCATAAATAAGGCAGCTCTATAGTCAAACAGAGCCCTCCACCTCCCTAAAGATTGTTCTTTCCAAGCTGTTCAAATATTGAATAACTCCAGAATATAATTGTGCCAAAGTTAAACTAACCAAGCACTGTAATGTAATATAGTTCCTTTAACCAGCTAAACTTTCACAGTGTTTATCTCTCTGCCATATGTAAGGACCACCCAAACAGAATATCAGGTAAAGGTTATTGTCTGTGCTCAACAAAAAGGGAGTGCTGGAGAAGAGGCTACAGATGACACAGTAGTAAGGTGATTTAGTGACACACAAAAGAGTTGGAAGATTTCTGCTTTTTTCCTGGTTATAGCCACTGACAACTGTAAGAAAAGCAGTCACATAACTTGTTTGGCCTTGAGTCAGTACTTTCTTTTTGAATTGGAGGCAACCCCATTGAAATGTATCTGTTGCCTAAAGGTTTTTTAAGCCAGACAAAAAATGCAATATTTTATTAAGATAAAACTAGATTTTAATTTCAGAAAATGGTGAGGGTTTTCTTTCTCAGTGTTAAAGATAACAAAAGTAGAACACACTACTTTCAAGCAATCACAGAAAATTCATTTTCATTCTAAAATGTAATATTATAATTTCATTTAAGGTCAAAAAGGAAAATAATCCATCCACTTAACCTGGTGCTAATGAATATTCTTCTATTTTACGTCAATGAAAAAAGTTTCAAATTAAGAGATGCTATCTGAACCTGGGACTATGACCAGCTACTAAAGAATTTTTCTTTTCCAGATAAACATTGAACTCAGAGACATGTAAAAGTAAGAAAACACTAAGTAATCTGTTAAGACAAAAAAAGTTACATTCATAGATACCTTTTTGGAGTGTGTTTTAAAGACCACGTGGGGAAAAACTGATGAATTTAACAGGATATTTTCCTAATGTGGGTCATATTAAAGACTAAGGTCATATTAAAGACTAGGGTTCTTTAAAAAAAAAAATTGTCAGTGCCCACTAAGCTTAGAATATGGTATTTCCTGTCTGTTTCAGTTCAGATCAGTATCAGAGCCCAATTTTCCTGCATTTTCTGCTCTGAAGTCCTTCCACAAGGTAAGACAAAGCATGAAATGGGTTTTCCATATGCAGTGAAAAAGTCACCACCATTATTCAGTTTAAACAAGGAGTGAGACATTATTTACTGTTGATAGACAAGGGTGAACCAGAGTCTCAGAACTTCAGATCCTAGCACTGTATAGCACCATCTTCAGACAAGTCACTCACGTAGTGATCACTGAAGATCCTTAAAATGTCTGAGTACCAAACTTTTAGTGGATTTAAGGGCTCACATCCCAATCCAGAGAAGCATTGTATAGTATCATATGGCTTTCTAGACCAGGATTTCAACTCGTGCTTTCCCTTTAGTCTGTAAAAACAGGCAGAAAACTGTAAAAAAAGGTCAAAAGAGATTCCTACAAGACTGGGAATAAGATTTCCCAAAATCTCATGTTGTTGTCTTAAGTGAAGTGCCTGAATACCTTCTGTGCAACTCCAGCCTCAGTTTCTTTTTAAGCTTATAGAGACAGAACTTCAAATGTGGCTCTGACATACCATCAGTTTGTTTCCTGGCCATTCACACCACAGCACTGAAAAACCACAATTATGAGGTTTTTTTATTTGAATTTTCAGGAGGAGAACTGAGATCCACATGGCAAAAGAGAATTATGTGAACCAGCAGCAAAAATCACCTTCTAGAAGAAGGGGGTGATGGAGTCTCAACTCGGTTCCAGAACCACAGCATGGTTGAGACTTGCATGTGTCAGCAGATCATACATTTGAAAAGCTGTAAACTGGCGTGACAAACTGAGGGAGAAGTGAGGAGAAGTCTTGGATCATTGTGTATAAACAAATGGATTCAAGGCACTGGTGCTACCAGGTAAGCCTCAGAAAGATCCTACAAATTCTTATGATCTCAAATTTCTAGAGACAAGAGTAAGATGAAAAATAAGAAACATTTGTCAGAACAAGCCTCAACCCATCTGCAAGCCTGAGCACATCCACAGTGGAGAAAGCATTTTGCCACAGTAAGGAGCCATACCACTAGGACAGCTGATGAAGGTGGGATGGACTGTGCTAAAGAAGGGGAAGGCTTATCCTACACTTTGCAGGCTTTTAAGCTGCTAAAAGCACTTTATAAATTCCACTGGCACCAGGAGCTACATAAGGAAAACATAAGTTGTTCTATATGAGTGTAAGAGTTATTAAAGCTTTCAAGGAAAGCTCAAACTCATATAATACGTTTCCAATAAAAGGAGAGATAAAAAGAGGATGAGAGATTTTTGTATGCAACAATCCCCATTTCAAGCCATCTGTACCCTCTGAAAGGATTTGCTCTACTTACACAGGCTGTTTTTCAAATGCCATGCAACCCAGCTCCAGGTGATGGGATTGTCACTACAATTTTGCATCAGTGCACTAAAGAAAATGCCAAAAACCAAAATTAACAACCAAATAAAATAAAAAAGGCTCACACCTATCTTTGCCCACTTACTTTTTGGCACTCAACTCAAGCATATGAAAGAACCTCAATTTTTAAAACTACTTTCTATACAACCCCCGCTCAGTTCATTGCACAATCTTGAATATGCCATCAGAGCTGACATATGCATTACTGAAAAGAATAAGTTTGTGGGGGAAAAAAAAAATCCCAAAAACCCAAACAAAAAATTAACTAGCTTTTTTGGGGTTTCTGCAGAACAGTTCTAACCTGACATTTAGTTTGCCTGCATTGTGTGGTACAAAAAAGCCTCAGCTGCTGTCACTGGCTGCATGTAATAAAAAGAGGCTGTGTTTTGCTCTGTTTAGACACAGTTACACCAAGCTGCTCTAAGCAACTGTAGAATTTAGCATCAATGTGCCTCTTAGAAACACAATAACACCATAATTATGGCTGGCAAATCACTTGCTACTCATTAGCTAAGAGAAACAGAAGCAAACTTAAGTTGTATTTAAATTTACTGTTTGTTGTGTATTGAAAGCAAGCCAGCTATTCTCACCAGTGGGAGACAAAGTCTACAGACATAAATAAATATGCATTAAAATGTTTATTTATGAACAAATGCATGGGCTTTGAAACAAAGATACCTCAGAGAACATTGCTGACAGGCACTACGTAGCCTTCTAACCTTCAAATAACCAAATGCTAAATGCGGTGGCCACATGCTATTTTTAATTCTTAAAATACAACATTGACAATAATTAATATATGTGTGTGTAGACGTGACTGCAGTTTAAAATTTAAGAAGAAAAAAACCACTTAAGAATAAAGAAGATGGGTTTCCACAAGAGTGAGGGTCCAAAATATTCTTTAGCAAGAATTGCAGGTGACCTGAGACAATATGGCTTTTCAAAACAACGGGAAGTTGTTAGCAGTAACTAAGTAGCAGAGCTACTAACACATCAGTCTCAATTGTTTTGATATAAACATATTCTTCTTAAATAACTATTTGATTTCTACTTGGAAAATATCTATTTGTGGTACACAAAGAGCTTTTAGACAACGTGTGATTAAATTAAAATCGACTTCTGAACTGGAAAATCTTCATTAAGCACACAGAAAAAATTAAGATGCAAGTAGGTCACCCTTCACTCTTACAAATTTCTCAAGCTGTCATCCAAACAGCACATAATCAGGGGTGCTGTGTTTCAGAAAACTAGACTCCAAGAAGGAAGACATTCAAACTTTCAGGAAACTGGCCAAGGCTTGCAAATATGGGATTGATTTCTTGCTCTCACAAGGATTTCCAGTGTATCTTGGCTTATGTTACCGAAGGGATTCCAAAAATCTAAAAATCAGACTTGGTAACAAATTTAGCATCAAATATTCATCAAAGAGTATTCGCTTGGCTTGGAAGAACCCGAGGCCATCAGCACGTATGCTTCCTAGCTTCCAATTAATAAAACTCTCTGGGTTAGACTAAAACAATGACATCTTAACCCTACCACAGATGGACAACTATCTTCCAGTGGCATACTCAAGAGACAGCCTCTGGTATCCTGGGCAGCAGGCTTCCATCACCCACTCCAGGTGGTGCTCCCATTCCTGCTCTTCTTCCATACAGTGGGGGTGGGACACGCACAGACAGACTTCCTGCACACATGCAACAAAAGCAAACTGTACCTGTGCCTAAATTGCAGTTGGCACAGCAGCTCTGTGGGCTCTGCCTTGCACTTCCACACCACTGTCTTGGAGTAAGCAGAAAGGTCCAGATGAGATCCTCAGGCGCTGCAGGAATAGGGCCACACTACACAGATGGAAAATATCCCCATTTGGGATATAGCCACGGAGAGAAAGGAGTGGAGTTAGAAACTTTTCTAGGTCATGGTCCAAGGGGAGAACAAACCCTGGGGATTACAGCATTTTCTAGCAGAGGAAAATCCATCAGTTGTATAAAAATGTCCTAACATTTTGGCACACCTGTAGTTAAGGACTTCATTGAATAACACCACTGCACAGTAAAATGTGTTTTCTATTGTGTTGCACAAAGCCAATATTTAGATTAATTTCACTTGACATTTTCCACTTCGTATCATTACTTTTTTCATCAAAATGGAAAAAAAGTAATAAGATGGATTCCCCTGAGTAACATTTTTCCAGTGTGAAGAATTTGTATAAGGGATTCCGGCCAAGGTACAAATTTCATATAAAACAATCGAATGCAATTTTACCTGCAGCTTTCTATCCTCTCCACCCCCAGCAAGTTGAAGGTAGTCCTGGTTTTCCATTTCCTTCTCCTCTGTCCTATTTGAGGTACTACCATGACCCATTGTGTTATGAAAACAAATGAGCTCCTGGTCTGTTTGACTTTCTTTTATCTGTCCTTCAGCTCTTGTGAGGTATTAACTGCAGCTCACATTAACAGAGAACATAAATCCCTATCACTACCATCTTCCATTTCCACAATTAAGGCACAGAATTAATAAACAAGAAGAAAAAACACTAATGAAAAAAAATTATTTTCTTCAACTTTCATTTTAGCACTCCCTACTTACAGTGTAGTCTCTCCCTGCTTTATTGCCAAATGGATTGGTAGAGCCCCTCGAGGACAATCAGTAGTCAAAAGATTTTTCCAAAAGAAAATGGCCCTTTCTAATCTTCCTCTGCCTCCTGATAACTATGAAAGATGAATCAGTTTTGCTAGGCCATTTTGAAAGTCCTAACATGAATGTGCAAGAGCAGTCAGGGATTCTGGCAAGCTAACAACAGAAATGCTTGTTAGTAACTCACATTCATTTTTAGAATCATTAAGAGTTCAAAACAATTGGCTTTGTAAAAAAATATTGTTCACTTTTCTATTACAAAAATACCACGTGTTGAAAGGGATATTCTTTTTTTTTTTTTTTTTCTGACCAGGCCAAATCCAGACATATTTTATATGTCTGTCCCACATGCCTGGACTCCTTTAGATGCAAAGGAGGGAGGAAGAATTCTAGTATGCCCCATTCTAGCCCAAAGAGGCTGGAAATCAGCCAGTTACACAGTGTGGCATGGTAGCTTGTAGGCCTTCCAAAGATGTGCAGTTTAGACATACCTTTAGCAATATAGAGGAACAATTTCACTGAGAAAGAAACTCAGCAGCCTTAGCCAGATGTTCAGGAGTGGCTGTGGATACTGCAGGTACAGTTCTTCCTCAGCTGTTCATCCAGAGAGATGAAAAGACATAGGCAAAAGCTGATAGAATTAATCAGCTCAGTGCTTTGACTTTTCAACTGAAGTGCTGCTGGGAATTCCTCACGTACACAATCAATTCCTGCCAGTTTTAACCAGCAAAGTTCTGTTCTTTAAGACAAGTTGGTTTAATTTCTCCTTAAAAAATGGTGATGCCACTTTGTGCAAAATACCAGTATTATATATTGAAATAATACAATATATCTAGAATAGTTTTTAGCAAAAGACATAAGTTACTACAGGAAATTAAAACTGCCCTATTTTAACACACAGAAAAATTTTGTACATCTCCCTCTCAGTCCAGTATTAGTCACAAGTGAAGGCAGAGTACCAGAAGAAAGAGATCAATTTCTAACCCAGGTGGCCATTTCTAAGTGCTCCTGTGTAACAATTTTCAACTGCAGAAAAAGGCAATTGGTCATAGTTTTGTACATATACAAATCATGAAGATTTTTACTTGCACTTTATATATATATTAATCAGTCACAAACAGTCCCAACAAAAGCCATGATCAGGAACAGAATTCTCACACTTGAAAAAGAAGTTTGTCCTTTGAGCTATCAGCAGCTCAAGGACATACCAGGAAGTGGTTATTTAAAGAGTTTTCTGATCTTTACCAAGAACTTAGCTGCTAAACGAAAAAGAATGTATGAGCACAAAAGCAGAAGTGCTTTGTGTTACGGTTACTGAGGAAGAACAGACTTTCCTATTCCTCCCTTTTCAGTGAAACATCTTCTACACTATGTGCCGTCCAGGAACATCTCTGGCACTGACATTTTAATGATCCTACCCCACAAATTATTCCCTTAACCGATTAACCTTATTGTTGTAACACTATACTGGTCTAATTTCACTTCTAATTTGGCAAAATTTTTCTGTCTGCCAAGACCACTCGTTACTTTGAAGCAGTGTTTGAAACTCAGCTCCAACTATACAAAGAGAGTTCCTAAAATAGCCATGAACTGTGTGAGGTAATGCCAGAATGAAATCAGATATTTGCCTGTGCTCTTCCAGCTACTTTATTGATGTCTACTGAGAAGAAGCCGAAATCTGCATTTATTTACTGTACTCCATATAATGCCTAGCTATGGAGAGATGGGCTTGATGGATGCGTGTATCTGTGTTAATCTCCCCTCTGAATTCATGGAGGATAAGATGATGAGCACTCATTCATGTGAATGTTCATTTTATGAATGGCTAAGAACCCTGCGTAAGGGGAGAAAGGAAATGCACACAGCAATGGATATGAATGAAATAAAATCAGTGATTTAAAGCACAGTATCCAAGGGTGCAAGAGAACATCTAGAAATATCAGTTCTTCTCAGGAGAGATTCTGGATGAATCTCTGCTGTTGTTGCTGTAGGTGTGTCACCTGCTATGTCTGCAGGAAGCTAGAACAGGGTCCTTTCAGCTGTGTATTCCCACAGGGAACAAAAAAAAAATTAATCCTTTTTAACTAAATTATATCAGAAACCTTTTTTTTTGTTGTTGTTTGACTGGTTTTTTCAACAGTGAAGGTGTTCTGAAGCCAAGGATTTGGTAAGGAACTGGAATTTGCTATATATTAATTCACATTTTACTCAAGTAGTCTAAAGTCTATGTTTCAAAAAAGTTTACATGACCAAAGCTTTAGCAGGGTACATTTTCAGTGTTGCTAGTATTTGGTGACACTGCAGGATGAATAAATAAAATGTAAGCAGAGATATACCTGATGGGGAAAGTGTAATTTATGAGCAGTAGGTAGACACTAATCACAATGCTTTAAAGAGGTCATGTAACCATAAAATAATTCAGAAAGTGTGAATTTTTGAAAGATGCAACATCTGGTAGAATTTTCTGAACACACAAGGCCCTCCTAATGTCTAGAATAATCTATAGAACAAACAATGCCAAAAAAATAAAATCTGGGAAAAATATTTAGGAGAAAAAAGTAACTCTACATGAAGACATCAGCTCGCTATTCAAAATCTACATTATTAGCTGTTAAGTTGGAACAACTTTTATTTCTTCAAATCAAAACTTCTGGAATTCTCCTAAAGATACATCCTGGGTAGATAGCAATATTCTATCACCACATCATTACACTACTAAATTAAAATAAGCTGTATAATGTCAAGTTTCAGTTAACTACTTTACCAAAAGTTTAAAGCTACCCTTTAAACTAATGGGGAATTATTTTTGGGGTCTTCACTTGAACCCTTGCTGCCTTTTTGATTCTCAAAAGATTGAAGAAAGGGGGCTTTGGGGTGGAAAATGGAGGCAAAACTAATAGTGATGCTTTTTGTCCCAGCTAGGAGTGTTGCCTGGTGAATCTTTCAGCAATATAGGAATATTGGCAAAAGTCTTTACTATCCCCTGACAATGTCATCTGGATTACATCCTCTCTAGCAGTGGGATTAAACCGCTTGTAAAAAAAAAAAAAAAACAAAAAAAAAAGAGAGATCCCTTTTCATTTTTTAAAAAATTTATTTAAAGAGAACAACTATAAAACTAAGCCCCTTAAGAAAAAAAAAAAAAAAAAAAATAAACAAAAAAAAAGAGAGATCCCTTTTCGTTTTTAAAAAAAATTATTTAAAGAGAACAACTATAAAACTAAACCCCTTAAGAAAAAAAAAAAAAAAGAACATTTGTGTGGATTTCTCAAGACCCAGTCTGAACTTCACAAGCTCTTCAGAAGGAGTAACTCTTTGGTTTGTATTTTCAATGTGTTGCAAGAATCTCACTTATCCATGGGTCTGTTCATGACATTCCTGTGGGTCAAAATTCCTAAATGGTCACAACAAAACACCAATAATTCTGCAGGTATGAGGGTGGGAATACAGGGTCAAACACCTACAGACAGAAATCTGTAATCTCCTCCCCCCAAAAAAGTTCTTTTGTTGAACCTACTGAGATAAGGTCTTAGCTGTAATCAATAATTGCCCACTACAAAAATTTTAAAGACAGACATTTAATATAGTCAGTAAATCACTAGACCCTGTATTCTTCAACACTGACCCTTTAATGGCATCAAGAGAAAGGTTTGGGGTTTTTTCACCTCTGCAACTCAAACTGAAAAGCAATTATTTTGGCTGCAGTTTGAGCACACCTTAGAGTAGGATTTGGGATGTCTATAACCATAGAAGACAGAAGTTTATAGCTCCAGCTCTGATCTTAATGTTGGTTTCACAAGGGCCTGTGGGAGATCCTCTGACAGCCAGCAGGTTTGAAAGCAGCTGTGATTACAGCCACTCTGAGGCTGCCAAACACTGCCTGTGGGGTGGGACAGTGCACCATTCAAATTTTCAGCATGTTTTCTTCCAGCAGAGATTCTACATTTTGATAGCAAAAGAGCACAGCATTAAGACACCACACAGAAGGAGCGTGGGGGGAGGAGGAAATCAAGAGAAAAAGCAACCTCTGGGTTTTTTAGCAACAGCATGGTATGAACCAAAGGCACATACACTGACAACCCATATGAAATTATGCAAGACATTTTAGGTACACAAAACAGAACTATTATGGTGATGGCTGGGAATCTAATAGCAATATGAGTATCCAGATTTGCTGCATATTTTAATCTGAGTTTTGCAGCAAACTCTTCAGAGGACTCAAAAGCTCCCTCTTTCCAAACCGAGTTTTCACATCATTGCCTTCTCTAGTAGGCAGATCACAACACACCCGCTCTGCCAGCATGCCTTTCCCTCCAAATAGTTCTTTGGAAGAAGAGCACCAACTCACACTAGCACCATCTGCCCAACAATCTGTCCAGATCTCACACACATCACTGAAAACGGAGCTAGGGGGGCACTCTGAAATAAGCTGAGCTCTTTGCTGTCCACAGGGACAGCTCTAAACTACATTTGGCATGGTTATCTGAATACATGCAAACCATCTTCCCCACTCCTCTAGACTGGATCCTGACATTTGATTCATTCATAGCACAAATGGTCTTTATTAATCTTTTCTGTAGTTATTTTACAGTCATTGCATATCCATGTGTCAGGTGATGCAACACTTTCTGAAGAGCTCCTCGTTGGCCTTAATCCAAAATAATAATAATAATAATGAAACAATAAAAATTATTTCCTCTCATTTGAGCACATTCTACTTACTCTTACTGAGGAAAAAATTTTACATCAGTGTCAAGGAGTTAACAGAGAATGTCCTAATAGAAGGATAGCTGATTTGATTTGCTCCTTGTTTATCAAGATGGCATTTTTTTGTAAAATTATGTTGATTTAGTTTGGAAAGTCAAAAGTAGTATAGCACAATCTTACAAGAACTGCAAATTATCCCCTGTTGTTTAGTATTATTTTAATTTATCTTAAAGTTTTGTAAATGAATTGATGATAATTTATGAGAAATTACTTGCAAGGATGAATTCTAACAAGACAAGGAATGCATCCAAAGAATCTGTTCTAAAAATAAAATGACTGCACCCTAAGCCCATGTCAGATCCCTTAAACCCTTTACTTCATTCTCAGATGTTAGCTGCCCATGAGTTTCTATTACGTAAGCAATTGTATTTTAAGTCCTGTACAGGTATGGCAAAAGCAGAAATGAGGAAGACATGTCTCGGTTCCATCAAGGGAATCCTTTGGATGACAGTCTTTGGCAGACCTAGACTCTACTCTGTCTGCCCATGCTCACTTGTGTTAGGCTTCAGTCTTTGTACAGCTGACTCAATTTTTACCTTCATATTATTTACCCTGTCTTTGCTACAAATTTAGAACTACAAATAAAATGGATAAGATGACAACTCAGAGAGAAAGCTCATTGCTCAACATTGCATCTCTCAGTATCACCCCCACTGTCAGTATGATACTGTAATTCATGATGATGTCATGTAAGGGAGCTAAAGGCTACATTCAAGTTGTTATATGTAGTTGTTTCAAATTATCATGTGCTCTTTCTCAAACAATGACAATGGACTGTGACCTCCAAACTTAAAAAGTTGTATTACAAATGCAACACACTTCAAATAAAAATAAAATACCCAAGTCAAGTTTAACCATGTTACTTAGGCATGTCTTTAATATAATATTCATCTGGAACAACAATGAACATGGATAACCTTTCATTTTCTACTGTTTGTTTGGCAAAATCCTTCATTCTTTTACCTTCGTCATGAAAGCTTTTGACAACAGATACTTGGCTGAGAAGCTGAAAATCAAACAGTAAGCACTACTGTAAGGGTTTACAGACAGCATCATAATCTTTCAACAAAAAAGGATTCCAGCTTTAGCGTTCAATGGCAGACCAGTCTCTGAGATCACTTCTCATCCTTTGTGCAGGTATTGCGCTGTTTCAGGACCACTCATTCCTTCCTGAAGCCAAATTAGAATAATCAAATAATTTAGGTTGGCAAAATCTTGAAGGGCATCTAGTACAACCATTAACCAAGCACTGCCAAGCCCCCAAGTGCTGCCACTACACATCATTTAAATATGCCCAGGGATGGTGACTCCACCACTTCCCTGGGCAGCCTGCTGTAATGTCTGTTCCCACTTTGGGAAATAAATTTTCCCTACTATCCAGTTTCACAGGACTTGTCCTCCAGACCCTTTCCCAGCTCCGCTGCCCTTCTCTGGACACGCTCCAGCACCTCAATGTCCTTCCTGTAGTGAGGGGCCCAGAACAGGACACAGCTCTCGAGGTGTGGCCTCACCAGTGCCCAGTACAGGGGACAATCACTGCTCCTGCTGGCCACACCATTGCTGATCCAGGCCAGGATGCCTTGGGCCTTGCCTACTGCTACAGTTCTCTACAGATGAAACAAAACTATTGTCTGTAAAGTGAAAGCAGCAGAGATCTTGGTCCTTTGTCTTTCAGTATAATGCAAGTGTCCATTTAAGTCACCAGGACAGAACGTACTTCACCTCTGCCACTAAAAGACTGCACTCTGCATGGTGGTTATGTTGCCAACACCTATTTTAGCACACACCTACAAAAGTGAAAAAGAAACTAGAGGAGTCATAGATCAGATTTCTAAAGTTGCCAAATAAAGTTGTGTTTTCTACTTGATATGAAAGCAAGAAGAACAAGACAGTCATCCACCACCCAAATAATAATTCTGGTAGTTAAATGACTGCCTTTCTTCTCATTTCACTTCCAAAGTTCCCAGAATACATCCTGTTGCACACAAGCAAGCAAATAGATTTTGTAACAATTGCCACTGATTGTCAAGAAGCTGCTTCTTGCATTTTAAGAATGCAGTTCTCCAGTATTTGCAAAAGTTTTTAAAAATGTGGTTAAAACACCAACATTTTTGTTACTGAAGCAATCAGATCTAAGTTAAAAAAAAAACCCCCAAAATCTCTATGATGTGACAGGAATGGATTTCAGAAGCTCTGAACTCTGAAAAGATCTGTTGAATTCTGGGACAGACACACTGACGCCTTTGTCTGTGCTTCCCCCTTCAGGCAAGTTGTGAATAAATATTTCTAAGCACTTCTCATCACTAGCCCAGGTTTACCAATGGCAGAAAACAGTCTGTGATGCAGGAGTGTCCAAGGCCACCCCAGGATTAGGTGGCTAGATAATAAATTCAAGTCATTACTACTGCATACTGATGAGAAACCTCCTTAGCAAAACCCTGGTGGAGGCATCCATCACAGCAACATATGCCTGAAAGAAGCCCTTGAAGTGATACTAAATCACGTTTAATACTCATTTCATGGCAATCCTCACTTTTTTACTTTGTAATATGCATTGCAGCTCACTGCTGCTCTTCCTTTAGTATTTAGGTTGTCTTACAATGTCTATTCACAGCAAGTTTGTTTAGTGAGGTATCCAGTTACTGTTAGACCTATTACAAGGTATGCTCACTATACAGAAAAACAACATAACTTATTTATTCTTTGCTATAATCTGAGTGAAAATGCTCAAATACTTTCTAGGCATCACAGGGATGTAATAGCTTCTTCGGAAATAAAAACCCCCTAACAGGTCCATTCAAAACGATAGAGCCACAATCAAGACTTTCATAACAGCTTTGTTTGAACTTTGCAGTTATTCCTGACATATTTAGTTCACTTTTCACTTGATATATAATATATACTGCTGTTTCAGGCTGCCATGCTGTGCTGGCTCTCTGAGTATTATATATATTGTATACTGCCAGCTATGAAATCATGCTAAGATTGTGAAACACATCAAAGCAAGGACATTCAAAGTTTCTTCAGGCATTCTCATCTAATTTCCTCCTTCTCTGCTTTAGCTGCAGTTTATGTTGCGCTACATTGAGGCATGAGCTGGGAATTCTGGTAATCCATCAAAAGAGCAAGATGCAGACTTTAAAGGCATTTTTCAGCACTACTGTTAGTGGGTGAACCTCAAAGGCATGACTGAAAACACCCAGTGTATTCACTAAACCTCAAGTCTTTGTGACAGTCTTTTTGGAATCAGCTGGCATCTTGTTTTTTCTTCTCCTGAGTAATATGAAATATTTCATGCTTTTGGAAATCAAAATGTAGTTTTAGTGGTCATTTTGTTTGATTCATCATTTTAGGTTTTTTTCAAACCCAGATGAAACTCCTAGCGGCTACATCTCCCTTGTTTAGCATTACTTGTGGCAAACATTTCTTGGGAAACTTGGATATGAGTAGCTACAGTAATTTTTGCAACAGCATTTAGGTTACTACTTCAGCTTTTTTCACTTACAGGTAGTGTGCTGCCAAAGCAGATCTTTTGGCCACACCACTAAACAGCCTAAATGAGCTGTAGTTGATGCTGTTCAACTACCACAGTTAAATTCTGTATTAATTTTTTAACCTGTCTCATTATCAACTTGAAGAAAAAATATTATTCCCAGTGATGATGAATGGGTTTTTTTTTTTACAGTATGCTGTAAAAAAACTGACAGCAAGTTGCTTTAATTGCATTATAAAAATCATTGATTTTTCTAATTAACACCTTGTGTTTGCATCAGAGGAAGATGAGAGGTGACAGAGATCTTGTATTTATGGTGGAGTTCATTTATGTGCTCCTACTTGACCAGTTTGCTCAAACAGCATTGGTCATTGTCTTTGTTTCTACAGTAACTCCAGACATCTCCTTCCCAGGCTGTTACCTTTTTCTTCTACGAGTTACTCTTCTTTCTGTCAAGAAATCCCACCTGTGGCTGGGATGGGGCCAATACAAATGAAGGGGGCTGATCAGCACTGAAGCAATGACTGCGCCAATTCTGGCCTTACTGTTGTCACAATCAAGGCTTTGTTCAAAGCATGTAAGGCGCCATGAAGAATTTGTTAATGGCAGTGACCAAGAATTTGGTGGGACTTCAGGAATTATTCCTGTCATATAGCAACACAACCCTCTTCTGGTTTTTAGGCAGATCAAGCAGTAACTTTCTATTTCACTGTGGCTCATATCACTGCCTTAAAAGACAAGGATTCTGGAAGAGCTCATGCATTCACTCTTTTGAGGTTTCCACATGAAAGAGACTTTAAAATAAGATATGTCTGTACTTAAGCTGTGCTCTTGCAAACTGGTTCCTATGCCAACCTAGCTAAATGACCACTAGCTTTATGGAATGCTGCTTTCTACTGCCTGCAACTTCCCTGTTCAGTTTGCTTCCCTAAATGTTGGCTCATTGACTGGCAGTGCTTTGTTGAACCAACAAACATCAGTTAAATCCAACTCTCTTACTTAAAAGAAGAAATAACATTAAACAGAAAAGCATTTTTTACTCTGATAAAAAAATCAAATTTATCTATTCTTTATGAAACTATGATTATACACCAGCTAAAAGAAAAAGTTTACAAGCAACTTTTCCTCAGAAGACACTTGGCAGGCTATTGTATCCATGCTAAGAACACACTCTTACAAGACTCTTCCATTGCTTTAAAAAAAAATTATATATATATATAAAGTTACTTAAGATATTTCAGGTTTGCTACTATACTGGTAAAACAACTTCATACTGCAGCTGGCATAGTTTAAAGGCTATTTTTTATTTGAAATTCAGCAACTTGAAAGAAAGAGCACCATGGCGGCCAGACTTTGAGTCACCAATCAATCATCAAAATTAAGCATGACCAGCCTCTTTTCCTTCCAATTGTGTAAAATTCTGCAGAAACTCAACTTTCAGGAACTGGATGCATGTACATTTCTTGGGGTGAGATTTGGCTGCTTCAGTAATTCCCCAAATTAAATACAAAAGAAAGAAGAGTGTATGGGCTTGGGGATTTCTCCCCTCCTCTCAATTATTACTAAACAAACGTAATTAGTGGTCCCAGATGGAGTAGATAGAACTGTTACCCACACTCCCATTAGGACAGGCTAACACTTCTGCTAATGTGTTTTTGTCTGCCAGGACTTCCAATCTACCACATAATAAACCCCAAAGTACTCTGGAGCCAGTCTAGCCAGCAAGCAAATCAGAGTCCCGCTCTTGTCTTGTTTGTGGCAGCACCAGCTCTGTAATTCTCACTCTCACACTGCATTCATGAGGCTGTCACAGTCCTGCTCTACTTCCCAGCTATACAGACCCCTGCTCTTCTGTGTATCCAAAATTGACAAAAAATCCCCACTCTCCTTTGTTCAGCAAGTGACTGCAATGGTCCTCTGTAGTGAGAGGGGACTCCTCCTTTGTTTGCTTTCCGAGAGTAACATTGTGTTTCAGCCGTTCTTGAGGCATTTCTCAACATGCCCAGAGGCAAACTATCATATTATCCATCGATTGCTTTCCTAATTTCCTATAAAAAGCCAACATTCTGTTTTTATTATGCAATACAAACAAAGGCATGGGCAGTTCAGGAGAGCATGGGGGTGGTAATGGTTTGGGGTTTTTTACTTTCTTCTCCTCTACTCCCACCAAATTTTTAATAATATAACTAAACAAATATCTTAAAAATTCTCCTCTGTATATTTAGAAAATTTGTCACTCTAAAAGACCATAAGGAAAATGTTATTGTACAGTCAGCTGAAATGCAGAATCGTCATTGCAGAGCTGGGACAAATATTTAAACTCCAGTTTTTCTGAACACTTGAAGTCATGTTAACCTTTCCCATTACTTTTTCCCTCGCTAAACACCAACTAGCTATTTGGATCACTATAAAACAACGCAAAACAATGTCAAATGGAGACAAAGATAATCCAGTGAACATCAGATTTTGACATGGGGTGTTTTTCCCAGCAGTCTTTAAGGCAATTTAGAGCCATTGATGTTATTTTAACTATTCATAGAGCAGGGAACTGCATGAACTGAGGAAGTATTAATCAGCACTTGCATGAACCAAGCATTAACAGACAGCTCACAGGAAAATCTCCCTTATTTGAATTACTCTACTATGGTACACCTAAATTAGTATTAGCAACTATTTCCAAAACTAAGCCCTCATACAAAGCACTTGGTCCCAAAAAGAAGACCAATAAGAAATACATTCTCTGCCATTTTAAAAAGGCTGTAAGTCACTGTAAACACCAATTTATTTTTAAAAAAGTAAAAAAATCAATAACTGTCACAATTCAATGTGCAGATATTAACTTTTTAAGGGACAAAGGCAGCCAAAGTTATAATCTAGCAGCACATTTTTTCAGAAGGAATATATTCTCTGTTGATAAAGACATCCTTCAGCTTGTATCACAGCCATAAAGTGTCTATACAGATGTCTTGTTCATAAAGACTCAGGATGCATTTTGGGATTTACTATGAAGAAGCCTTCAATACAAGCAAAATACAGCCTTCTATAGACAGGATAACCATTGAGCTAAACTGTTCCCTCTGCCACAAATGCCAGCAGTAGGATCATTTGGTGTGTCTCACTAAATCAAAATCACCTAACACAAAATGTGGAGTTAGAAAGGAAAAGAAAAGAGGAAGAAGAGATTTGGAAAATTAGTTATAGATCCATATGCAGAGAGGAACAGAAATAAATTACTTTTGATAAATGCACTTTAATAAATACTTGACATCCAGAAAATTGCAGGGTCTATGATTTTATCATACCTAAGCCTTCTGTGAAATCTTGAAAGGAGAAAGTTTTGTAATGCTTTTTACTTTTTAATTGAAAAAAGTCCTTGAAGGTGTCAGTTTTTCATATGCATTATGTCTATGGCTAGAGATCTTTTCAGTGGCACAAAATGAGGACTGACGCTCATCAGCTGCCCTCAACTCTACAAGAAAGGAAGTATCCAAAAATTACATAATTTTTAAATTCTTTTCCTTGTTTCAAAGAAATTGAATATGGTCAAGCACAGTTTCACAGGCAGAAGGTTCCAGTAAACAACTGTGAGCTCTTACCACCTCAATATTTCTCTACAGTCATACACCAAAAGTAAAAGCCAGAAAGCTTCCTGGTTTTTCCTGGAGAATCAGCTTACATCTGTCCCTCAGTATGAAGAGCTAAACAAGAAATACGTATTAGAATTTGCATTATTCTTTAAAGAGACAGGAAGATGAAATAGCATAGTTTCTGTCTTATTTAAAAATAAAGCAGAAGAAAGAAAAACCCAAAAATATATCCACAATTACAGCATCACTGGATGTGTGTGGCAAACAAAAAAATGGATGTCCATATTATGATGGCATTTCAACTTCACTTGGCGGGAATCACATGCTGTATCCTGTAGCAACACAAAGTGTGAAGCTCATCATATTCAGTTTAGTAATCTTTATGCATTGAACGGGTCATAGTATAACAAGTCAGTGGGTCATAGTATAACAGGTCATGTAGCATAACAATATGTATATACGAGTATATAGAATAACTAGTGTACCACTGATAAACTACATTCTGATCCTAAGATTAATTAAGCTCTTATTTATATTTTATTCAGTGCAAGTACATCTCCTTTCATGATCAATTTTGGTAACACTCTATTCAAATGAAAATTTTGATTATTTCAGTTAAGATGCAGAGAATCTCATAACCATGAGCTTTAGAATAATTAGGGTAAAATAGAAACATAAAAAACAAAAGGCAGGGTAAAAAAGCTTCTAAATAAGTTCAAACACCTCAGTGTGATGTTACTTTAGAAGGGTCACTCCTGATCAAGACCTGTTCATTGAAAACTGAGAAAAATTACTAACAGTAACACTGGAGGCACCAGTCAAATAGAGCCTGCATATTTGTTCTTCAATTAGAAATTTTCAGAGCATTCCCCAAGATTATCTGGACTTTATTCATGTTTTCCCAGGTTTAGAGTGTACAGACATTGCTTCTGACCTAAACCCAATCTTTTTGAAGGTGGACATGGCACCTTTTTAACCAGCATGCAGCAGCAATCTTTTATAGACAATTACAGTCAGAAGGAGGTAGTGGACTAATAATGCAAATCACAGATCATCTGGGGAGTTAGAGCAGGAACTTCGTCTCTCAAGCACCCTGGTTCTCTTCTCACAAGGAAAGAGCTGTGCAGGCCCTGTGAGTGAGCAGCTCCACTGCAAAGCCTCTGGGGTCTGGGTGGACAGGACTTTAAACCTTAGTGACTTGTGATCTGGCACCAGCACAGGCCAACAGCACTTGTGGCTGTACCAACCGGAAAACTATCAGTTTTCTAATGAAATTATTAAGTTTCCTTAATTAGGGAGCTTCATACTGTCTCTGAATTCATTGTTGGGCAACCTCCTAAGGCTCCTTCCAACCTGAATGATTTACATTAGCCTCACCAGATTGTCAGGATGGTAATTAAAGAGATCACTTCTACCAGTGCAGCATCTCTCAAAATAAAATGCATCTGCTTCTGCAAACCTTTGTGTCCAGAAAGTTTTACATCCAAGATTTAGCCTTACTTGGCCCTACCTTGCTTTGAGATCAGACAAGGTATCATCATTAAGTATCATTTCTGAAGAAGAGCACCTATCACGCTAGCCAAGTCAATCTGTCTTAACAAAATCCATGCCAGCATATTTGAAAGATTACATGTATGAATCATTCCTTTAAAGCAATTACTGTGATGTTTTTATTGGAAAACTCTTGCATTCTTTAGATTCTCAGTGCTGTTCCTTGCAACAAAACCTACAAGCACGGAATGTTGTTCCTTTTGTTTCACATCACCAAAATGAGTACAATCAACTGAGTAAGATTTCAAGACTGTTATCAAGAGTCAAGCCAGACTGTCTTGTGAAAGGGAACTACCACCATATTTATCATAATTCTGATGGAAGGGGGAAAAAAAGGAAAAGAAAAAAAAAAAAGAAAATAAAAGAAAAAAATGAAAGAAAAAATAAAAGGGAGTTACCACCCCTGCAGTAATGCTTTTCCTAAAACCTACAGCTGAACTGGGGAGAAAGTTACTCACTATATTACTATACTAGACCATTGATTTATATTGCCTAAACACAAACACTCAGCTAAAACATTCTACTCAACCACCATTCACCACCAACTCAAGCATACGTGATGCAGCTGTGTCTGTGCCAGGGCTGCTGCAGGAGCAGCAACATCCCTGTTCCTGGCAGGATGAGGAGGGAGCAGAACAAGGAGGAAAAATGGCATTCAAATATTCAATAGCAGTCAAAAAATTTGTTAAATGAGATTAGTACATTCCAGCTAATAGATGAAAATGACTTCATACTTCAGGCATCTCGGAATGTTTAAAGGCTTACAATAGGTAAGTATTACTTTAAGGAAGCACCACATGGGATCACTTATTATGAAATCAGACTTCAAATTAAACACATGGAAAAGAGAAATGCTTTGGTAATTTACTCTACGCCTACCTCTAAAACTCCCTGTTTCATCTTCTGCGCTGCCTGCTCGGTTCTGTGTCAAATTGTCTCCTAATGTGCTCCTAAGTCCTGCCTGTCTCTTGTTACTGCACAGGCGTGTGCCAGGCAGCAAGCCAGCCAGAGACATGTGTCCTGCTGGCTAACTGATCCCAGCTGATTCCCTGCCTCCTGGAGTTAGTGTGATCCACCAAGGCAGCTGAACCACCCCTCACCTCCACACCTTAATCCTGAGCACACCTGCGTTATGCCAGTGCTGGCGCAGTGCTGGCCTTCAAGCTGGTGCAACTTCACCCAGAATAAAGACTGTTTCAATATTTAGGCTAATTGACTCCAGCCTCAGATTTTCCATACAAACTTCCCTGTTTCCTTTAAAGTTGGTTAAACTCTTCTTTGTGAGAAGGAACAATAAAATGAAACTTACGGGGTTGGCCTATTTGCATAAATTCAAAATGAAGTGAACACAGGAGTTTAAAAATACTTTCTTTAATCATTTCACATCCATATGTGGCATCCTAAGATCAGCATGAGTAGAAAAGGAATAATTCTTTGAAAAGCACCAACTCTCACAGACACCAGTAGAGGTTCCTCTTCGGTTTTGAGCTGCATCACCTCCATCACCAGGGCATCCACGGAGAGCAGTGAGGGCTATAGTGGCAGGCATTAACTGCTTTCCTCTAACAGCTCCACCACAGCATCACTGCCTTTCTCTTCCCTACACATCAGCAGATGCAGAACACACTGCAGAGCTGCACATACCTGTAAACACAAAGCCCTTTCAACTCACTACCTCCAGGACTGAATTCACTGTCACTAATAGCTAAATGCCTCCCCTTGAGCCTGTTGGGAAGATAACCTGACGTATGTTCATATTCCGACAGTCCACCTACCAAAACACACATATGACTTAAAGACGTGCAGCACACAGAACTTACCTCAGAGTGGAGCTTGGAAAACAAACCACTATTTCTCAGGCAGACCTAAACCAGTCTCTCTGCCAGGTTTCAGTTCCATATTACGGCAGCCAGGCCCTCACACAAACCGGCCATTCGAGAAAGGCTCCAGAAGCAGTGAGGCTGATGCTTTCCTCTCCTCCAGCTTTACACTGGATCCATATCCAAATGACGTCCACAGCTCCATAACAGCCCAACTGAAAACTGAGTTGTCAACTGCTTCCCCAGAAAGCTCACAAGTTAGAACAAATCTCTAGAGACTGGAGCTATTTGGTAGCAATCAGAGAGTGGATGAATTTCTTAGACATGCACAGAAACAGCTTCATTGAAACTCTCCCAAGCCTGGACCAAAAAGGTTTTTTTAATCAGATTTAGAGCCTCTAAATTTCAATTCATCCAGCAGAGAAGCATAAAGACACTGACATATTAAGATAAACAGGGACAAATGCATCTTCCACAGGCAACAAGTACCATAAAATACCAAGATATTTACGGTGATCCACATCCTTTTATGCACCTATAAGCAGCAAACAGGATTTCATTCACGTATCCTCCATTTAACCTATGAAACTGCACCACTTCTTCACTATGCCAGTCTATCTTCTCTTCCTCCCCAGCTTAAATCTAGAACACTCCTTCATTCTGTACCTTAATAAATAAGTCCCAAACCTCGACAGCAACTTTGCTTCAGCACCCAGCCACTCACCTCCTTTATTCAATGCAGAAAACCAGAGGCTGCTGCTCAGCAGAAGTCAGCTTCTCTTTTAGTGTTAAAGAATTAAAATAACTAACTGCACATCAAGCATTACTGTAGCTCTTTAGAGAAAAACCAACTTCACAGAACAGATCCATTCTCACCCATCTTGAGAAAAAGGAGCAAAACCTTCCCATGGCATGCCAAGAGCAATCCCATTTGTATTGCATCACCTGTGTTACAAAGGTGTTAAGGATCAAAGCCACAATTTTGCTGGCTAAAAAAAGATAACAGCATCATATCAACAATGCTTTAGAACTGCCATAAATGCTTCTGTGCATGTCTCAAAAGAAACCACATATTTTCTTTCTATTGTTTTATTTGCAAGAGTATTTGGAAAACCTTTTATTTCAAAAGTGAAGAGAGAGGGACTTCCCTCAGAGATCTCTAAACTCTAACACCTTTCCTTGACACCACTTGGTTTGTAATCTAAAGAAAAACATTGCAAGAAGTCTATAGATTTCCTTTTGGGCTTCAGGTTCCTTTCTCCAGCAAATCTTCTCTTTTATTGCCTCTCCACTGTTCAGTCTTACAGATTTGTGCAAGCCCTCTTCTTCTTGCACTCTAATTCCTATTCAGCTTAGTCTGAGCCACTTTTCTTACACTCTTCTCTACTTTTGGATGTAGAATACCATGGTCAAGTAAGAACTCGACAATTCTTTACAATGCATATTTTGTTGTCGGTGATGCTTTTAACAGCAGGGTGAAGATTCCATGTTTTAATATTCTTTGCTGCTGTATGTTGAGCGTGAAAACACTGCCAAAGGAGCAGCACTGGAGAAGGGTATGAGTGCCATGGAGCAGCATGTGCCCAGTTCTCTGCTGCTCCTTTTAGAAAGGCTGGGCACCTCTCCTTGCTCACATGTGTTCAGCTTGATGGATTTTTTTTCTGGAAATTTTCTCCTGGAGTGACTGAGAAGGGGCATCTTTAAGATGATTTGGAACAGTCAGTGTTTTACAGCTCCAAAAGAAATTAATACAGTCCATCAGGAGCCAGCAAAGACTTTCATTGGCAATCAGGAATCCCATTAATAACATTTCTAAAAGTACAAGTAGAATCCCATCTTCATTACCTCAGTAATCCTGGAAGGAAGAGAAGCCAAAAAACTTGTATGTTTAAAATTTTAGTTATGTGTTTTCCTTCATGTTTCTCAAGAGACAAATCTGCCTGCCTTTTTCTGTGTAGCATGAGAGCCAAAGTTTTCCCATGCATTTCATTCCAACTTTGTTCTCTATCTTATACCTTCATTAGTATATATATAACTTTTGTGGTTATACGTGGTTGTACAATACAGTTCATTGCACTGAACTATGCATTCTCACTTTTAAGAATGTCATATGAAAAAAAGGTCACGGGTCAGTCCTAAAATAAATTTTAAAGTAAGCTGTTCATATAGACACATGCTATGCAGCTTAAATAGCAGGCATACTATGCTTTGTCAGCAAAACTTATCTTTGGTAGCAGTTCTCCTCCTTAAAACTGAGTTTCTAGAGTTACCTCTCAGCATCTGCTTCTCTTTTCTTGCTATCTATAAGCTGATGTCATTAATATATAGGTTATATGGTTGTACTAATTAATTCTGCTTTTTTTTTTTTAAGTAAGTTTCTGATATATGATATAGTAGAAAACATGGTGGAAAGTACCTGTGGTTAGGCTGAAAAAGAGAGGTATCTGGACTGGCTTCACTTTTGTGCAGAGCACCATGGAAAGGGCACTCAGGAAAATGCTGCAGGCGCTGAAGCCTCTCAGTGCCTCTCCTCTTCCTCACAGACTGAGCTCCTCTTACAGCGTTGCTCCTCATAAAACAGGAACAGTAGAATAGGCCAGTGTCTGAAGTACAGCCACCTATAGAGGGAACATAGCCAGCAGCTGGAATGCAGCAATTCCCAGTAGTTAGAAATTGTTGGAACAAGCCCTTTCATATTAGCAGTTTGTGCGCATTCAACAAAATAAGAGATTTCATGCAGACAAGTTTCAGTTTTAATTGTTAAGTTCTATATTACCTTGAATAATAAGTTATATATTATTACCTTGATAAGGTATAATTATCTTGACTACATTCACAATTATTTTGTCCTTGAACTCCTATGATATTGACTCGTACCTCTCTGTTTCACCTTGTTTCCTCTGCTCTTCTCTACTTTCACTGCCTTGCTTAAGCAATGCCTAATTTGCCAGCAAAGGTCAGGGTCTGTTTGCACCTCCTGTATGTCCGTTCGTTTCACATGACAAGGATTCCTATCAACCACCTCAGTGTTCTTTAACAAGCAGCCTGTTTGTTTATGGCTTGTAGTTCTGAAATTTCACCTTTTATTTCAGCTAACTGAAATGAGAGAAATTACTCCTGCTATGCCTGTGCCATTTCTTTTTTAGAATTCATCTCACTCTTGAGGAATCTCTTCATTCTGTGAGCAGAAACAGGAACTGGTTCAGTTACAAGACATTTCTCTACAGTCAAATTAAATGTGAGTTTTCTAGTACTGCCAAATAAAGTATTTACATTCCATTAAAAACCACTTCATAATGAGCTATGTCCATCCCATTAGTGCTTCCAGTTGCCCCTGAATTATGGTTCAAGCTAATGTATTGATTTTTTCTTTTGTTTAAAGCACTGTACAAAAACAGGATGTCTTACAAGAACTGGCAGTGAAACCTGTGATCATTAAAAATCCAGTACTACATTTTGCAACATTTTTGATGAATCACTGGGTAAATATTTGGCAACAGCATGAATTCTGCAAGCTTGAATTGACTTTTCTCACCCTATTTTCTTGTCCCTTGATGCTTTGATCTTGTGTAAAAGGAAGAATGGACAATAAAAACTCTTACACAGATATTCTGGTTTCACAGAACATGCCTTTTTAATTTTGACAGTTTTTAATAAGGTTTCTGATTTCTTGAAGAACTGTAAAAAGAGAAACTGTGATTTTTCCAGAGAAGAAAATAAAGAATAAAAACAAAAGAAAGATATCCAAAAGAGTTATAAAAGAGATTTTGGGATATTCCAGTTAAAGTTCACAAAAAGAAGTATCTCAATATGTATGTTATGAAATGGATATAGGCTTTATAAAGAATAGCTATAATTGTACACTGAAAACAAAGGCTTTTTATCCCATCATAAAACTACACTTAAATAAAAATATCTACAATGAATGCAGAAAGATTTGCTGAGGGTGGGGGAGCAAAAATATGAAATATATTATACAGATGTTAAATAAGATAAACCCATAAATTAATTTTGAAGTTAGAAAAATGAAAAGACAGCTGAAACTGTTCATCTAAAAGTTTCTAATTTTCTTAACAAAATAGTTTGGCCTCCAAGTTTTCTATGGGTCCTGATTTTTAATACCTGTCTTTGCAAAAGAATCTTTAGAGAGAGGAATCAGACACACACAGTGATTAATGGTTTTTAAAATGGGAGCATTTTTTCTTGGCACCTACATATAACTAAAAACATTGTAAAAGCACTATAGATACTATCACAAAATGAACAGCATGAGGATAACTCTTCATATCTGGCAACCGATGTTCATGTGTCCTGGCAGGTAAGAATCCATGGATTTCTTAGCTGGAACCTTCTGTCAAGCAATCCAGCAGGGCCAGTGATTTTCCCCAATGCACATCCAAGATGAAGCTCCTGTGATGTGAACCATTTTCTTTGGGTCTCAATGTATAACACCTAAAGTTACTCCAAAAAAAGAGCAAATTATCATTTGTAGCAGGGAGTAACTCAACCTCATAAACTGCATTAATCTTAATGAGACATGAGGCAGGGATTGGAGGGGTCAGTAGTAGACAGAAGCAACTTCTGTTTGCATTGAGAGGAAAAAACAGTATTCATCAATACACAGAGGTCTCATGACATGAACAGCAACACTTGCTTCTGGTCAATATTGATTGCAACTTTCAGATAGGCAAAGTAGGAACGTGGGAAAAATCCTTTCCTTGGGACCACCAACCAAAATTAAATCCTTTAGTGGAGGAGTCATGAAATGAGAATTTAATAAATAAAAGGCAAAATGTTCTTTCTTTGGTTTAAAAAGCTGTAAAATTTATCTTTCTTGTCTGCTATTCTCAGTTACCAACACTCCTTGTTCTTTTGTAGGCAGAATATATAATCTAAGAGAAATGAGAACCAAGGCGGGGAAAAAAAGGCACTTAAAGATAGTGGCTTTTTATCAGTGACAAAATATTTGTCTCCCCTTTCTTGAGAAGTTTAGAAGAGTGCTGCTTTTTATCCTTTCAATAAATATTTTTCTCTCTCTCTATTCAGACTATCAAAAATAATAAGAGGAATATAATACAACTTTAAATGAAAGTTTATATATCACATGCTTTATGACAGCTGCTTTTATTTCACTTTAGATTAACAAAGCCTTTGTGTTGAGACTTCGGAGCTGACCTTACAAAGAAGCAGTACCATTAGCCCTGAAGCACATGTTTCCCATTTAATGTTTCTGAGGTAACATTCTTTGTGAAAGTGAGAGAAATGAGAACGCAAACTTGAAGGAAAAAGAAAAGTCTGACTGTCCTCCTTTTGAACAGAATTAAAGTCAGTTTGGACACTTGAAAATATGAAGTGGGAGGCCGTGGCCTTACAAAGAGTTTCTCAATGTGATCCCAAGAGTTACAATGCTCAGCTTTCCTTTAGTATGCCATAGCTCTTTGTCATTTCCTCTCAAGAGGCTGAACATATTTTGCCATCTCAATTTGAAGTGAAAGGTGTCGCTTACATCGATGTTATTTCAGTTTTAACCAGCACTACTCAAATGAGTTATAAGCACACCCAACCAAGAGAGCACTATAATAGTTAAAGCAAACAAACCCAACAAAGTTATTTGGAGGTACAGCAGAAAGGAATTGGATCTGCCATATCTGAAAGAGCCCTAAGTTACTGTTATGCATGGAAATCAAACTAATCTTAATGACATTTTACCATTGCCACGTTCCACTGGTTCAGTGCAAGATCAATGCATTTTTTTCCATCAATAAACTTAACAGTGCCTACCCACAAGTCTTCCACCCTTTTGTTCGAGGCCTTCATACATTAAAGTTTGTTCTTCAGCTACTGCCACAGTCAAAATTTTATGCTTCTAACCCTTCTTAAACTCTTTTCAGTCAGTGAATGTGAAAAGCTGCGGACTAGAGTCTATAAGGTTCAAAGCAAACTCAAGAGAATCAGAAAAATGCCGGAAAGAGGTGGACAATGGCACAGTTTGGAATTCAGTGCATGCTCTTTGTATTTGGGGTCTTGCCAAAGAAAATAAAAACCTGTATACACAAGAAAAGGAGAAAAGCTGTGTGATTTAGAGGAGAAGCTGACAAATTCAGCACTAAAATTGTCATCTATGCCAGTGGAAGCTGGACCAGAGTTCCTCTAAAATATGGCCTTACACTCCAAGCAAGACTCTCCTTCTAAATACACTTCTGCAAAGGCTTCCAACAGGAATGCTGCAGGATTTGCTGGAGGTGCATCCAGGCTCCAAGAGACTGCCCCTGCACAGGTAACTGGGACCAGTTAAGAACAGAGACATGGGATTTTATTTTCTTTTTCTATTCACCTTTTTATTTTTTAAGAAAAAAACAAAAGCATTTGTTTCTTAAATCCATGTTTAAGCGCTTAAATTCAAAGTTCTAATTGAAAACTGCTACTTTTCTCTCTTCTTATGGACACAAATGAGGCTGAGCACTTCTGAAAATTAGAGATGTTATTTAAAAACAATGAAGCAGACTGCTTGGAGCATCCCTGTAATGCTCTTGTCCTAAACCTCAGGGATTTCAGCTGCTTTTTGCCCTAGGACCAATATTCTTTTCAGAAAGCCCACTGTGATCTGTGCCTTAGGAAAATACCTTTTCCTGATCTTGCAGTGGATATGAATTTACGTTCCTGATATCAGATGCAGACAGACACACAGGTTTTCTAAGGCTTTCAAAAGGAGGTTATTTTAACTTACTCTAAGCAAAGATGTACAATCTTGCTTTTTGCTTCACCAAGTCCATTCCCTCATATGTACCTAAGGTTAGACTCCTCCAACCAATAAACCAACCAGTGTTCAAGAAGTTCTTTCTGCTCTACTTTTTGGTGCCTTTTCCTCACCAGCGGAACACTTTGTCCTGCACTTTGACTGTGTGCCAAATGCCTGAACTCTTCTCAGTCTGGGCAGCCATCCCTGTTTGTTTGTTTGTTTGTTTGGGTTTTTGTTTTATGCTGCGTAAACCCAGTATTGGGGAAAAAGAAATAAGAGAAGTATGCTCGCATGATATTTTTGCCATCAGGTATCTGGTGTTCCTTGCCAATATTCCATGTAAGAAACTGCCCTCTGCCTGTACACTCCTCCAGTTTCCTCTGATATATTTAACTTCTGACTCTGAACTGTTGGTTTCCTGTGTTACACTGATGACATAGCTGCAGTTAAGGGACGCCTACGGCTAAATTTGTATTTCAGTAAGCTTAGATATGTTCAGATACAAGAAATCTGAAAGGTGAAACACTAGAAATAAAAATCACTCATGTGCAAGTCCAGACTTAAGTACCTAATATGTCTTACTGAAATGACAGTCTGAATTACCACATTATCCTTGTACTAAGGTCCAAATAGGCTATTTTCACCACATTACAGTCCAAATTAGAATTTACTTTTTGTCTATTATTAAATAATGAACTCTGGGGAAATCTTTTTTTTTCCCTTTTTGCTCTCTCTAATAGCTGGTCTTGATATCATTAAATGGCATAGAACAAGCCAATATTTAGATTTATGTTCAATTTTCTGTGTTTGGTCATTTTGACTTCATTCTCTTTGATGTCTAGAAAATAACTTTTCTTCATGCTCTTTGTATTGAAGGGGGGAAAAAAAATCTGCAATTCTTTTGGTGTGCTAAGAATAGGCATGGATATGTTGGGACAGGAAATACATACATGCCACTACAATTAAAATAGACTAATTTGTTAGCAATTCCATAATGTCCCCCAAATGCAGAAATTCTAAACAGTGTGTAGTCATCTGGGTAACTCCTCTTCTCTTTTCTGCTGCCAGGCTCCATAAGCTGAGTCTTCCATAACAGTGAATATCACGGGGAGAGACAGCATGACAAATTTTGTGGACTAATATTGAACACTGCAGCACCAGCCAGTGTGATATAGTGCATATTTCAGACAGTCCCTTAATCTCCCATCCACTAAAGCCGACTCCTTTTTTGCAAGCTCTTTCCATTTTATGATTTCTCCAGCTTTCTCTGCGTGCTCTCATACACGACCACCTTTCCTGACACATTCCCTGGATAATTTCACCACTGAATTCCAGTTGTATACACGGTAAATAGAGAGCACTTTTTAAAATCAGGCTGGATTTGTCCTCTTGCTGGAGTAAGAATTCTCAAAACCAGTCTGAAGTCCCCAACTCTCCAGAAAATAACAGCCAAACGATGATCACTAAAAGCAATTTAAGATGCAGCTCTCTGACAGATGTTAAAACCAACATATCTTCTATGTAAATGCAGTAAATGTATATAAATAATCCTTCCATTATTCAAGTCTAAAACAAGAAAAACAAAACCATATTTTCTCTTTACACCAAGATTATAAATTAAGACATGAAAATTGGGTCTTGTTAGGTTACAGAAATGCTAAAAGTTGAAAGTTTTTTGAAAGTTTTTGTTCCAGCATTACCGTTTCTTTTTTTGGTTTTTGTTTTGTTTTTTTATTTTTTTTTTAATGGAGCCTTTCTCTCATTTGAGACAAATGCCATTGCTGAAGAAAGAAATGTGGGTGTAAAAAATTACTACTTGTTTTTTTCTTCATGGGCCTTTGATGATTTTATGCTGACTCTAAAAAGAAGTTTTGTATAATCTTAGCTGCAACAATGGACAAGCACTGTTTGAGCTACAGGGGAGATAATGCAAGAATATAAACTCACTACATAATTTTATTTTTGCAATTCAAAACCAAACTTCACTTGGAGCCCTGAATTATTCTTGCTGGTTCACTTAACTGGGAGACAGAACTTCTTGGGACTGACACTTTGGTTTCTGCTCTACAGCTGTCCCCTGTACACCTCTGTTCTCAGAAAAGGCCCTGGAACATTGCATGACAGCAATTTATAGCTGGATTTCCACCAGCAGTGCTGCTCTTGCATTGCACTGCAGATGGAATACTCTCATCTCTGCCACAGAAGTTATTCACAGCGTGATGCCACGTTTTAAACTCGTCTCATGGTCTTGTGCTGTTTTATTGTAAAACACATCAGAGGCTTAACTCTTCAGATAAAAAGCAGAGCTGAGAACAGGAAGGGGACACAGTACTTTCACTTACTTTATCAGAGTGCATGAACCTGAGAGTTGGTTGGTGAGGCCATGTAATCATCAATCTTCCCTTCTGACCCTTTATTCCATTTGGTACAAGGAGCCCAGGTTTGCATTAGGACGAGAAGCACAAGCAAGAAAACTTTTTCCAGGATGCCAGATGTCTGATAGTGGGGGAAAAAAATCAACAACAACAACAAAAAAAAAAAGCCAACAACCAAAACCTTTCTTTTGAGGTGGAGAGGCTGCTGTCAGCTGAAGAATCAAATGCACAAAAGTTGCACCCATCTCTTTCTGACAGGAAAGACCACCACATGAAGAAGGAAACAAGCCAAGTCTAGATGCAAAGGGAAGCAGGTTAAAGGACAAGGGGACCACAGCAAGACTTTGAGGACCTGAATCCATTTAATTTGTAGTGGGAAACTGGTTTGTAGAGGTCAAAAAAACCCAAAAACAAACAAACAAACAAACAAACAACAACAACAAAAAAAAAACCAAACAAAAAAACCCCAACCCACAAAAAAACCCTGCCAAAATAAAATAAACAATGTCAGACTTCTGAAAACTTTCTTCTAGTCCATATTTGTTTCTTTGTGTACCATTATTACCTTTAAAATTTCCAGTCTTAGTTTTGGTGACTTAACAAAAGGTGTATGATGTCAGGAGATCTGGGTTCACATTTTCTGTGCGCCCTGTGGAGTGCTAGACCTGGGCTACCTTACCTGAGGATACTCAGCAGAAAGCTTGCACTGTGTGCAGATGACGAAGTCTATTGAGCACTGATATAAAACCATGGAGGAACTCAGGGAAAAGTCCAATCATCCTGCAACTTCTCAGGCCTCTGCTGTATCTGAAGCTCAGGTGTGACTTCCATTGTTCCTAGTTGTGTCAGTGCTCTCTGTACATAGCTTCAGGTCTGCAGCATTTGCAGACTTTTTATTTCTCTATACCTACAAAATTTTAATTTCAGGAGAGTGAGTAGTGATGCAGTTCTGTGTTTTCCATCGACAGCAAATTCCAGCCACTGAATATAAGGTAATGGTCTGTCACACTTCAAGGACTGAAAGACCCTAGACACATTCCACAATTTATAGAGGTAACACATTCCTGAATGCAGCACATTACAGATGCTGCAAAACACACAGCACTGAAGAGAGGAAGCATTCTGATTTCTTATATTCTTTCCACTGTGAAAGGCAGGTAAGGATTTTTGTTCCTTTTGTCTCCTCATGCAGAAAAGACATCAATTTGAAAAGCTCCAACTCCACAGTATTATGTGACAGTTAATATTAAAAAGTTACAAGCACTGAAGTTAATTACCAAGTGTGGCAGTCTCAGTCCCAAACCACATACCAGCTCTGTAGCCATTTACTTTGTACCCCTTCCTGTTTAGAATCTTAATAAAGTATCTACAGCAGTTTCACTTTTCCAAACAAGTCTGTTGCCAAAGCAAGCCACATTGACTTTTAAGATGACTTTTACAGGATAATTCTGACATTACATGTTCAGTGGCTTGACAGCATGAACTATATTGAAAGTTGACCTCAGATTCAACTTGTTTGAAATGCTTTAAAATAGAAAAAAGAACCTGTGAAGGTTTGATGTCCACAAGTATCATGATTATAAGCCAAGAAGCGTAATATTTCTAATGAATAATCCACTTTCTTAGACTTGTGTTTCTAAGAAATGCTGTTTGCTGTTCAGCACGTTGCCTCCCAAGGGTAGGTATACAAAGAGAAGACAGGAGAGATTTGGAATCAGAATAAAATATTAAAAATATGAAGTTGCTATCTATTGTGTATTTTAAGATAAGTCCTCAACATATATTGTATCTATAGAAATACAAGCACCCTAGAAATCCCGGAAAATAAGAAAATAAAGGGACTGAATAACGAATCTTTCCTGAATACACACAGATACCCATGTTATTGAGCAGAAATATGTCATTTTTACACATTCTTGAGCTGAAACTTTATAAGATTCATATTACTGGCACTCTATGAAATACCTCTTAAGAATTAGAGTGCATAAGAGTAACAGTGTGACCAGTTCAACTCTGTGCATCAGTACAACTACTGTGCATACTCATTTTACAATGATTATAGCCTTTCCAGGCATCTTGGGAATATTTTTGGAAAGTATGTCTTCAGTCCCTATAGAGCATTGTACAATATGATAAAAACACTTTTTTTCTTTTTAATGCAAGAAATGCTGTTATTGCCGTACAGAAATCTGTTCCCATCAGCTAAATCGCTCCCACTACACATTTTCAAAAGAGGTGGATACTCCCCATATTATTCAGATGAGGAAACTGAGAAACTGTGCAGCTTCTCAGAATTAGGGAATGAGTGTTACAGAAATAGCAGCCAGATCTGGGTTTCCTGAGCTTCCAAATATGCTCACTCTTCACAGGACTTTTGTCTCAGGGGCAAAATGCTTTTACACATGGACACATTTTGAGGCTAAGCACAAGAAAGTGAATGAGTCTGGTATCCTGACTCATGTGGTCTCAACAGGAGATGCATGAGGCAAGTCACAGAATTCATCCAACCAAGTCTGTATAAGGGAAAAAAGAGAAAAAAGGATTCTTAAGGATTCTTAAGTCTGTATTTTCATTCTTTCTAATTATTGCTTCTTTCCTAAATATGTGCCTTTGAAATCAACAGTTTATTAATTTGGTTTGTTGGTGGTGATTTTATTGTTGTTGCTTTTAAATATTATTTATATGTGTACAGACTTCCTTGCAATACCACCATAATTTCTTGGCCTATTTTCCATTTTTCTCATGAAGCCATGAACAGACACAAACATGCCAGCCTTGTGGCACAGTCTTATAGCCAAACCTGTGCACTAGGGACTTATGTCCAACCTTTATATTGTGGAAAGCATTTCATGGCAACACAGGTGAAAACAAAGTAGGTGAACTACCTGTAAGAAACCCGATCAAAAGACAGCATAGCACAATATGGTGCATTAAAAACATTCATTGCATATTAAAATACAAATTGATATGGTGCCATGGGGAAAATCATCACTTAAATGATGGAGGAGGTGGGGTTTGTAAAGAGAATTAAGAAGCTGGCAGCCTGCAGCAGTAAGTGACATGCCCTACTTTACCTCGCATTCCCCCACATTTTGAAAAGCCATGTCATACCAAACCATACTGACAAGAAGGGACTCTGTTCCTGTGGCTTGTTACCCTGCTGTTCTAAGCACATGGAGAAGCAGAGTGCTCAGAGGATTATCATTCCTGCCAGCGCAAGGAATTCCTGCACTACTTCCACAGCAGAGTCTTGCCAGATGAGCATAACAAATACGCTGCTTTGTAATCTGAAGTTGCCTATTATTTGCAACAGAAAGACAAAGATACCTTGTGGATCTTAGTGATTCCTTTAGAGAATAGAGAGGGGGCAAAAATTCCAGCTGATGTTTTTTCCCCGCTCTGGTAGTTCTGTTTGATTTTTTTTAAAGACAAAGCGAGTCCTCAATCTGCCTTTCTGCCAGTAGTATTTGCTCTGAACCCATAATCCACTGTAAGAAGTACAGTGGGAATTTGAGGAGCTGCTTCCACAGTTGTACAAACAGACAGCACCCAAAAGCTGGCACAATTTCAACTTTAGTCTGCAGCTACATCCCACCTCCTTTCCCCTTAGCAATGCCAAGGTAGTGGCACACAAGCTACATAGCCACCTACACTGCAAAATGAAACATGATCTTGTAGACTGCTGATAATTGATTACTTACGCTTGAAAATACCAAGAATACTAAGGACTGTATTAAGCAAGGGAAAAAAATAATCATCTGTTTTAAGGGACCTTTAGCATACTTTGTATGTGTCTTCCTTTGGAGTCAGAAGATTTTTGTGTGAATGAAGTAGAAAGGAGAATCCCACTAAATCTGTCCTATTTGTCTCTCAGCAGTGATGTGCCTGCTGTTTCTTAGATTTTACACATCTAACAGTAGTGAAGCCACACTGACTGTGTGGACTGCATACCTTCCTGGATTTCTCATGTTGTTTGGGCAGGCTAAGAGCCTGTCTTTGTGTGTGGCAATCCATAAAATGGCCTCACTGGGTTTCCTCTAAGTAAGAGAAATTCATCAAAGCACATCTTAAATTACTTATTATGGCATCATCTTGGGCTAAAATGAGAGCCCACATCAGGAAAGAAGCTGTAAGGGATGGGAAGGCGTGGGAACTGAAAGATGACACATGGTAAGAGATACCATGTGCCTAAAGAGAAACTGCTCTTTTGCTTTTACAAGATCTAGCCTGCTTGGTATACCCAAACAAGCATCACGGAGAGCTTGTTTAGGGTGTGTGCAAACCAACTGAGTGATCACAGGGACTACAATAGAACAGCAGCTGACACACTAATGTGACTAAAATGAAACTCTAATTAACTCCATAGATCCAAAACTAATGGCTACTTGCAAAGTATTTTACCCTTGCTTTATTCAAAGTCAAATAAAGATGCTAGATAAACAAATGATCCTTATGTTCAATTAGATTAAGGATTTTACTTCCTTAGATTCCTGAAAATTCCTCACTAGACTTGCTTGGTACTTCCATGGGAGCAGTACAAGGTTTCCTTTATCAGTTGCAAGAACCCTTTCTGCCTGCCAATCTGTAATTGGCACAGTTTTGATTTTCTCTTTGCCATTTCAAAAATAAAGAAATACAAAAACAAAGCAAACAAAAAAGATAGGTCACCCACTGGAAGCAAGCAGTGCTAAAAAGCATCCCAGGCAACTTTATTGTACTCTATACAAGATGATGTTCTAACAGTAGATTTTAAGATCTTATATCTAAAGCCTTATAATAACTGTCACTGACTCAACTTAAAAGCTGGTGAAAACAAAAGACCTTGATGTTCAAGAGTCATGTAAGGAACAGTGAATAACACTTCTGTTTCTTAACTACTACCTTTCCATTACTGATGTTCAAATTCATTAATTAAGGTGCTACAGTTTGTATTTTATATGTAAATTAAAAATGCTTCTTCTGACAGAAGAGAGAAAAATGTTTTTTATATTTCTTATCTCGGGAGATGCTTGAAGAGTCCTGTCCTGTGTTTTCTAATGCTGTAGCTCATTTCTGATCTGGTATTTTATTTCAGCATAGGACTGCAGAGCAAGGGGACCCCAGCTGAGTTCTACATTACCTGTGGAGCAGGCTGATACTGCCACCTTGGGGAGACTTTTTCCACGTTTGAGGAGCCCATGCAAGTGTCATGTAAATCAGTTTGATTTTTCCCTGTCATATCTTTCCAAAAAGACAACTTTTTAAAATCCTCTGCCTATGCAGTTATAAGACCTTCCAGATGTGTTCCAACTTGGATTTTATCCCATTCACAATAATACTGGAAATAATTTTTTTTTAATTTAGGCAAATTTTAGAACTCATTCAGGTAGTGCCTCTTTTACACCACTCTTAATTTTACAGCCATCTTGACATTATAAAAGCCCTGTTCTGCATCCAGCTGAGCAAGCTGTATTTTGCATAGAACACTCTCCTGCTTCTGGCATTCTAGGTTTTTTGGGAGCCTAAATCCTTGTCCTGTCAGTTTAAATTATCTAGTTGGATGAGACTGCTAGGACATATGTGATCTCAGATGTCATAAGAGGTATTACTCTGCAAAGGAGCAGTCCAATGAAAAACACAGATCTAGACAGGCTTAACCAAAGTCAAGATCCATAATTTTATGAGACTGATCTACCCTTTTGCTTTGAAATTGAGTGACTCATCCAGTCTGAGTTTGTATTCACCAGCACATAAAGAACCTTGCCATACACTTTATATATAATGTGCCTTGAGACACAAAGGCTGTGCACAGCACAGAGCTCTAAGGCAGTGGGAACCATGAGAAGTTGCCTTGGGTACACACACAGTACAGGGACAGCTTTCATGTCTGATTTCTCACTAGAAGGGGCAGGCCCAAGAACACTTGTCTATGTGCTCTTAAAAACATTTAGTAACAAAATTTTTCACATGCCCCCCTTCAGCCAAGTAACCCAAACGATGAATTCACTCATGGCTCACGACGTGAATGGACACGAGGAGCTCCTGCCTTTGGCCAGTGCACTGACAAGTTATCTCAATACCCTTGGAGTAAACTTGTGCCTGCACCTCTGGGATTTACAGAGATGGCTGATCATTGTAAAAAGACAGGACAGGCTCATCCATGCTCCCATTCTAAAACCACAACCTGGTCATTGAAGAACAAGTTTGCATTTATTTTCTAACCAGTTACTTTCCCACTTGTGGAAAACTGGAAAAAAGCAAGTGATAGGTCCTTTCTGGTTTGAATGCTACTATAGCATGGCAAACAATGATGCTTGCAAGAAAAATTATTAGGCTAACAGCCAATAGCTAATGCACATGACTCACAGTTCTGCAAGAAGTCTTCAGTTTTCTTCCTGGTTCACAAATAATTTCTGTATTTTAATATATTTGTTATTATTTTAATCCCTCTTTGTTAAGCAAACATCTTTATATCTGCAAATGATTTAGACTGTGCTATGAAAATATTGCAATTAATAATTCATTGTAGTAATAAGAGAGTGCATTTGCTATTCACATGCACATATGAAGACACATTCAAGAACATGCAATACAAAGGAATCCCACTACTACATTTATCATTTGCACATTTAACTGCTGGTGGAATTAATTTACTTTTAAAAATATCAACGTCATGCAATCACTTAAGCGACTTCAAAAACAGTATTTGCAGCTAAGTTACAAAAATTTCAACCGTGCCAATTACTGACCAAACATATGCACTTGAATGAGGAGCTATCAGTAATAAATTAACCAGATTAACGTGTACGTAACAGTCTCGGCGTGGTACGGTGCTGCTGTTAGTTTCAAAGTTCACATATGAACTTCTTCCTATACTGCACATGTGGTTTATGAATGAAGCCTGAATGAAAGAAGAAATTAAGGGAAAATAAGGTAAGTGACCCAAAATGAAACTAATCTAAGTATTTAAGCGTAGACTGCTTACAGAGAAAAAACCTCAAATTTTTGATTATGATTTAAATAAGGAATGGACTAATCCACGTCCACTACTTCCTATTATTATGCTACAGAGTGTACAATGCATATCTAGACTGATGAATAACTGAAGACAACCATTTCATAAGATGTCTTTCTTAAAAGGAAATTGATCTTTGAAAAATCCACAAAAACCTCACTGTGAATCCAGTAAGGAAGATTATCATACACATATTCGATGCTGACTATAACAAAATTAGTATGCTATTAGCTCTTGTGTCTTTGGTGCTGTACTGAAGTTATTTCAAAATATTGATTTAGGCCATGGAATTAATATGAGAGAGAAAGCTTAAACTGCACAGCAAGAATCTAAATAAATTAATCACAGGAAAAGCCAGTCTGAAATTACCCATGATCTCTCTATGAGTACCTAAAAATAGTATCTAAAAAAAAAAATTCTTTCTGAAGTTCACATGCCACAGAAACTTAAAATCCACTATTTGCCACTACGGTTTTACCTTCTCAAACACGTCTCAATTTATTTAAATAACAAGTTTTCCAGTTAGATGATCAGCACACACTAAAACCCCTTCAGAAACTGGGTTACAGAAAAGTACAAAGAGAATGAGAGGTCCTGTTTATGAACAAATGGAGTAACTGGAAATGATCCCAAGCCAACTCACTCTCTCTATCCACCAGTCTATGTTTTTCTTCTCCACTTACTACGCTACACTTTCTTTTCCACTTACTTCACTACACTTACTACACTTTTCCACTACAAGTTGGTTTAGTATACACTTCCAAAATCTCATTTTCATGAGATTGGTTATTTCAGCTCTCCTCCTTTTTTTTTTTTTTTTTTTAAATTGAGACATTTTTCTGCATTAGAAGCCCTTTTACACTAATGTCTATTTCAATGTCAGTGGCAGCTGACGAAAAACATATTTTAAGCTATGGAAAAGTGCTCCATTAAAATCTACTTCTCCTTGATTATTCTTTCTCATAAAACAAGTAAATATTTACATCCTGAAACACTGTCACTTAATAACAGCAGCACCTATTTGTCACCATTCTTTTCTTCCTTCCCTAGTCAGCCTCCTTCTCCTAACCTACTACTAGTCCCAGAATGGCAAGTGTTTTCCACAGGTGTTCCCCAACTCCTCCCCTCTCTGTTGCCTCTCCACATTATTGCTTCTTCCTAAAACTCTTTTCATATTTCAGGCAGGGAAAAACACTCAAATATTGGAAATTCTTGCCTCTTCTTTCCCCCCACCCCCAAAGTTATCTGAAGCACCTAATGTTATTTGTACTTAGTGACAGGTTTGTGGATAAAAGCGCCAACAATGGCAGACAGCAATGAGATGATCATCAATCTCGTTGTGCTTGGAAAAGCTCAGACTGGGAAAAGTGCTGCTGGGAACAGCCTGCTGGGCAGCACAGACTTTGAGAGCCGTTTCTGCCCCAGCTCCGTGACTACGTGCTGCAGCCTGGGACGCAGCGGCCGCATTTTGGGGCTCATCCGGAGAAACGGCTGCGAGTCAGCTCTCCGTGTTCGAGTACTGGACACCCCCAGCTACCCTCACAGTGCTCTGAGCAAAGAGCAAGTGAGAGACACGGTGAGAGCAGCCCTGGCTCGGCACTTCGGGGAGGAAGGCCTGCACTTGGCCCTCTTGGTCCTCAGGGCTGACCTGCCTCTGCGCCCAGATGAAAGCGATGACACAGTTCAGCTCATCCAGGTAACCAAAACAAAATAAAGTCTCTGCCCCAATGGCAACTTTTTCTTCTTCAGGTGACAATAGCTATGGCAGAGTTGACTGCAAAAGTGAATCTTTTTTTTCCAACGACAGCCTAATGAACTGCGAGTGGCAGACACTAATTTCAGAACAAAGATTGTAACTGATTTTGAGTCCTCAGCAAATCAAAGCTCTCTTCTCTCTTTCTGAAACTGGTAATTCAAGACTTCCTTGGGCAGCTTAAAGAAAAATTCTGTATGCGCTTGATATTTTTCATCCCTAGGGTCTAAAACAGATTAATCACTATCAATACACCAGGTGGTTTCGACACCCACTTACCTTGGAAGTAGACAAACATCTTTAAAGTAGTTCTGTATACTTTAGCATTTAGGTTAGAGTCGAGATCACTGCAGTGTCCTTTATCACCAAGGTAGCCTTCTTGTCATATAGAGGAGTTAGCACCTGTAATTTAAAGCCCAACCTCTCTTATTCCTATTAAAATTTTCTGTACTTCCTGAAAGAAAAGCAGCTTGTTCTCTCCATTCCGCTCCATCAGATAAATCACAGAAGTTGAAGAAAAGCTCTTTGGCCCATTATTTAAGGTGTTGCATTTGATTCGTGTTTTTCCTGAATTGTTGAGAATAGTTCAGTTTTATGGATCACAGCTGGAACTGAACTTGATGTTACATAGAAATTCATCATTTATTTTTTCAAAAAAAGGTGCTTCAGTGTTGCAAAAAAAAAATTTAAGAGATCTAAATAGTGTGGCAATATGGATATGTGGTAACTACTGATTTCAAACTAATGTGTGACATGGCTAAAAAACTAGTTTTCCTTATTTACATGAACATTTTTTAACTGGAGACATTCTGTTAACATCTGTAGCCAGGGAACAGAGAACTGCTAGTACTGCAGGACCACATATTTCCAAAGAAAGTGGATGTCAATGTCTCAGAAAGGTGAAAGAAACCCCAAAAATTTCAGAACTTGGATAGCATGAACTGGATTACTGCCAGGATTAAAAAAAACCATACATGTAAATGGTCTGGTAATGTACTAAGCATATGAAATGGGAGTGGGGAAAAGAAATAAGAGATAACTAGTTAAAATTTGCTTTTCATTACAGGAACTTCTGGGTCCCACGTGGAAGGATTTCACTGCAGTCCTACTTACTCATGCAGACAAGGCAGAAGAGGCTGGATACAGTGAGGAAACATATTTGCACAGCGCCTCAAGTACCCTGTTGTCACTTTTGAGCTCAGTACAGCATAAATACATCTTCCTAGACAACCACAACAGCATAATTAAAGAGCAAAGAAATATGGTCTTAAGAAAGCTCTTGAATTTTATACAAAAAAATAATTATCAAGTACTACTTAAACACAGCAAGGACTAAAATTAGCTTTAAAGTGCTCACTTGTCTATTTTCTACAGTAGGTAACATCTAATAGAAATAAAAGAGTAAAAGCCATCAACTGGAAAACTCCACATCCATACCAAACACCTCTGAACACACAATTAGAAATATCTCTTTAGCTTATCAGTACCTCACACCACTGCATTCAGAATCCTAGGTTCAACCACAAAATCTGAACAAGTTAGTGCTCCAAAATTGTGCTAATATGTGTGTAGTTAAAAATGGGATTTTGCAGTACATGAGACTGTAAATTCCAGCTCACACAGATCTGGAAGAATAAAATAAAATTTTAAAAGAAAAAAAAAATAAAAAAAGGAAGTAAAAAATGCATGAGTTCAGACTCAGGGGGCCTCTTTGCTCAATTCTTCAAGCCTTCAGAAGTTCCTCTGAATTTCCATTTCTAAAAAGAGATTTCTGGTACTAAAAACTAAGATTTATCTGTTGTAAAAGTATTCCTACCATGATTCAAGATTAGTTATAACTGAGTTCTTGAACTACAATGATTTTATTTAATAAGACATTATAGGATATACAGTTTACAAGGCAGATAAAATGGCTTCCATGTGCTTAATGCTATTCAGCACATTTAAAAGAACTAATAACTATTACTTATTGCCAGATGCATGAAAAACTAACAGTTTACAGGCACAAACAAAACTCATTCAAAAAGAAAATCTGTTCATCTCCTCTTTATGCATGTTCCTTTTAATTTTATATCACTGTCATTTTGTTTTCTCTCCACTTCTTGGATGAAGTTCAAAGCCTGCAAAATTTAGAAAGGCTCAAGTTTGTTTTTAATTTCAGTATTTAAAATAGTATTTACTGTTTCAAGGGTTATACAGCAAGAGTTTAATTTAATATTATATGCAAAAATATCTGAAGTATCTCTATATAGCTAATCAAAAGAGTTATTGTGAATGGATCCAAAATATTTATTTTCATATTACTGCAAGTAAGGAATTAAAAGAATTAATTTGAGGCTAACAGCCTAGCAACATGACTATTTGTACAACATTACTATGAAAGAATACTAACTCTAAAAATTGAAGAAGCTATTTCTGTTAAAACCAAAGCATTTCTTTGTATAAAACATCATTGCATAAAAGCACATTAAAACAAAACCAAAACATCAATTAATTTTATACCTGTTTGAGCACTGGAAACTGAATGTTTTTGGTTTGGTTGCCTTCTTGGGTTTTCTTGCAGGCTGGTTTTTGGGGTTTGAGGGCTTTTTTTCATTTTTTATTAGTTCCAGGGATCTGTTATTAATTATTTCTTAGTCCTACCTATCGGTTTGGAAGGATATACTTAGGTGGACTAGATAAAGGACTATTCCAGCAAAGTGGCAGCTTTGATCTTAATGAAATTATAACAGTTTAGTTCTGGGGACACGAAAGTGTGTCCACTTGTACATCCTAGGGCATAAACCACCAGTTTAATCTTCCAGTTACAACTGACTGCAGACTACAGAGAGAACACAGGCAAGAACAAAGGTGCAGAGGCTTACAATACTTCTGAAAACTGCTTGGAAGAAGAGGAGAAAAACTATTACGAAGTGACTAGAAGAATAAAGACAACTGTGCTCTTCACTAACCAGCTGCTAGTTCTGCAATTAGGACACAAGGAACACAGCAGAATATTTTCCTTATTTCCTTAAGTTTTTGGTAAATAGAAGCTCTACACCTTCAAGTTGTCCAGAAAGTTTACTTGCCTGCCTGTGGTCCCACCACGAACAAGCCTTGGCAATTAAGTCATGAGCACTGAGTGGTTAATAACTGCTGACAGCACACAACCTCAAGGACAACAAGCCTAGTGAATGAGCAAATTGTCAAAATGTTGGAGATGTAACGTATTATGGAAAAGAAGTCAAACAAAACAGGTCTTAGCCATGCATTTCATGTTCTTTATTGTGCTTGCATCACTTTCCATTTCAACATCTGTAAAAGTTTCTAATAACCATTTATTTATTTAATTCCGCTGTTTGCCATGGTCTCTGCCCTGCACACTCCTTTCCCTTTCACTTCAAATGGAACTCCTTTGTATGTAGCAATACACTGGTCATTGGTATGAAGATCAGGTTGGATTTGCTCCCAAATCTTCTTCTTTGGATTAAGTTCCTTCTCAGGATCTCCTGTTTCAAAACAAAGAATAACCTCATAGCACACAACTCAGAGTAAGAGCTCTATGTACTTACACATCTACGACAACCCACATAGCATCACTGCACACACTTTTAAGGGATAAAAACCCTAACATTCCTTTTGATTCTCAAAACGAAAACTTTAGTTGGAATTAGGAATTGTCTAGGAAATGTCTCCAAAACCTCTCTGAAAAAGAGGATCTTTCAAGGTAAAAAAGTTGTATCAGACAACAAGCACTGTCAAAAGGAAGAAATTAAACCATTGCTGTTATTTTATACTGCAGACCAAAAGAATTCCCAAGAATTAGATACATGTGGACCACAGAAGTACACTGCTCGCTCACCCAGACAGGTTTGTCAGCATCTTAACTTCAGAAATGAATGATGTTTTTATAAGAAATTAAATGCACTTAGCAGATGCTATTACAATTGTGGAATACTGAACTTAGACAAGAATAGTCCAGAGGTAGAATACTGACATATAATTGTAGCCCTGAGTTACACACTGCTCTGCTATGCTTTGTATTGTTTGATAACAAGCTCTGGCACCCAAAACAACAGAAGCAGTAGAAATTAGCTAGAGTTTCAGCAATTATGGCCTCAGTCTTCATAAGCCTCAGTCTCCTCTTCTCATGGATGTATCATTATAAGATACCTACACCCTAGTGGTATTGACAGCAACTAACTACATTAGCAAATCTGATTATTTAAGGATCTCTAATGACCACAAAATGTAGGCTTTTTTCTATAAATGTTTTGAAATATTGTCAACAAATTATATAGCATAGTGAAGGATATTTTTCATATTTTTAAATAAGCATGAAATGCAAAGTACAGACACAAACTAAACTAAACACAGGAATTTTAACATATCTTTTTCTAATAGTTGGTTGAAATTCATCACTGCTTGGTAAGTCCTGACTGACTGACCAACCAGTGGTTAAATCCACTACTCTCATTCCAGCCTGCCTTATGCCTTATTGGTGCTCTTCTTTAAACGTTTTCCATAGTTCAGTCTACTCACATTCTCAATGCCTGCAAACCTGAGCTATTTCTGTCTGTATGGGTATTCTGTAGTGTCTAGGTGTCTGTATTCTGTAGTTTCTATATGCAAGAGAAGCAGACTAGACCAGATTTCTCTGTGAAGTAAGCTAGTCTTACCAGAGCAGTATTTAATAATGCACTCAAGTTATTTCACAACCATAGTGCATTTAGTATTTCAGAGAAAAATCAGTCACAACATTAATAATTTTCTTTATATAATACTTATATAATATTAAACAGAGGAAGAAATTTAAATACCCTGATTACTTAAATAATTGCACTACTAAATAAAAATTATTAAATGTTTAGAGCTAATTGTGCATTTTCACAAAAATAAATCAGCTTAATGCTCAGGTTCATGAACAAAGGCAAACCTGGATTTAGACCACAGTGAATGCATACAAACTAATAAAATCATTAAACAGAATGTTAAGTGATCCATTGTAGATTTTCCTTCCCCTCCTCAAATATAAAAAGCACATGATTTCTTTTTTTCAGTAAGAAAACCTTCTGACTTTTATTATAAAAAACACGCTTTGGATGTTAATAAGTTTCTCTGGAATCCTGCGTCAAGCTCCCTTGGGATCTGTGGCGAGCTCATATTAGATTAGCATAGGCACCAATTTTAAATACTACCAGAGCTTTAGGCTGTGCATTTTCCTATGCCTTCTCCTCACTGCATTCCTTCTTCCCAGAAAATATTCTTTAGAAGAGTTTCTATAAATAAAATAAATTGAAGCTTTTAATGGTTTAATCAGCTTTCCACTCTTTTTACCAAAAATGGGCCAAATAAGAGGTCCCAAATTTTGTTAAACATATCATTCCATCTCACAGCTTTACTACAAAAAATTTTCATCATAAGCAGGAAAACTCTCCACTTTGCAACAGTTCAAAAACTGCTGAAAGAATGTATCTCAGCACAGCACGGGGCAAAAGGACAGAGTGATCTGTGACTTTACTTAATGCCACCTACCCCACAGTGGTTTGTAACCATGCAGCTAAAGGAAAGCATCCATACACTCCAGCTTTGATTAAAAAAACCTGCTAACTACAGGCTAACCACTGCGCTCCAGCTTTACCACTTTTTATTCTTCTAAAGAGATAGTAATTCACTAAATTGCTAGTGATTCTTAGACCTGAATGACAATTTAATTATATAATTTAAGTAACAGATTTTTGATTCCTGATTTTTGTGGCATCAAAGTATCTGATACTGCTATCAGAAAAGAGATTTCACAGTTAGCTATAAATCTTCAAGTATTATTGCTCTCTTAAGGCAATTACTGTGTAGGATGTTATAGAATTTACACACACATGATAGAAGGATTCTTACACAGTTTAAAAAATCAGATCTTTTCTAGTGAAGATGGATAAAATTCTGATAAAGTTCTTAATGCAAAAAAAGGCTCAAGAGACCTTGAAGACTCATGCACTGGAGTATAAAACACTTCAATACTAAAAATTCCACTGAGGGCAAAGACATGAATTAAATAAACAAAACAGAACAGTACTCCAGGCAACAACATTCCTGACCAAATCACTCCTCTATAACACTCAAGATAGTTCTAGGTAAACACTCCACTAGCTACAGAAAACAAATTTAATTGGTTTGAGACAAGATACCATTTGTTTACTTTGACTAAAATGGCCAAAGAAAATTAGTCTATCTCATTAATATTTTGTATAATGGAGTGAGAAGACTCAAAAATAGCTCAATTCCAAGCTGCTTGATAGACAGCTGCGTGCATTTTAGAATTGCTTTATTGTTGCTGTTGGTGCTTCTGTTGCTTCACAGACTTTCATACTTCAAACTTAAATAAGACCCAGCTGTCCTTTCTATTTTAACTTCAAGGACTCCAACTGAATCTTTATGCTTTACAATTACTTTTTAAAACAACAAACTGATCAGAATATAAATGGTTACAATTAGGCAGTGAAATTAAATGACATCTGACACAACACGGAGTCTATCCTCCTGGTAACAGCATCAGGCAAGTGCCAGATGGTCTTTGAGGAGAGAGCAGCAGCCAAGAAGCAGAAGGTTTTAACACAAAAAAGGTGAGTAGAAGATGGTTCAACCCCGTTAAAAACTGAGAAACAGTTTTCCTGTCTCCCAATAAGTTTCCCCTTAATTTAGTTTACAACAGCAACATTGAAAAGACAAGCACCCAACAAATAAATTTACAGAAGTAGATGTCATCATGATTTTGTAGGTCCCCACCTACCAATGAGTTTTTTTGCATCTTCCTCCTCAAGATAGTAAAATCACAAGTCTGAGAATTCTTTTAAGTAAGTTTTATGTAAGAAGAAGCTAGATCACTTTAATTTGTACTATTAAGCATTAGGTAAGTTTTCAAAGTCAATGATTAGCTTAAATCTCATACCTACAAAATTTTCCAAGCAGCTCTTTATGAAACATTAGAATACAGTGCCACATTTCAGACTACAATCTATAGCCCTGGATATATACACCTTGCAAAAACCTTCATTTGGCACTTATCAGAGCCCCATGTCTTTGGCTCTCCCCCAGAAGGAAACTGATGTAATTCACACAAAATCTTGTCTTACTGGCTGCAAGTCATAACTTCAGAACTAGAACAACTTACACACCATCTTTAGCTTATTCTGTATCTTTTAAGGGTCAAAATGTCAACACGATGTCTGCATACTGTAACACCTGGGAATAATTTTAGAACAAATATTTCTATAACTGATTGCTCTAGGAAAAGCTTTTTGCCACTGTAAAAACCCAAACAACTGGAGTCAAATAGTTCAATTATTTTTATAGAATTCACTTCATTGGTCATGAGCAAGAACAGATATGCTAGTCAACAGAAAATAGCACTACTACCAGCTGTCACATTTTCAAATGCCAGGTATATGAAGATACTTGAGATGTAAGTTTGGAGGAAGGCTGTATCTTAGACAAAAGCAAACAAAAAGACCCTCAACCTGGGCAAAGAGTGTTTTTGAGGCTTGAACTTCTAATTTATTTTCCAGGGCTTATGCTTTATTCTGCAACTTGATGCTCTCTTGCACATCCATTTCCACAGCAACAGATAGCAGTGTGAGTGTATTTGGTACCTATGATTCTTGAAGGTAACAAAGGTCCAACATTTAATCCATCTTTACTCACTATATGTGACAATAACTAGAAGCCATGAGTTAGCATTCCTACAATTTAGTCAATGCAATTGATTGATGAATCATTTAAGATTTCAGTATAGCTAACAAATTCTGCATCTCAACCAGTAAGCTTGATATATTTTTAATACAGTAAACTAAAACTGAAAAAAAAATGCTGCCAGATGGATTTCCATTTGAAACAGTATTATTTTAAAGTATTTTTAATTGGAACATTAAATCACAGCAAGCTGAGCTATTTTTCGATTTCTTAAAACACACAGATAGAGCATTGCTTCCTTTATCATATTCTAACCAAAATATATCTTTTTTGTAAGCATCACAATTTCACTCTTGAGAAGTATAAATATATATGTATATATTCATATATACATTCATATGTATTTCTGAAAGGTATTTCATGCAAATATGTTTAAGCATAGAGCTTGCCAAGAGGTCCATAAATCAAAACTCTGCTGTACAGCTAGAAATTGTCAGAAGTGCAATAGTTTATAAAGGTTCATATGGCTCTATGCAGAAAATAAAAGTCACATCATTTTCTCACACGTGAAAGCCAACTTTTGAACTATAAATTCCTCCTGAAGATGAATGCTTCATTGATAAATGCACACACATACACTTTCACCCAGTATGGGAAATACTGGGGATTTGGACCATGTTCTCTCAAGTTTAAGGGATGGAGTGATCCTGACCAGAAGAGCACTGCTCACCAAGACCTCTGTGATCCACTTAACAGCTGACCTGAGTAGGTCTGGCTTGGGCTGTGCTGCACAAATTCCTAAATTCCTAGGGTGCAGGATAAAGCTAGGCAGCTGATTGTAAGAGAGCAGTCTACAGGCAGCTCCCATGTGGCACCAGCAACTGAGCCACCTGTGTGTCCTCACCCTTATGGGCAGCACCAAGTTCTCACAAAAACTTCCTTTATGACTGACAGCCATAATGAGTAACAAAATACAGCAATAACTCAAACAATGGAAAGGGAAGAAATTCTCCTTATGGATAAGGAGTGCACAGCATGCTGCAGGTACATTCACATCATCTGTGCCATGCAAGATTATTTACACTAGTCTCTCTTTTCAGACAAGGCTCTAATAAACGGCATTTTAAACCAACATGATAAATCTATGATGCTTTATCTAAGTTCCCAATATGCAGTCAAAAATTAATAATCTTCATAGAGATGGAAGAAATGGAAAAACTGATGAAAAATCATCTTTTGATAAAGTTTAATTTGGTGAAATGATCATTTATATTCCGAAAAAAATATGGATTTATTGATTTAATTAAGTGGGGAAAAGTCCAAAGTCTTTCTTTGGAAATCTAAAAAGACATTTTGTCCCAGACAAACAAACAAAAAACCCCCAGTGTTTTGAATATTATGGGCCCCTCTCATGAATAGGAAACTTCCAGCCCCTCCTATCCCCTCCATCCCTTCTTCCTCAAAAAAGAAAAAAAAAAAATTCTACCCAAAGTTCTGATACTTTCATTACAGGGAGGAGATGGAATTAGGGATTTAACACTTCATCACTTATACTGAGACACTGTGAAAGACACTTTACGTTTTTTGTAATTTGCCAAGTACAAATATGTTTATCCATAGATATCAAAACTTAAAATACTTACTGAGACTAAAAGCTCTATACAACTTCATCAAGTTACAAGTTTTTGACAGATGAGAAAGTATTTTCAATCCTTTACATAATATTAGCATAGTAGTAAAAAAAAATTAAAAACAAGAATTAATTCAGAAAATTTCAACAAAAAATCCAATGAGCTTTAAAAAAAAGCTGATTTATGTGCTTCAACACTGAGGTTACCTTGGCATACCTGTTTCTATCATTTTCCCAAACACCTACTTACCAGGAAAACCTTCAAAAGTGATTCTGTCCCCTGGTAACGCTCCAGCTGGAGGAGCCAGAATTTCCACTTTTTCTGGGGAGCTGGCACACATCAGCATTGCTTGAGACACTACTCCTCTCATCTTTGCAGGCTTCAAGTTACAGAGTAGCACTGCCATCCGATTCTGCATCTTGGGGGAGGAAAACAGAATGATGTGAGTACTTAGAATGGCACGTGGCTTTGGTGACTCCCATTATTCATTACAATGAAAGAATTACAGTGATGAGATCTTACCATGACAAGTGAAGCGTAAGAGAAGCACGCAGCAACAGAATCACAATTTTAATGGCTAAACAGCAGTAACATAACATTTAAGCCCCTTAAGAGCTGGCCAGTGAATAAGGGATTAAATGCTGAAATGTGACATTATTTATCATGGAAATATAAAATACTCCATTTAGAAAATTAAAAACCAGGCGAGGCATTTCACTCGCATTCCATCTTTATTCATTACAGACCACCACTTTAGTCCACTTTCAATACAGCACTATTAACTGAACAATCTCTACTTAATGATAATAATAACTGAATGATGATAGTACTAAAAATAACAATAACAAGTCTACAAATTAGGCCCATAGGTAAAAATTTCAAACTGTATCCTGGAAGCTTAGAGGTCTTCTACATAATGAACTCACTTGAATCTTAAATTTTATCTAAGTTAACCCAAATGCCTTGAGTGCTTTTTAACCACTGAAAATGGCTACATATACTGAACACTGAATTTGTTAGTGCAAACCTCTAAAACGTTTCTGTTTGTTGTTTTATTTTAATAATTACAATAGTAAACCAGAGAAAATACTCTTTGTTCAGAAAAACTGCTACACTTTGGACTCTAAAACAAACCACACTTTCAAATGGAATAAAAATGAAGCCCTGAACATTCTTAAGAGACAAAGTAAGGATGTCTTAATTCCCATGCTACTAATGCACATTATATATAAGTATTTATTATTTCTAGATTTTGGTCTTTGTGCATCACAGTACAAACTCTGAACATAACTTGCAGGATTAATAAACTCATATGATCAACTATTTCAAACACTGCATATTTTCCAAAGACAACACCTTAAAAAGCAAAAATTTAAATTGCCAAAATGAAGCAGTTTTAAGAAAAAGTTATCTTGCACCAGTTTCAAGCCAGCCCACTGACTGAAAATTTCTCAAGTTATTGCTATGCGAATAAGCAGCATAAAATACAAAAAATGGTTGTAACATGTCAGTGACTAAAATGCAAGTTGTAGCATTATCTAGCACTGGATAACCATTAATGAATGAAAGGCTAATTACTGGGTGGAGATCACAATGATCTAGAAAGAAAAAATTTCAAGGCATCTAAGTGGAAGGAAAAGTTTCTGCTGCAAAAATCAGAGTATATCACTCACAAAAGATGTAACTGTAATGTAACCTCTTACAATGGCTGTAGAATAGCGTTTCTGGAGAATGATGGTGGCCTTTTCTCTTCTTGTTAAGACACATTCCCTACATTCCTGTTCTTCTTCACTTCTGATCACTGACATGAGGTTCTCTTAGGTTAAAGAGGATAAGGTGACAAAAAGCGACACTGGAGAACTGCCTGAATTTCAAGAACAATTGCCTGAAACAGGTATTGATGCTAGGAACACACAGAGATCCACTTGAAAAAGCCAAATGCAGTGGCAGAATAGCTTTTAACATTTCAGAAATTTCCCCAGTTGTCCCACCTGCTAAAAGAGCTCAGTAATGGCATGGTGCACCTTATGCCAAGATCCTTCCATATCCCTGTTACTTGTGACACAACTGCTCATGACAACAGAGGGCGCAACTTCTGACGTGGCTTCACCACCACGTGAACAAAACCACAGCATTTCACATATAAAGTGGGCATGCCAGAAGTTTTCACACCCATAAATAACTTGCACTGCATACTGAAATGTTAGTGAAGATACATACTGTGTTTCCTAACCAAAAGTAAAATCAGATGATACAAATACTACAGCCTCAAACACTGCTAAATCACCACATCAAACACCAAAATCATAAACAGCTGAATTTTTTGTGAATAAATTTATGGCTATGGTCCTTGATCTGATGTATATATTTTTATTTCAATATATGGCAGTAGACACATGCCAGGCCTTCACATTTTTGAACACTTCAAAAAACATAAAAAGATGGAAGCTTGCCCCTAAAAATTTACTGTCTTAACAGAGACTTGCCAAAACCGAAAACAGACACGCAAACAAAAATGCTCTCAAAGAACATGCAAGGATGATCCCTAACTCTCTGTTAATGAGTACTTCAGATTATTTTTTCATTCAGAAAGAAGGTTAAAAAGAAAAGACTCCTGCAGCCATTTCATTCTATACACTTCATGTTTGTAAGTATATTTAGAATGGCTTTTAAGATGCTTTCCTCTACATGCTTTCTTGAAAGAAGACTGCTTAAAGCAAGCAAGTTGAGATTTTGCCCAGTGCAAATTCAGTAAGTGGACATCATCAGGTGATCAGTGCAGAATAGTTAGTATATTCAGGTGGGGTTTTTTTGGCTCAGTAACTTTCTGTAGCATAAAAAAAAAAAACAATCACAATTTTAATTGTTTCCTATGCTTGCAGTCTTACCATGGGGACAGTGTGCAAATAAGGATTGAAAAGACATTTACGACAATGGAGCTTTTTCGAGACTAAGATCAATTCCTTCATGATCCATTTTGCAGTTGCTCTACACAACACTGTTTTAAATGCCAAGCTTGCATTTGAATTTAGGAGCAACCTTCAGTCAACTCCTCTCACCCTCCAGAAGAGGTGAAAGGAAAACTAAATCTTGAAGTCTTAGGTTGTTCAAATGCACCCATAAACTATCTGTGTCAAACAACAAAGCGTATCAACTAAAAAAAGCATGGACACAGATTCTATTCTGCACAAGGAAGTAAAAGCATGCATTTTGTATTCCACTGTTGTTTAAGCTATTCATTGCCAGCTAAGTTGAATTTACATGCTCTGCTTTACTTCATGCCAAATATTTCAACAGGCTATAAAAGAGAATTGGAAGGTAAAGGTTTCAAAAGTTTGGATCATACCAAAAAGGTTACTATAACTTCTCTACTACATAGTAGGAAACCTAGAGGAAGAGTAACATCTGTTTAGTTTAGCAGTCCAGTGTGCACTGATGGCAGAGGAATTGGAATACGATCCCAGGATAGAAGCACTGCAGTCAGAAACTGATTTGGGTAAGGGCACTTCTCTGGTTTCTGGCAAATGCTGTTAAGTATTACTTCCATCTGCATTTTATTTTTGTTTTCATGACTGTACAACTCTTTTAGCAGAATAAAAACATATCCTATAAACAGATGAATGCCTTAAGATACTTTAGGAAAGGAAAAGCTATCAGTGAATAATTTTGTCAATACCTTATCCAGAGGAACATGTTTCACTAAACCGCTGACAACAGTCCTTGGGCTTGCTTCACCAACATCCACTTGTTCAACATACAGAGTGTCTGCATCTGGATGCTTTTCAGCAGTAATAATGCAGCCAACACGAAGATCCAGACGAGAAACATCTACAGGTTTTGCATCGCTACTTCCAGCAGCTGGTTGCTGTTTCTTCTCCTTCTTTTCACCTATTAGAGAACATTTTGTTCCATGAAATAAACATTAAAAAAAGCACAACTAACGTATATGACTACTGCAAGGGAAAAGTAAGCTACAGTCCTAGAAATAAGCATAAATTCTGTGCAAAATACAAAAGAAGAGTAAAGAGTTAGCACCTCTGTTACCAGTTTCCAGTGGTGAATTGTTATACACACTTCAATTCACATCATTACCTCAACTAATTACCACCTCCTGTTTGCAAAGTCATCCTGAATTTAAGTGCTGCTAACATGTGTGACACACACGCCCTGACAAAGGCCACATTAATTACCTGATCATCCCATCCAAATAATTAGCAATTACCAATAAGCCTTACCATGGTGTTTCACTAGCAAAAGGAAACTAGGGAATCACAGTCCATCAGGTTATGAGTGCTTATCAGCATGGTACACAGCCAGGAGCTGTGAACTCACTGCAGCTGCACTGTCACAGCTGCAATGCAACCCTTCAAGATGACAGCCAACATTCTGCACTTCCCAAACACAAGAGTGCATGAAAATGCTCATGGCTTATGAGATTCCCCTGGTGTGGTGTCTTTACCCCATGATCATTACACACACAGACTGTGTAGTATAAAACAAGAGTGAAGCAACACTCCCCAGACTCAGCTGCTTATATAAATCAAGGAATCATAAAATATGCAATATTCCTTTCAAGATGAACAACTTATATCCAGTTTATAGATAAGACTGTGCTGTTTAGGAGATGTTTAAGACTTGCTTAACAGCTATAATCTCTGGGAGATTAAAAAAAGTCTAAGATGTGCTTACTTTAAATAAGCATATTCTGTTATTCTTTCGTCCAAGATAACTTACACATTAATGTAAACTAAACTCTCTACTTAAGGAAGCCAAAAAAGGAAAAGTGGACACAACATGCAATTTGACTTCATTCATCATTGTTCTAGTACAGGCATGAAATTAAATAATATATTCAATAACAGAAAGGCAATATCTTTTTAATATAAACAACAGCACTTCAAAAATATTTATTCATTTATGATGAATGAAAAGCTCTAGTGATTATGACTTGGGTTTTTTCATGTAATTGACAATCTGATTAATAAAATCAGTCATATATACAATAATATAAGAGAAACTGGAAAAAAATCCCAATCAAAATAGCTAACATATAATATCTAAGATCATTTGAAAGACCTGCTGAATTTATGCTTGGCATAATTCCACACTGTTCTCCATGATATTCCTCTACAAGAGAAATTAAGTCTTTTCTCAAATGAGAACACAGCAGCTGTGTACATGGTGTGTACACATACAGATACATAGAAAATCTCCATTTCCACAGGCTAAGGAGACACATGCACTCCTCTGGCCAGTGTCTAGAGTCAGTCCAGAATCAATATACAGAGAAATCATACAGGTAAGTTTTGCAAGAAGTAGAACAAAGAATATGAAAATAACCAGAGAGGAAAGAGATGACCTAGGTGACAGAAAGCAAAGGGATTTGAGACAGTCCATCATTTCATCAATTTCTAGACTTAAAAACAAATTTTACGTATTGGTTACTTCCAACTGTTAAATGCAATACCTTCAACAGATGCTGAACTCCACAGAAATAGCCTGTGCAGGACTACTATTTAATGTCTGTGCTATATTTCAGTATAAGGCAAAAGTCTAAAACTGCTTTCCATATGAGATGAGCTCAGTCGGCCAGAGTATGGTGCTAGTAACACCAAATTTGAGAGTTCAACCCTGTATGGGCCATTCCCTTAAGAGCTGGACTTGATGATCCTTGTGGGTTCCTTTCAACTCAGAATATTCTGTGATCTGCATTTGTCTGACTGAATTTAGGCTACTTGTATTGTACTTCCCCTCATCATATATAGAAAGTTTTATTTTTCTTTACCAACTGAATACGTGCTCTGTAGGCGCTGAATACTTGAGGGAAAAATTTAATTACCTGCTATGACATGTGGCCTCTGCTTTTGTATTTACAGCTCTGTGGAATATTAATTGTCAAAGGCAGAAATACATTAAAAAATACAAAACAGCTGAAAAGTCACTGTACAGCTCAACAGAAAAGAGAGAGTGCACTATCATAATATCCAAACTCTGAAAACCTGTACAGATCTAATCATAGCAAATTAATCATAATCTGCATAAGAAAATGACTGCAAAAGATAGGTTTAAGTTACAAGATTACTTGCACAAAAGTACAGGTGTCCAACAGACATGCCTTGTTTTTTGTTGGTGGTGGTTTTTTAAATGAGGAAGTGCAGTCACATTAAACAGAATTTGGCATGTATCCCACGCAAGGAAGAATCTGTAGCTTACTTGACAGCCTTCATTAACTTCAAGTATTTGCAAGATTTAAGAGCTAGCACATGACTCTTCCTCCTGTAGCTGTATGAAAACTTTTATTTTGTGCTCAAAATCATGCAAAAGCACTTGCATAAATTAGATACCTCAACTGTCTATCAGAGATAAGAAAAGTGAAGTACCTTTTTTTTCTACTTTTTCCTTCTTTTTCTTTTCTTCATCTTCACCTTTAATTTGATCTTTGGAACCAGGAGAAGCTGAAGCTGTAACAGCCATAGGTTTTGGAACACCCTCTGAAAACGAAGCTGCAGAAAGGGTTGTACCAGGAGGAACTGCAACCTGCTTTACTAAAATCAAAACCACAAAAGTTAGGGGCACTACCAGAACTTTGACACTTTTAAGTGTACAACATAGATGAAAAAGCAGAGAACTGAAAATTTTGCTTAATATATTAAACCACAACTGCTGAGTAGTGAACTACATTACAAAACACACTTCAGAACTTAATATATATATGATTATTATGATCAATTAAAACAAAGTGCTTGATTACACATTTTTAAATGCGTAGAAGTCCTAAATACAAGAAAATATATAAGCAAACAACATCTCCTTTTATAGTTGATTTCAACACCTAGTTATTTTTTCTACCAATTCCCTATTTCCCATTTGTTTAGTTTCAGTTTATAGCTACTAGTTCTTGTATGTGCAAAACCATTTTTATAGCGTATTCAGATCACCCATCAACTCTTACGATTAACTTCAGAAACTGAGCCTGAATAAAACAAAATTACCTGCAGCCCTAACGTGATCTGCTGATTTCTCTTTTCCCTAAGTTCTCCACATTACCCTCAACAGCTCTTTTTAAACTGATGATACATTCTGGACATTGCACTATCAATCTCACCAGACAGAAGTGTAAGAAGCACCTCTCTTCTACATTCTCATCAAGGCTTTTAACCCAATAATTGTACAGGGTAAGCACCATCAGTGCACTAGGCAGTACCATCAAGGCTCCCTTTCCCAAGCAAGGATAGATGAGAGGATCTTTTGAAGTTCCTTTCAATCCTTTCAATGTTTTATCATTAACAACTGATACATCCTTCTGGTATCACCACGATGGAATTCTCCATTCTGAATACATGTTTTGTTTTTCATTTCAGATATTTACTAACTTTCCTGAAGAACTGCACCTTGTTAGTTGATGCCTGTACTCTACAACACAGAAGCGATTTGCACAAATTATATTCTTGTAAACAGCTTTCTAAAACAATTTGAACATGAAATTTGTTGTACCAACAACCAGTTGCTTGCTAGTTGGGGTAAGTCTTTGTTTCTCAGGTTTTTGAAAAAAACATCTTGTGATATTTTTGATCTTCCATGTCCATCTAATTTCTGTGCCCAACTACTTAGTCCCTTCAGATCTAACAAACATCTATTTCCTTCAAAAGAAAAGATCTGAATTTAGTCCTACTACCACTTAGATGAACTAGCTAAGTAAAGGAAGATGCACATCAAGTATTTCCTTTGCCATCTTGGACCAATATACCTTGAGACCTTTCTCAAGCACAACAGATTCTGTGAAATATCCCACACCTGTCAAGAACTGCTGCAGACTAAAAGATAACAGAGAAATATAATAATGGTTTGGTTTGGTACATGAAAAGGCTTTATTGGTGTCCAAAGGAGAAAAAGAATTCTCTGTATTCACAACATGTTAATCTTTTTGAAGACTGAACGTGCTTTTACACCAGTTAAACATTCCGTGCAGTTAAATGCCAGCATCCAGATACACTGGATAATATCTTAAACAATTCAGAATTCTGATAGTATGGGTTAACAGTAATAACTTTTGAGGGCAGAAGAGGACTTTTTGGCAATAATTTTAAAAGACAACACAGTGTATCTGAAACACTTCAGTTTTGGGTTTTTTTCTTTCCTCTTTTTTTTTTTTTTTTTACTGTGAAGTATATAATGATGGTACAAGCTGAACAGAACTACATAGAGGAGAGCAAAGAAAGAACAAGTCCAATGGAAGGCTGGTCTAAAGCACAGAATCATAAATTCAGAACACATTGTTTATAAATTTACATAACCACAGCTTTCCTAGTAAGTCCCTGACCATCTGTACTTTGCACCATTGGCTTGATCTTTCCATACTGATCTTTCAGTCATGCTAGATTAAATATTCAAAGTAGCAAGAAGAGTTAGACATGTAGCAATTTCTACAGAATTACAAGGAATCATTATCATCAGTGAGGTTCACGGCCTATTATGCAAGGCACTGAACAAAAAAATACAAAGAACTAGTTCCATGTCTGATTAACTTTAGTATATAGATCTGCAGCTTATTAAAATGTTGGAATCGAGTAACTTGTCATAGGCATGGAATCAGGGAAAATCCAGAATTTGTAAGAAATACCATAGAGTCACATACAGAACAATAAAAATCAAGAAGAATTAAGATAGTTTTGTGCCAACTACATCAATGTTGTATGAGAATAGTACTTTTTTACCCCACCTCCATTTCGAATTTCAGCCTGAATCAGCTCCTGTTTCAGCCCTTCAATTTCTTTCTTCAGTTTAGCATTTTCTACACGGAGCTTCTTCTCTTCTCGGAGAGATGCTTGCAAGACTAGGGTTGACACATTAAAAAAAAAAAAAAAAAAGAAACAGGTTTCAGTAACTAGCATTCATCACTTTGGACACAGAGGTTTGTTTTTAAAGAAAAGTGAAACATGGTGAGCCAAACAGCACCAAAGTGAGAACTTTCAAGTTTAGTAGTACAGGAGCATATAATCAGAAATACTTAGGAATTATTTTCTTTGTTGTTGAAATAGACATTTTTAGAATACTTATATAATCAAACTGTCTCTCAATATACTATCTTCTCAGTCCCCTAAACAGAATCACAAGAAAAAACTCTGAGAAACTACAAAACCCCCACAAACCACATGACAGTCAAGTGGGGCTATGATTGCAAGGTTTATCTTGGAGAAGTTGAAACACGCTTTAAATATTCTCATCTTTTCCTATGTGCATTTACTGCTAACCATCTCATTAACAGATTTAGCATAAGATAGGTAAATCCTTACTGGCTTTTTCCTTGAGCAGGGCAACTTGTTGCTTGAGGTACTCAATAACTTGATCAGCCTCTGCACCCTTCTGCTCCAGTCTGTTCAGCACTGCATTGTTGGCTGCCATCTTTACCAAAAAACGGGATAAAAACCTAGACAAAGAACAGCCTAAAATTAATGACTTCTTGATACAATAACACTATTATCTCTTACCACGTCAAGCAGTTCTCAAATCAGTTGCTGAATAAAAAAATTTGCTAAGTGAAAAGCTGGACTCCTACCTCCTAATGCACAGTCCAAACAAAAAGCAACATTAAACAGAATCTCATGTTTGACAGCTGCTTTCAAGTGTTTTAAAAGAAAAGCTATTTTTCTTCCCAGCAGCAGAAAATGTGTTCTTCCTTAATGAAACAGAAAAAATAAAATCTACCTTCTCAGAAAGAAAGGTATGAGTACATGTGGGGGGGGGCGGCGGGGGGAGGCAGCGGCAGGGTAATGTGGAAGGAAATAAAAGGGAAAAGATTGGACAGGAAAACACTGTATCCTGGGCTTAACAAAAAAAAAAAAAAAAAATTAAGTCTATATCAAATTTTATTGAGACAAAGAAAATGGAATCATGCCACAAACATTTCCAAATTTTTTTCCAATTTTCCAATAAATTTGTTCAGAATATACCGAATACTTCATACATTGTGCTTGTGCATATATTAAGACTTTATTGTTTTACTTTCAATGGTCATAATTCATGAGTATTTTTACTTTTCTCAGACAAAACTAACTTTTATTAGAAGTTTACACCTCTAATATAAAATAGAATTATTTTAGCACCAATTTTGATTGTTTGATTTTGCATCCACTGAAATGGAAGGGCCAGCACACAGATAACAAAGAAGAAGGGAACATAAAAGACCAGCAAAGAGCACAAATAAATACTGTCTAACCTTCTTTTATGGTATTCACCATTTTCTAATATTTTACTAATGTTCCAGAAAGTAGTTATGCCTTATGTACAGCCTTTATTTTTTGAAAGATCCAAATCTGGACTACCTTCCTTCTCAGGAACATTTGTGTCTAAACACAAGAGCTCAAATAGTGGCAACAGAAGGATGAGAAACAGTTACAATCACTCATATCTGCAGCAGTCAGTGTTTTTTCCCTCCCACACATCATCTAAATGAGAAGAGAATCTGTACTAACAATTGCCTCTTCTGTAAATCAAGAAAACTGGTTACAGGTGGGAAGAAAAGATCTTTACAAGCAACAGTGATTTTATTCCTGTGAGGTGATTCAATTCCTGTAAATTTGTCCATGAACAGCAACAAATGAAAGAACTGGTATGAAAATGGCAATCCAGGCACATGTATTGGCTCCTCAACTTTATCAAAATCCAAAAATGCCTTTTCTCATATCAAATTGGCAGATAACTTCCTATTTTATTCCAAGACTATTGTACCACTATGATCTAAATCTGGTTTTAACATACAAATAATATTCCCTATTGGGATATCCAACAAAAGTCATGCTGAAGAAAAAAGAGATTAGAAATAACTGAAAAGTGAACAGCTACAATCACACTCATGCCAGGGCTAACATACTGCCTCTGCTTGCACTCTGAAAATCCACACACATTTTAGATCTGATGCTATAAATAACTCAGATGTCCACAGGAATATATTTAAATTTCTAAAAAATAGTAAAAAAACCCCAGAAAACTAACTACAATTATTCAGGAATAGAGTATTTAAAAGAAATAGTGTATTTAAAAGTTCCCAAAGTAAAATTCACAAAGCCAGAGAGAGATGTAATAGTTAGATGATGCATGGGGTATCTTGCAAATGTGATGCACAAACCAAAATCCTGCCTTCTTTGCAATGCAATACAATCAAAGTCTGTTTTACACACACTGTTTCACTTAAAGATGTGAGAGTGTTATGGCCATCACACCTTCCACTCATCCACAATAGATTTTTCTTTTAAAAGAAAGAAACTCTCTTGGAGCAAAGAGCAGAAAAATCTCCCCAGGACAACTAAATTAATTTTTATATTCAAATTAATGTCTACTAACAAGAAAATAATTTTGTTTTCATGGGCAGATTGAAAACAGAGAGTTTCAAAAAGGAAAACAGTGATTCCAATAAGTTCCTAATTGAGATGTCAAATGGAAACAGACATAAAACTATTATGGCACAACACAGCATAATACAAAGCCTGGGATATTACAGTCTGCATACCAGTAAGATTTCTTGCAAGCTACAAATTCTCTCAGGGGAACACAATAGTAACAGTGGAAACTTTTCCAACAACAACAAAAATGCTACTAAAACTTCAAAGTGAATAGAACTGGTACATTTTATAGATTTTAGCCAAGTTGGCTAATGAACTGAAGATCTGGAAATGAAGTTACATGATTGCAATTTTCCCACTTGTCAAATAAATTTCTGTAAAGCTAGCATTGTAACAATAACACAAAGGAATAGGTATTTCCGATGCTAATATAAAAAGGCAACAGGCTGAAATGAACTGCTGCAGGAACAAACACAGGAACCTACACAGCAGAGTGATAAAACTGTATCCAAAAAGGGCACATGAAAAAAAAGTAAGATGCACCCTTTATTATAGAATACGAAACGCATTAAAAATAAGAGAACTGCAACAATCAAAGGTTACAGTCAATTTTCTTTTTTTCTTTTTTGTTTATTTTCTAACCTTTACCCTATTTTCTTTGCCCTCTACTATCTTATCACCCTAACACAAAAAAAATCCTAAAACAACCAGCCCTTATTGGTGATACACAAACTAAAAATTAGAACGAAAACCAGAAATAATATAGCTTAAAAACCAGGTCATAGCTCACTGCAGATATATTCTGACCTGCTTAGGAAAAGATGTCCCAAAGAGCAACTGAAAGTAAAGTCACTTCATCCAATTGTGCCTAATGAGCTCCTTTCCCTTGCTTTGAAAAACAGGTATGGTGTATCTACATTCTGGAAAAGTCCTTAAGTTACCTGCTGGCTTAGCTAAGGGAAACTGTTTTATCTCAGACCTCTGGGGACCGCTGTGTTACATGCAAGACACTCAGGACCGCTCCAAAACCCACTTGCTCCCCTCAATGGAACTCAATCTTGAAATGAAAGACTCAAGCTGTACAGTTATTCCTTACATTGCACATCAACCCATGAGAGCTGTTTCATTTCTCATCATTCCACCTGCTGATTAAGAGAGCTGCCCATCTGTTTTTAAACTGAAAGCACTGCCTGATGCCATCTTCCAAGTAGCTGCAATACCCTTGGCAGGAGAAAACAGGCACTATTTCACTTTGCTGCTCAAAAACAAGTAGTGTGGAAGCGTCCCCACAGTGGCAAACTCTCTATAACAAATCAAGACTTCTCATATAAGTACAAATTATCCCCAAATTTTAATGTGGTTTACAAATACTTTATCAACATTGGCCTCAACTTTAGAATATATCCAAATCAAAAACTGAACACACAAAAGACACTAAAAATGTAAATCTCGTTGTACCTTACTTTTCAATGTTGTGTATTGTTAAAAACAAGAAAAAGCCAAAATCCCCATAAAATTAATGACGAAATTTAAATTATTTTTGGAATCTATCCATAGTCTGAACATGGAACCAATTACTACTGGAAAAGCAACCATTAAAGAGAAAAAACAAAACAAAACCACAAACAAACAAGCAAAATAAAAAGCAACACCTGAAACTGGAAAACAACTGACCGCTAAAGCCTAAAACAACTAGCTCTGAGCATTCCTTTTTCCAGCTGGAATTTTTGAAAAGCTCGGTACTTTGAAGCTCTCAGCTTTTTCTTGCAATGCTGTGCTAATATCAACACAAAAAGATTACAACTGCAGGAGATTTAAGCACAAGCGCCTCCTTCTCCTCTCCCATGTACACATTAATTCCTTCACAGTAAGACAGAACCACACAATGGCCCAGGTGGCATTTTCTGTGAGGCACGTGTTTATGGTATGTTAATGAGTGGCTGCCAACCAAGACCTAAGATTTCATTTTCTCACTAGACAAAAAAAATAAAGATGTGCAAAAAGACATGCTGGCTTTTCAGTTGAGATGATCTGTTCAAACAGAACCAGTGGTATACTCTAAAAGTTATCAACACCACAAAGGTAATTTCTCCAATGCTAACTAAAGTTCAGTAATTTAAACCATATAAAAGTACTTAATGTTAATTCCTCTTCCTAAGCTTTTGGTCCTAAATCCTAAGGAGATCTCAAATTAAACTCTTTTTCTTCCTTTGCAAATCTGTGGCCAACTTATATAGCAAAGTATGCTACTCTCTCTAAAAGTCCAAGTACCAACAATCACTGTTTCTACAAGAAGTGTGTTCAAAGCTTCTATCTGAGCATCTTTTTTGAGTATGGTCCTTTCTGGCACACAATCTTACAAAAACCCATAAACATAACAGAATGTGCCAGCTGTTTGCCAGATTCTGCTTTCCTGTGCTTTGCACTTCTATGAACTGTGAGGATACAGTAAACCAGATTTGAGAATCTCACATCACACCTTTTTATTCTGCAAGGTAAGGAACAACAGTTAGCAGATCAAAACAGAAGAAAGCAGACCAGAAGTATGTTTTCTTTGGCTGAACCAAAGTAGCACTGCAACTAGGCAACTGTTGTAACTCATCCTGTATTTTCTCATCTTGGAGAACTGAGAGATCCATGTTTAATAAATCAATTCTGTCTTAAAGGTTCCTTCTAACTTCCGATAAAATGTTCTAGGCCTGATGCTGTCAGCACCTCTTGCTAATATTTAGAATACCTGATGTGATGATTTCACATTTTTGGTAGAAAAACTTAAGATAGTTTTCAGTTTTCAAACCTCCAAAATTTAAACTATATAAAAAAATCCAAGCCAAAACACAGCAGAGCTACAACTAATTAGTTTTGAAATCAAATCTTAGTTTTGACTTGATCACTCCCACACTTTACTCTAAGTAATGCAAATAAAACCAGAAGCAGTTCCCCACTTGCCTTAGGGAAGCAATGGCCTGAAACACTTAGTTACAAATTTTCAGTTAAACAGTTCTGTTGTTAAAACATTTTGGAAATCAGGTACATTTAGTAAGTTTCATGCACTTTTACTCATTACAACCACAAAAGGTTGGGTATTTCACTGGCTTTATACCTGTTATATTTTGTAAAACACAATCATGACTTTTATACCCATACATCCCTTCTCAGGAAACGAAGTTCCGAAAGATCACGTGATTCCACCCTTAACACACAGAAAACAACCAGATTTATTTATTGGAAATGCAGGTTTTCCACAGTTTTACATGTGGAAAAATATAATTCCTCAATTTAAAAAAAAAAAATTCTCAATCAAAAAAAAAAAAAGTCAAATATGGAGCTGTTCAAAACAGTTTCAAAAAAATGTGCCTTTTAAATCCATATACAAATAGGCAGTTATCAATAACAACCAATATAATGCTGAGAAAGAAAACAGAAGAATTTTAAGTATTAGGTACTTCTGCATTGCATTACTATCAAACCCATCATTTCCTTGTTAATGGAGCAAAAAAAGACATAGTGCACTTACACTTAAATACCATTTCAAGCACACTTGAGGCATGCAGGTATCAGTGAAGATTTAACTACCAGCCCAACTCTCTTTCAGGATTAAGTTTACTGTTAGCTCTGAAAGGGAAGAACGTATGTTTCCTGAATAGCACAAAGTTCACACATCTAAAAATACAATCCAAGGCCTTAAGCAAATGCGTGTGTAAGTATTCAAAAAGTAGGTGCTCACCCAGGTCCTTCTCCACATATGGCAAGAGACCTATCAAAACATTTCTGGCAGAACAATGGCAAACACTTGAAAAGTAACAGTAAAATTAAAATTTAAAAAAACCCCAAAAAACAACCAAACAAAAAAGCCACAAAACAAAACGACCCCCAGAAAACATACAAACAAAAATCACCCCCAAAAGAAACAAAAATAACCCACAAAAAAAATTTAAACGCAAAGAAAAAAATCAACAAAACAAAACAACTCCTAACCCCAAACTTAAACCACAACTGGTTTCGTTTTGAGTTTTTTTCCAAAATTTGAGCAGTATTGGCAGATTAGTTCAAACCTAGAAATTATCAAATGAATCATCATGGAACCTGATTTCTGACTTGCAGTACTAGACCAGTGATTCCCTGCTGGGCACTAGAGATTTGGGTACTACAAAACATCAAATGAATTTTTAACTACTATCCTAGTATTTTTCTAAAAAAAAAGAATTTTTCTAGATTTTATTAGAAAAAAATTAGAAAAATTATATTCTTCTAAAAAAAGAATGGTCTTTTTAATATGAACAAAATTAAGTTACAGACTAAAATGTTAAGAGGGTGTTACAAAATATGTCAGCACAGCTTTAAAGATTCATAATTGCAGGACATCAGATCTTGTCTTCCATTCTCCCCAAACTGTACTGGGGTTTTAAGCAGTCAAACAACCCGTTTTTGTTTTTGGGTTTTTTTTTCTTTTAGCTCCTAAATACAACTTATTGTGCATTCCCTGTCTATAAGCTTCTGTGTGGTCAGTATTGAAAGGAATTTGCCAAGCACCAAATTAGTAGGCAAAGTTGCACATTTTTGCTGCATGTTATTTCAACTCGCATCTTTGGCACTGAGGAAGTCAGAATAACTGCTTTGCAGATTTTCAAACACCAAAATGTCTAATACAGTCCATCCAAGTAGGAATGTCAGCTCTGTGGAATGATTTGCTAGCTCTGGAGACTACAGTCCAACCCTTCTGGCTGCCAGATAAATCAGGCTCCATCCCAGCTGCAGACAGGTCCTTTTAGTAGTCCTAAGAGCTTACCCCTCCCAATTTTAAAGGGCTGTAAATAGTAAAAACACAGAAAACTGAACTTTTTCATATTGAAAAACACTGCAGCATGAAAGAGATTTTTTAAACATATGATGGAACATCACACAACAAAAGGCCAATCCACTGGTACCAATTTTGAGACAACAGAAGTTACTTAGTAATGACTATTTTTAAACGTGAAGACAAGTCTGCCTTGAAAGGGAATGATGCACCAAAGTTACAAGCAAGTCATAGCATTAATGAGACTGGCAAAAGTCAAATCTATGAGAAGCAATGAATGAGGAAGTAAAGCATTACAACATATAATGAATGAAATTGACTGGCCTAATTTGCATTAAAAGTGATGTCTTGGATTGATATGGTAGAGCTCATTAGAAACTCAATAGTCAGAAGTAAAAATCTTTTAAATACAATTTATATTTCAAAACTTTAGTTGGTGCCACGTTGTATTAATTAACTGCATCATACCTTAACACACTACAGCTGCAACACTCAAAAGGTTAAGAGTACTTGCAGCTTTATTCACATCCCTGATGTAAACTTATGCTAAATGTCTATTCAGGGAGAAATTTCTACTAATGCTTGCCTCAGCCCAATTCTGAATCAACTTTGTGTTCCCACCTCTGAGGAGACACTCCAAGGACTAAACAAAGCAGAGACATGATCACCCTTAAGGAGTTCTGCCCAGGTTAAGATAGCAGTCAAGCACTTGGATGTGGTCTGTAACAAAATTTACACCTTAATTTATTTACCTGAGCAGTTTGCCCAGTAATTGAACAGCCAAGGATGGCTCACAACACAGCTCAAGGAAAGCAATTTCTTTGAGCCGCTCGACTGAAGTCTCACCAGGTTCCACACCCACTGCATCTGCCAGGTCCCTGCAAGTGCCCTAGAGATTCATCTGGCTGTGCTTTGTAGTGCAGGCTGCAGCTTAAGTAGCAGCTCATATGCCAAAACAGTTGGACAGCCTTATGGATTTTTCAACAATGTTTATCTTTTGAATCCCACTGCACTAATATTTTAATAATACTATCAAAATCTTTCAGTAAATTATCGCCACGTGCACAAGAAATTCCCACAATAAATCCCGTGATGGAAAAGATGCAACGCCCACAACACACTGCCTCATTTCTTTGACTGTAATCACCAATTTCCAAACACAAAATACATCCAGGTCTTTGGAACAGAAAACTTACATCAAAAACTGACAAGGTTTTTTGTTCATTTTGTTTTTCTTTCATTTTGTTGGGTTTTTTTGTGGTTATATATAGATGTGTGTGCATATACAAATAAAAATATATATATTAAAAAGTATCTGTTATTCATGTCTCAAAGTATCCTCATAAAACTTCTCTGACAGGTGATGAACTTTACAATTACAGACACACACATATGCCTATAAATTCAGAAATTTAAGAGGACTCAGCTGCATCTGGACAAGTCTGCAAGGTCAGCATATGTCACAGGAACTCAAAGAATCTGTACTGTGGTTCACCCTCTAGGGTTTTACCGGGAAAGTAAAGTGAAAGCTTTAGATTACTGTTGTAACTACAGAGTAAACTACTCATAAATCAGAGAGAAGAATCAGAACTGCACTGAAATCTACCTGTTGATGCCAAGAAGTTTCTCAGGCATTTTACTGATTTTTGTAATTTTATCTTAAAAAAAGCAAACATTAACATTAAGAGGGTCCTGAAGTCACAAACTATTTCCTTAATTTAGAGCAAGTACACCAGTTACAGAAAGGAAAAGAAAGAAAGAGCTGTTTACACCCTCTCCCTAAGAGAAGTTTCAGTTGAGAACAAAGATGTATTTTTAAAATATCCCTCAAAATCTGCAATTCATCTTTTGGGTCTGTCATAGCAATAAGGATAAAGATCCTTATCAAAATCCCTAGCTGCTAAGCAGACACTTCAAAAATATCTTTTCCTTAGAAACTTGAAGTTTGAGAATAAGAATATCATTAAACAATGTATTTTATGTTTGCAATAGTCTGCAAAATAATGGTATTGGGTTAGGTACTTCACAGGAACATTTCAGTTCCTAATGCTCTTAATATCTGAAACCTGTCTGCTAGTTATCTTACATAGTCCAAGTGTGTTAAGAGACCTTTGAAATTTACTACTTTTCCATTAATATCAGCTTATCTACATGTAAAACTAGTGTCTTGTAGCGCAGCTAAAGGAAAACAGGATTTAACCATTCAATTAAAACAAGTGCTCAGGTTAAAAATAACCATTATGTACTCACAAAAGCACTGAGCAGACCTCATGCAGATGTATTTTGAAAGAATCAGTGTCCTCTACCTTCAGACACATTAGCAGCTGCTGGTATTTACTGAGGCAGAACCTTTAGGCATTCTTTACGTGGGCCAAATTACACCTGAAGAAAAAACTGAAAACATGCAAGTTTGTGTGCACATCTGTGTGTAACCAAGGCAAGAATAATGGCAAACATCTTTTAAGAGGGAGCAACAAAGCTGTCAAACAAAATTTTCAGAGTAAGAGCAGTCCTTGATGAACTTTGAGCCTGCAGCTGCAGCACCTTATTTACACACACAAAAAAAAAAACCCACCAAAAAACCACACTACACAAATAATTGTACTTTCCAATGCCGAATTTACTCACATAATAGGATGTTATTTTAATAAAAACCTGTAAAGATACTAACTAACCCTGTGCAGAGAAAATAATTTATTCAGCTGTGGAATGGAAAGTCTAAATGAACTTCTGTATCTGAAGTGGACTGACAACTAATCCTCAGCAGCCAGAAGCAGTTTCATGTCACTTCAAAACCACGTGCCAGCAGCATCTACCACTCCTTTGTAATTGTATGCACTGAGGAGCACTTGGGGTTCACAGCTTTTAAAACTTCTAGGAGGAAAATTATTTCCTCTCTTTTAATGCTGATCTGTGCAGCAGGAAACAGAAATTCACAAAAGCAAACAAACTCCCTGTGTACTCATCTTGGATGTTGAGAGGGCTGATGTCAGCTATTAAGACTGATAGTCTCTGACAGAAGAATCCTCCAAGCAGCTTTTGGGGAATAGCCATTTTTCATTTATGGATTCAAACTATAGAAACAAAAGAAGTTTTAAGACAAACTTTGTCTAAACTAAAGTAAATTCTAATTTTGCTGTGTTCCAAATTCTTCTATTAAAAATCCAATAATTTTTAAACAATTTTTTTCAATTGACATATGTTGGTTTAACATCTTCAAAAGTACTAATTTGCAGGTAAGTTTTCAGTAAAATGCAAAGGAAAAGAAAAGATCTGTGTGTGCCTAGGTCTTATCATGAGCATTATTTTATAGGGGGTCATTTGGATGTGAAACTACTTACCCATTGTGATGCAGCAAGGGTAACTGAACCCCTAAGAAAAGATTAATTTCCCTGGGGTACGATTCAGTGTCATATCCTAGTTGGCAACAGTGACTTCCTTAGTGTGCGACTGTTACCAATTATTAGAGCCCTTGACACAAAAGGTTTCAAACCTTACAGTAGGACTAGCAGATGTGTTCACAGAGGTGAACTTAGGGCCTTGCCTCCAGAGCAGCTGCCAGCAAGCCAAATGCAATGCCTTTCACATGCCATGCACCAGCCCCTGCACTCCTGGGGGAACAGCAGTCCCCAGCTACCCCAGACAAATGAGCTGCTGAAATGATCTGTCCACTTATCTTGACAGTCTGAAACAAGATGCCACTACAAAGCTGTATATTAAACTGTAACTGAGAAACACTCTGGGATAGAAATCAGATCCAATGGCCATGAATAGTTTCTGAGAGAGGGTCCTGAAGTCACAAACTAAGCTTTACACTATTAATTTGTACTCAGCTATGTTGAGAAAGCTCCTGATGAGAAGGAAATGGAAATAGAAGTCTTCCATAATAGGGGGTTTTATGCCAAAAGATTGAAGCAAATGACCTCAAGAATACATGTGTTAACTTGAGGCAATTTTTGATGATATTTAATGCATTACCAGCTGCAAGGAATTCAATTTTCTCCTCATCCTGAATAGAATCTCTGTCAGCATTTAAGAATTCTGAGGCACAAATGAGTTCTGCATGAATTGTGTTTAGCAGATGATGATTAAACACAGTACATGTTGCTTTGTAATAGGAATGCTAGTTTAATCTTCCCTCTCTACAGTTCTGGAAGTCAAAGAACAGTTTCTGGGCTGTTAATTTATATTAAGTGACATAAGAACCTAAAAATTGAGAGTGGTGAGGCACTGGTTGAGGTTGTCCAGAGATTTACATCATAAGCAACTGCTCCCTAGAAAGAACAGGAATCTGGCACACTGAACTTTGTACTCAAGACTGACAGTGATTGCCATGCCTAAAACCAGTTATAACTGCCCAGAAATTTCTAACAGTACTGAATTTAAAAGCATTTGCTAGAAGCACAGAGCATGCTCAGACATGAAACTTTTCCTATTTAAATGTAAACATGGATGTTTGGAAAGTTTAGGAATACTCAAATGGACATGGTGACAAATCTCAAAACATTTGGAGCCATCATGCTGCCCAAGCAAACTAGCACGTTTTTATTATGCTCAAAAAACCACTTTCTCCTGTTTCATCTATCAATCTATTCAACTGACTGTAACCACAGGGTCTGTATTTTCAGGAGGAAAATACATTCTTGCAACATGTTTCAAGCTTGTTATGGACTTCATCATTAGAAAACTTTATGGCCCAAAAGGCATAAAGGCAACTAACAACTCAATCAATTAACACAACACTACATTAAATAAACTACAAAGAACAACTCCTCAGCTGGGAGTCTACCACCCTGCCACACCTGTCTGCTCCAGTTTAAAGAAAAAAAAAGTGCAAACTTGTAATTTCTCCAGAAAGCAAGTCTGAGCGACATAGGATGGAATAAGGGAGAAGCAAGTCAGGAAAGGCCTGACCAGCCACAATTTTTTATAGGTAAACTGCCTCAGCTGCTCAAGAGGCTGCCCAAGCAATACTCACATTGAACTCATACATACTCAAGACCCCCTACAACTGGCACAGAGATTTGCCTTTGTTCAGATTCCCCTTTCCTGTCTCTCAACTTTTTCAAGACACTTCAAAGAAGATCAAAAAGCTTGAAAGAAGCCCAGTTGTTTAGTCTACAGAAGAGAAGATAAATGGGAGACCTGGTCTTGTTCTTCAAAGACAAAGCAAGTTGGTACGAGAATGGGACTAAACTGTTCACCAGGTCTGATGCAGACATGAAAAAGGAAGCAAGATTTAAGTTTTGGAAAACTTTCAAGTAAGAGTAATAGACTGAACAGGCTGCCTTTGGAGGCTGTGGAATATCCATCACTGGAAGGTTTTAAAAACAGGCTAGGCAAACATCTGTCAGAAGTCATTAAGTTACAGTAGATGAGAAGATCTTTTGCTCCTCTTCTGCTAAGGTCCTTTTGTTACACCCAGCATTACAAACCCAATCACAATTCTGTCTTTTACATGCCTGTGTTTTATTTAATTTAAAAAACCATGCAATAAAAACCTGCCCTTCTGTGATATTTCCACATATTCAAGTGTGTTTATTTGGGACAACATAATAGACATGAAAGATTTGTTAAGTGTGAAAGCAGGATAAAGAAACCACCTGTGAAGTAAAATACCAATGTATTAAATTTACACTCACTCTGAATAAATTGACCTCTAACATCATAATGCAGACAGCACAGCATTTTTTTGTCCTCCAAGAGAAAAAACTGTTCAACTGGTGACTTACTGATCTGCAGTCACTTCAAAATTTTCCTTAAAGGATTTTTTTAAAGAAAGCACTTCTCCCCAAGCACAGAGAAATATAAAATTCAATATTACAACATATTAATAGAAAAAAGACATCAGAAGGCTGCTTTGAGAAGTATCCAAATCTTTTTAAAACTATATTAAATTATGAGCAAGGATGGCTTCCATCATACTGGAGAAAAAAAAAAGCCATTGGAGACCTTTTTCCTCCCCCTGCTGTTTAATACTAATGTAACCATGGAAATGAAAAATAAACATTGACTTCCCCTCACCCCCAGCATGACAGGATATTTAACAGCGGAAATGTTTCCTGGTGAAGGTAAGAACCATGCAGGTAACTGTTCAGGAGAACACAGGGGTTTCTGGGGGTCTCTGCTGGACTGACATCACACAACTCACACCACTGCAAGGAGGAGGAGGTGCTGTTTGCTTGGCTCCCATCTGATGCTCCTAGCAGCTGCCCTCTGTGCTGACTCCTCCCTTTCTCTGTGCTGGCTAGCATTTTACCTTCTTTAGGTTTTAGGTAACACTCCCTTAGAAGAGACAAACATCAATTAATAGCTGTGACATAAAGCAATCAGATCATAATCAGGAAAGTTCAAAAATACTGTGGTCATTACCAGATCTGTCTTTCTGCACACCTGACCAATCCTTCTAATGACAACTGCTTTACAACATTTTTTTATATAGGTATTTCCCAAGCATGTTCATAGGAACTTGTAAGGTATGTGGGATTTGTAGGCACACAATAACAATTCTTTTTTTCATTCTTGGTCTAGACAGGTCTGGGATAACATTTATGTCCTATTTTGCATCTCAATATGTGTTATTTCTTGTCAGTTCAAGATCCACTCTTCAGTCTGATATCAAGTTTTTTCAGAGTAACAAGACATCCATAAAATTATTTATTCTACTTTAATGGGGAAAGGGCAGGGAAGCTGCAAAACTGAGTGGATTAAGAAAAATCCATAGACTGTTTAACCCTCCTTCAATAAAGAGACCCTAGGTTAACTTGCCATTATTAAATTCATACTGAATCAGAGTTACAACAATATGAAGGCTATATCATCATACCTTTCTGCATTAGACTTATTTTTCAGATTGTTTTCCCACTCAAATATGCTTCATTATCAGAAGCATCAAGTCTTCAAGGCTCTAGGCAACTTGAGTCTTATTATTCCAATCTGATGGACTATTTTAAGATTTGCACAGATTTTTTTTTTTTAGCAAATACCCTTTTCCATTCAATACCATTTTCTTCACACAATCCACTGCTTTCAGTCTGGAGAATCAGTAGTTGTTTCCTTCCCTCTCTACATTTAAAGGTGTAAAATAAACAAAGATACCTAGAGCAATGTATGGAAAATATGCATCTAGTTACAACAGGAAAGAGACATTCTAGAGCATAAACATGCTGAAACTAGTTTTAAGAATAATTTCTGCCTTCAACATCTTGGACCTTCAGGATTCAGTGCTGCTAAAACATCAAAGTAACTCATATTGCAAAATGTTCTCCTAAGTCAAAATTACTGCAACTGGAATATATTGTTAAGGAGTGACCAGGTGGAGAGATTATGATGAAGTTGTATTGAAAAGCAATGACCCTTGAGGCTACCTAAAAATTTACAACACTGCCCCCCTGCACAAATTAAGTCAAAAACCCCCAAAACCAAAACCCCCACTTTACCAACCATTTGGCAAAGTTCTTTCTGTTAGTCATTTCTAAGTCCTTATACCTTTTAGTAACACCCAGTATTAGAAACTCAGGCTTCAGACTTTGGTTTTGCTTAATTTTATAATTTGGACTTTTTTCCAACAGGGTGTAATAAAATTTAAACATAACTGGAGGATAATATAACAGGTGAATGGCAAGGACGTATCAAACTGGGAGGCTGTATTTAATCCCTACTGCCTCACCTTACTGCAGATTCCACCTAAGTATCCTGAATCCCAGAACTATTTGTGAAAAGCAATGACTTCACTTAAAAGAAAATAAAAATCTCTGAGTTAAAGAATCAGAATGAGCAAGAAATGAAAGTATTACTCAGTTTGCAGTAGTATTGCCTTTATTTTGCCAGATGCTAAACCCAGCTCAAGAGCACTTATTGATGAGCCCCAGGTACAGGACTATCTGATTCACACAGTACTGATATATATTGATTTAATACTGATAGAAACCCAATAGGTACAGTGCTTCAGGAGTGGTGCCATAGGCTGGGGGGCTGTGGACTGGCAACATAACCAAAAGCGCATCCTTGTGGATCCAGTGCACGCGTCCCTGCACGGAACACGTGCTGTATGTCAAACCTTGTCAAACCTCTGCTCAGGAAGGACCAAACACTGGGTTATGCTCTGTCCCTCACTCAAGGCTATGCGCGAGTATAACAGCACTTATACAATTAACCAAAAGTGAGGCAGCATCTACGATTCCTTTAGCAACAGCAAACGCCAGTGGCTATTCCCGTGCATACACTTTCCGGCCCAACACAGCATCTCCCGGCACAGCCCACGCCGCTTCCAAAGGCCATTCCAGCGCCAGCACTGAAGAAAGGACCGCAGCCGCTCGGAGACGAACGGCAAAGCGCGGCCCTGAACGTGCCACGCCGCCCTGCAGCCGGAGCGCACCTCGGGCCCCTGGACAAAATCCCTGGGATGAATTAAACCACGGCCGTGACGCCGCTTCCTGCGGCTCGCCCTCCGATCCCGATACTCCGACACTCCCCCACGAGTGCGGCCTCCCTGCGACCACCGCCACGGGGCACCCGCGCTGGCCGGCGGCTCGCAGCAAATTAGCAGCAGTAAATTAGCAGCAGTAAATTAGCGGGGCCCCGCCTGGCTCCCTCCCACCCACCGCGGGGAGCTCGGCCCGGCCCGGCCCGCGGGGCACCCATAGCGCCGTTTCCCAGCGGCTGGCGAGGGAGCGGCGAGGCGAGGCCAGCGGAGCGGGGCACGGAGAGCGCGGAGCGGGCCGGGCCCGCGGCCCCGCCGGGACACTCACATCAACCGAGGAGCCGCCGCCGCTGCCCGCCCGGGCAAGAAGGACCCGCTCCCGGGGCTGCTCCGGCGAGCGCCTGACGTTTGCAAGCAGGCGCCCGGGAGAGCCTCGCTCCCCCAGCACGCACAGGGCTTAGGCGCCCGGAGCACTGGCAGAGCACGCACACACGCGGGGGGAAAGGTGTTAAACTCTCTCTCTTTTTTCTTTTTTGGTTTATGTTGGGTTTTTTCGTTGTGTTTTTCAATAACCCTGGGAAAAAAGGAAGCTCAGGCACTGTGCAGGTCGCCCCTATGGCCCTACAGCGAGCGGCTGGCGGGGAGCAGTGACATCACGGGGGCGGGCGGGGTGGGGCCGGGGGCGGCGGCGCTGGCGCAGGTACCTCCGGAGCCTTTGCCTTCCCTATTTCCCGGTCCTCTGCCTTGTCCCGTCCCTCTATCCTCACCCGGATCCCCATCCCCTTCCTCTATCCCTCTCCTCTTCCCGATCCCTGCTCCCATCCCCATCCCCTTCCTCTATCCCTCTCCTCTTCCCGATCCCTGCTCCCATCCCCATCCCCTTGCTCCTTCCCCTGCCCTTCCCCATCCTCTCCCCGTGCCCCTCCTTTCCCCAGGGTCTCTGGCCAGGTTGTCTGTGGCAGCGCAGGGGTGAGCAGGGTCCCCAGGATTTCCGTGAGTCCTTTAGAGAACCGGGCAAAAGCGATCTCTCTGGTGCCGGGTTTGGTTCCTGAACAGATGTGTGTGTCGGATAAATCAAAGGGTGACAAAACTCATTTTAGGTCTTCGTTAGGGCACTGATGTAGCAGAATTCAACTTTTCTTTGATACCTATTCTGCATTTTAATAAACTTGGTGAAATCACTCAGTTTCAGGTTTTTTTGTGAACTAGCGACACTAGTTAGACTTGTATATTCTACTTCAGTTATTTTATCAAATTAATAACTACTGTAGTTGTAGCAGGAATATTTTAAGAGTTAAGAGCAAAGTTATTTTGTGGAAGGATTTCTTCCAATGAAATGGCCCACTTTGTTTAGCGTACCATGATTTAATGGAAAAGTGTTAAGTATAGTATGTTTAGGCTACCTGCTCTCCTGAAATTGCTCTCAATTGCTTTAAAAATAATTTAAGAGCAGTATAATTATCTTTTAATTCAGAAAAGCTGCCTTCATAAGGTAAGGAATATTTGCACCTGAGTACTCAGGAGGCATTTAAGTCAGTAGGCATTTCAAGTTCCTAAAGGGGCTACTTGCCATTATTTCTGCATGTGGATGCTTTATGAATTTATAGACACGTTTCACTGGATGGACTCATTCAGGTTGATCTCTTTGTATGTGCGGTATTTGCTTCTGAGAATCGGATTTTTTACGTTTTGACTTTTTTTTTCCCTAAGGGCAAAGTTCTTAGTGTCCCTTAACTCAGTCGCCTTAGCACTGCTGCAGTGAGGAAGTTGGAAGTGGTGGTTCTAGAAAAGGCTGATGTCTGAAGAAAAAACATTTGCTCTCTGAGAGCTGTACATATTTGGAGGAGCAAATAAATTGCTCAATAGGTGGAGTTCCACTTTGTATTTTATTTCTCATGTTGGGACACCAAAAGGTACCTGCTGCAAGATTTTCAAAACAGTGCTAATTTGAATATTGAACAGGAATTTCTAAAGGGTTTTTTTTTTTTTTTCTGATTTTGCTGAGAATGTTGGTGAGTGTTTTTGTGTACTATAAAGGTTTGTAAGGAGGATATGGATGAAGGTAGGGAGCTGGGAAAGGCTGTTCAGAGGTGGGATGCAACAAATCCACTCCTGGACTTCTAACCTTCGTGCCAGGCACGTTTCACAGATGTGACAGACTGCCTCTCATATATGGAATGAATGCTGCTTTGGAAACAGTGACTCAGTAATTTTAGATGACACTAATAAGACAAGTCTTCACTTCCTCTTCCATCCTTGCTGGTTTGGATTATTAGAATTGAATTTCCAGAATTCAACCCCAAAATTGAATTTGCGTTAACTGGTTCTGGTGTCAGTTTAAAATAACAAACCTTTCTTCTTCTCTTCCTGTTTTTATTTCAAAGTGATGGGGAGGTTCTGCAGGATATAATTAATTCCTTCAAATCATAAAATTAATGCAGTATGTGTCGTTTCTATACAGTGAAAGTGATTTTGAGGTGTAGAATTGTGTGCATTGAAGTAAGGACAATGGGTAGCACTCTCCTGTGTTTACAGTTCTGCCAGACTTTGATGTGGAGTAAAAAAAGAAACCAAAAACAAACAAATAAACCCCCTCGATTTAAAAATAGAGAAGAGCTTTTCTTCAAATGAACTTTTAAAATATCTATAACCATTGTTTTTGAATTTAGAAATGTCAGTAAGTTTCTAGAGAAGTGTTGAGACTGAAAAAAAAATTGTTAAAAAACCTCTTTCATTTAAGGTGTAATATGTGTCCCTTTCTAAAGGCAGTGGAAGGCTTAAGTTTGGGGTTACTTGTTTTATTTTTCAACTCAGTCTCTGGAATTTATGTAAGTTGAGAATTAAGGAGAGATCAGAGTTTGGCTGTGGGGGTAGCAATTGAGTGGCTGCTGATATCAGAGAAAGCCTTTTTCATTGCTTTCATGGATTCACTGTAATTAACTCTGTAGTAAGAGGATGTGTTTTGTTCCATACCTGTTAAAATTCCTTATTAATTCCTTTAGGTGGGTGGCAGGAAGGGTTGTTTGCTTATCTCATGTCTTGCTTTTTGCCCATCTGGTTTCCAGCCAAAGGGGTGAGTGATAGGTGTGCAGTTGCCTACTTGAGCAAATTCCAGGTGCTGTAATTCCTCCTCGTAAGCCAAGTGATCTGTAGGTTTTGCTAGGAAAGTTCAATCACTTAAAATTGATGGGTTATTGAATTGATGGGATTTAACAATTCTTTTTATTAAAATTCCTTTCTAAGTGTCAGCTGAATGCAAATACAGTGTATTAGAGAAGTATTATCCGACAACATTTTACCTCAGTAAATATATTGTGCACTACATATTTACCTTCTTCGAGACATGATGCATCTTGCATAGGCATAATCTTACTCCCCTCCCTTCCACTCTAATCATAATAACTTGGTTTTCTTCTATTTTAGAGCAAGCCTTAGAGGATCACTGTGCCAAGCAAGGTTATAATTGAATCTGTAAACTCAGTTATTTTTTCTAAGTGTTTAATATATATTTTCTTTCTGACGTTGAGTAGTTTATTTGGCAGATGTTTTTACAGGAATGGGGGTTCTTCTTATAAATACACACTTATGGGTTTCCAATTGGAACCTGCTACATGCCAGTAAATCTTTGTGCTTGCACTCTGTCCAATTGGTGTCTTTCCAGTGGAAAAATCTAACTGTAATGTGCATTGTTCACATCCTAAAATAAATCTTCTGCAAAAAATTATGAAATGTCCATGAGATATGAAAGTATTGTATCTTTATAAATAAGACTTTTAATGCAAATACTAATATAAATATTCTGATGGTCAAAGCTATTTTGGATTTTTCTAAGTTTGATTCCTTAACACTATACATTTGTATTCAATATGATTTATTTTGATATTTATTAGAATGTAAAAGTACATACCTCATGTCTGTGTTTCTTTAGGGGAAAAAACCCACAAATGGAATCGGTCTTTTATGTTTGCTTTGTATCCTAAGTTGGACTGTGTTAGTTAAAACAGAAGGTATCTTTCATAATATCCATTTGCATGTACCATGTTTAGTATATAAGGAACTTTGTGCAGCCTGTGTGGATTTGCTTTCAGTTGGGATTCACAAATAAATTTAGTATTTTTTTACTGGGAATTTTGTGCTTTGAACAAGATTGTTCCCTTAGAGAAAGAACAATTTTGAGACCAAATTAAGTCTTCTGTTTCTCCTGTGTGAATTCCTGAGGAATTAAAAAAAAAAAAAATCTTAATTGCATTATTTTGTAAACACCTAGTAACCTGAGTCTGTATCTTTTGCTGATGAATTTTTACTCTGTGTTCTCTATTTAAGGAACACGAATTGCTCGGAAGGGCTTAAGACTTTGTGAAAAAGATGTTTCCTTTAAAGGACACTGTGATGGGTGCCTCCACCTTCTTTGCCTCAGCTCTGCCACACGATGTCTGTGGAAGTAATGGCCTCCCTCTAACACCTAACTCCATAAAAATTCTGGGCAGATTTCAAATCCTTAAAACAATCACCCATCCCAGACTTTGCCAGTACGTTGACATTACCAGAGGTAAACATGGTGAGTGTCTGTTTAACAAGCAAGTTTTTTGTAAGATTACGATTTTGGGTTTGGGGTTTTTTTGGTGACAATATATTTTAAGGTGACTGAGCAGAATACTGCCTTTACAGCACCAGCAAGTGGCCAGTTTTCAGTCTCAAAATTCCTGAATATCTTTGCTATAATTGGTGGTATTGGCTCTTTTGCTTCTTCTCTGTAGACTCAAAGAAGAGATTAGTCGTCTGTCCTGTCTTGTTGTGTTTCAGTAACAGGTAAAAGCTAAGAATGTCTTTCTTTTTATACCTTACTGAGATTCTTGAACTGAATTGCTCTGCCATGTCTTTGTGTGGAGTATGGAAATACATGTATTTTTGATGGTGAACTCTTGTATTTGTGAGCTGCCCCATGGCAGGAAGGAAATGATGAATCTGACTTCATGTTCTTGGAAGGCTAATTTATTATTTTATTATCTATATTATATTAAAGAATACTATACTAATACAGAAAGGATACAGACAGAAGGCTAAAAAGATACTACCGAAAAATTCGTGACTCTCTCCAGAGCCTCGACACAGCTTAGCTGTAATTAGCTAATAAGTCAAAAACAATTCACATTAAACCAATGAAACAACCTCCAAACCACATTCTAAAGCAGCAAAACACAGCAGAAGCTAATGAGATAATATTGTTTTCCTTTTTCTCTGAGGCTTCTCAGCTTCCAGGAAAGAAATCCTGGGCAAGGGGATTTTTCCAGAAAATATGACTGTGACAGTGAACTCCTACATCCATGTTCTAATCTTGTGAACATTTTCATGTGATGGCTGGGTTTCTTGTCCTTGATTTGCAACCGGTGTTATCATCTCATGTCCTGGCTGCAAGCTTCCTGTATTATTAACTTTTGATTTCTTTAAGATTTCTCCCACTAGGCGTTACTTTATTCTAGTACAGGTTTGAAAGGTTTTTTTCAGTACCTGTTATCACACTTATGATTAGCTCAAATAAAACTTCTGTTGCTTTTTTCTGCTCTAGATATTCTGTTGCAAGCTCAGCAGGACTACAGCACTTAATTTCCACAAAAAGGCTGCAACACCTGTAACAATTTAAGTCATTACCACCTTTAACTTTTAAATCAACACTGTTCTCGTACAAAAGTGCATTGTATGTATTTGATTACCTACAGGCTCTCATAAAGTAGGGCAAGTCATTTTTTCCCCTTTTAGAATGCAGTCTGATGAAATGTTGCAGATTTCTACCAAATTAGGATATTGCCAACTCCAGATACTGTAGTATTCTGTCGGTCAGGGGGTTCTTTATGTGTTTTGCTTTGCCCTCAAACATGTAATTTTTCACTTATGCAGTCAGGAGGTCTAGAAAATTTAATAATTTTCATTTGTTTTCACTAGTACTGCTTGAAACAAAACCTGGGATTTTCTTACAGTATTGTTTGGGGTGAAAGGTTAGGAAGTATTAACTAACATAACATTTAATAAATAAAAAATAAATAGTAAAACATAGTCTTTTTGATTGCAAAAAGTAAATTACATGAAGATTTATGTGTGTGTATAAAAATGAAGGAAAAAAATTAATTCTTATAGTTGAAGTAACTTAAAAGATAGTAAATAAAATGTCTAACCATGAAGTCAGGAGAGTGTTCTGTTTTAACAATCACTAGAATAGCAGCTACGAATTTTGATATAATATGGGAAATTTGGCAGCAAATTTTATTGTTCTGATACTGGCAGAACTTTCCATGTGTCAGTTCTATGCCCAATGATAAAATGTTTGTGGAGTTCTGCTTGCAAATGTCAGTTTACATTCTTGCAGAGAAATGTGAGAGCAGACTAGGAAAACAATGTAAAAATAAATTAGATCTATAAATTCCCCCACAAAAGGCTTTCAAAGGGAGAATATAAAAATAAAAGAAAAACATTCCAATATATTTTCTTCTATAAAATTAAACTTTTTAAAAATCTATGCTACCATTGTAGATGGCAATCTGAAAATTTTTGTTAGGAAATTACTGGATGTGTGGATTGTTGGATTGACAATGCTTTGCAGAAGGAAACTGGGAAGATAATTTTCTGTATCCCATAAACAAAAAATAGTGGTGTTATCCATAAGCTGTTCATCTTGTAACGTTTATTTATGTGTAATTCTCTGTACAATGTATGTCAAAATACTTCAACATCTGCCAAATAGGTATAACAAGAAGTCTCTACTCTCAGAGTTTCATTTGGATTCCAGTCCTCTTCTACTTTTTTTTTTTTTTTTTTTTTTTTTTTTTTTTTTTTTTTTTTTTTTTTTTTTTTTTCAAATTAGAGAGACTGGTTGTGGCAGCTGAACATTGTGAGAAGAGTCTGGAAGATTTGCTACGAGAAAGCAAGCCTGTCAGGTGAGGTGTCAAGCTAACTCAAATCCACTCATCACTATTTCACATATCATCTGTGGCAAAATCCTGGACCATCTTTTAACTTTACTGGTTTATCTAAATTTTACTCTGTTTAACCAAAGACCTTGTTTAGCAGATAAAAAATATGCACCCAAAGTGGGAGTACTAATTTCTGTGAAATTTTGTTATGGGAAACTTGCTTACAATTGAAAGAAATGCTTTGTAACTTAGAAAATACTGTAGTTTTGGGGTTTCCTTTCAAAAATAAAATCAGACCTATGACAGGATATAGAACTTTCCAAGAATTAATGTGAAGGTTAAGTCTGCTAGAAGATGAAATACAGCTTTCACTAGAACAGATAGAATTTTTGTGTGTGTTTTTTATTTGTAGAAATCTATTAATTTATCTTGTAGAAGGTGGACAAGATGTCAGATAATATGCCCTGTGTTTGTGTTAGCATTTTGTGAGCTTGGACTTGTATGACAGTGTGTGTTGCAGAGGGCTGTGGCTTGAGGAATGTTAGGGAAATACAGCTTCCATTTTTTCTTAAGATAAAGAGGTATTAGGTCTAAAGGGTTTTTCATGTGTGATATATGTTGTTGTTCTTCACAAAGTTTTGCATCAGATTCCTGTTGTGCAAAATTCCAGAAACAGATGAAGTGTCGGGAGCTCTTTTCATTCCTTATTTATGTAGTTCTCACACTGTTCTTTGAGCACGTGTGTCTTGGTGTCAGATGAGAAGCAGCCCAGACTGCCTGCTTCCTTCTAGACTGTTTTGGAGAAGGCTTCCATGTAGCTGTTTTAATTTGCTTTGAATTGCTTGATGCAGTATACTTATGTAGATTCCCTTTCAAAACTTCCTCAGATAGCAGATGTGCTCTATATGCACATGATTTTACCCTTTTATACTAGCATGTCTTTTGAAGCCTCCAGAAAGACTTTTTTGATCTTTTTAGATAGGCTGGTAAGGTATGCAACTTCAGGTTTTGGTGTGCTGAAAGAAGTTACTTCCTTCGTTTGTGATGTTAGTTCAGCTCTTTGGGCTGTGGCTCTGTTTAATATAGTTGCACAAAGCCTGGCTTTATTTTTTCCTCTTGTCTTGAGAGAGTTTTTGCTGTAGTAAATTGTTCTACTATTAGGTCTTTCTTTTAATGAGCCACTTGGGATTTCTTCTGGGTGTTGTAACACTTGAGGATAAGGGCTACAATATAGCCTGTATGTGTATCCGCAGATTTTAGACACATTAATGTTTCATCTACTGTGAATTACAGTTTTTGCAGTAATAGCTAAAGGATAAATTATGTTCACTTCAAATGATGTTTCTTGCAAGATTGACATTTTCCTTTTCCTTTTATTTTTTTATGAAACCAGAATTTTTTATTCCTATGGAGACCCAGAAACTTCCAGAGATAAGTTGGGAGGACCAATTCCCACTTATTAGTTATGTGATCTGTCTATATCAATTACCTTAGGAGGAAATATTTGGCTTTTTTATGAATTCTGATTCCATTGGTCAGTGATAGCATAGCTGGCTACACATCCGGAGCTGATGCGTGTGCTATTGCAATTAATTTTTGAAACTGCTTATGGAATGTGAGAAACTGCTCCTCTGGTTTCTAGATTAATTTTCCTTATGCTTGTCAGTAACCTAAGTTCTTTGCACCTGTACTACAAGCTGATGTGAAGTCAGCAGGAAATCTTCTATTATGTCAGTGCTGAAATTCAAGACATTACATTATGGACAGTCTATGTTTCTATACATTTTGGAAAACAGGCCATACAGCTGTTTGGTAGTTATTTGCAGTTAATCTTTGCTGAAGTCATGCATCAGGTGTAGCATACATTCCTTAATATATGCATTATATTTTAAAAAAAAAAGAAATGTAGCTATGTTCTTTCTTCAGTTATCTTCAGACTTTCCCCCGGTTTTCTAATTCTAATAAATCAGCTGCATGTAGGGGCCAAATACTGGAAATCAGAGCTTCAAGTGTTTGCTGCTGTGTTCTGTCACAGTGCAGAAAGTCGTTTTACTGAGCATACCATCAAACATTTGCTAGAAATCAGAGTTGTGACATATTCATGAATTCATTAATTACCTAACAATACTGGGTCAGCAGTCCCCAGGAATTGCAGAGATCGTTTGTCATTTCCTCAAAGGTAACATGCTCAACTTCATTTTCAAAGATTAGAGCAAGTAAGTGTTTGGTAATTTATGGTCAGATTATTTTCTGCTTTGAGTGTTGCATATTTGGGATCCTGGAATAAGCTATAAAAACTCTTCTTAGGTAAATGTTCCCTTCTGCTATAAGAACTCTTATCAGGTAAATTTCAAGAACTCTCAAAGGGAAGAAATGAGTGTCAGCTTTTCACAATTCTTACCACAGGTAAGCAGGTACTGAAAAGGAATTTATTACAGCTCTCTTGTGTTTTGGTTGTTTTTTTTTCAGAGGATAGTCATGTGGACATAGTAACTGCAGTTAATGCTTCTAAAAGTGGCATTAATCCAAATTTTCTTTACTGTGCTTCCATTGGGCATCTCAGTAACAGCAGGGAAGCTCTTTTGGAGTTGTGTGCAACAGGAAATTCAGGCTGCAATCATGGATAAGAGGGTATGATAAGGGTAGGATTAGAATTTTAGTCATTGATATAGGATAAGAATTTTAGGCATTGATCTCCCATTTTTCACCAGACTGCTGCCCACTGTCTTCCCTGAGAGAGATTGTAGTCCAGGTCGTTGTTTCCTGTTTGCATATTCTCAATTTAGTATCCTGTTTTTTGTTGTGCTCACTGAAAGGATGAACTTAATTTCAGTTTATAATAGTCACACTAGTGCAAAATCAGATCTCTGAAGTATGTTCAGGAGTCAGTTAAATGTTTTAAAGGCTGGGAATTTATGTACAGTCACACAGAAATAGTGAATACCTGATTTAAGCTCACAGTGGTTTATTGCTGTTCAGAGATTTGAAAATGTGTCTCAGTCTAGCTGGTTTCCTTTGTCTTCCTGTGCATACAAGGATTTTTTTCTTGTGAATGAATTGAAAATAAGTCTCAAAAAATTATGATGGGTAGATGTTTTATACTTTAACTGTCTCACTAAAATGGCAATCAAAATTTTATTTTTTCCAAGTTGCTAGTTGTTAGTGTTGCTACCAAAGACCAGAATGTAGGATGTACATTTATCTTTAAGGTTCTCCATCTTTTAAACACATTTCCAACTACTCCTTTGAGATACCTTTTCCAGACAGTGTTAAAGGAGTTATTTTCTCTGCTCCTGTGCTGTTATAAAAGGAGTTGTGAGCATTTCCTTTTCTGTCATACTTCAAGTGTGTTTCTTCTTTGAAGAAGTTGGTCTGCACTTCTATTCATAACAATAAAAATGCCAGAAAATACTGACATTCAGCAGACTTTTGGCACCTACAGTACAGTTTCTGGATTGGTCTTCAATTTGTGGCTTGGACGGTCTAAGTCCATTCCTTTCTTCAATAAAATATAGCTGTCATATGTTTTGAAAGTCATGGTATTGAAAAATTACTAGTGAACCATCAGATACAAGGTATAGTTTGTTATACATGGAACATTTGATGGGAAGCAGACTGTGTCTGCAGCTGTTTACTAGTTTGGAGAAAACATGATCTGATGGATTTGGATGAGTACATTTTATTTGGCTGTATTAAACAGTTGTCTGTTCACTGATTGGACTAGAGTTCTTCATGCCATCTTTGGTTTTAGTGTGCTTTTGGCAAACTTGGAGTGAGACTGTGGTACAGAAGTTATTAGATGAGGAGGAAAACAATTTCTGAGTATCTCTGCATTCTTCAAAAATGTTTGTAAAACAGGTGCAAGTCATCAAAAGGCCGAAGGTTTTACATTATTTGACTTGAAGAGCTGCATATGAGCAGAGCTTCATGGGCGGAGTGTATTCTGCTTTGAATCAAGTCTGTGTTGGAATTTCAGATGAGAAATCCGTATATCACAATAAGGCTGAATTTGGCAAGGATAAATTATGTAACAGTAAAATGAAGTAGCATTAATAAACAAAGGCTTTTTGTTTCCCCTAAGCATGTGTGAAGTTCTGTAGTTTGGACATTTAGTGTCTATAGGCTTTTTCTTTACTTTCTTGATAATGCTTTACTTGCAAAGGTATGATGAAAGATTATCTGTTAGTCTGGAATTGTTTATATATTGTCTAATTATGGTTTTCTTCTTATAGAATCACTGGTTTATTTTTGTAAGTAATGTTTAGCCTGACTGCAAATCTTCCTGTAGCATTCCTTTTAGCATAGGTTGTCTCCTATTATTGCCTGTACTCTCACAAGAAAACAATTGTTTGGAATGGAAAAGGGGTGCAGCTTGCATGAGGCATTAGAGGTGAACATTGTTCCTCGAGATGTTTTATTGATCATTTTAGGTATGGAACCAAATTCTTTGCTTGCATGTTTGGCTGCACTGTTTGATGGCAGCACAAGGACATTTCAGAACACATATGTGTCTCCTCCTTATATGTGAAACATAACAGTGAGTGCATGCTTGTTTCTTCTCTTGTCTCCTGGGGGGGGAAAAAAGTGAAGAATCCTACTCTTTGAGCTTGGTAGTGTCTGCCTCTTGCTATTAAAATGTGGATATGATAGCTGTATGTAATTGTCCTGATTTCAACTAATGTAGAGTTGATTTCCTTTCAGTAGCTGTTCCACTACATGTTTTGGATTCGGAATGAGAATGGTGTTGATAACACTGATGTTTTGGGTTTTTGCTATGCCGTGTTTATCCTGAGCCAAGGACATTTTTCCTTGGCTCATGCTCTGCCAGTGAGGAGGTACACAAAAGAAACTGGGAGGGAGCAAAGCTGGGAGAGGTGACCCAAACTGACCAGTGGGGTGTTCCACACCACATCATGGGCAGCATCAGCTGGGGCAGTTCCCTGGAGGGGAGGCCAGCCTGGGTCTGGGAAGGGGGCCTGGCATTGGTCAGTGGCTGGTGAGCAATTGCACTGTGCATCACTGGGTTTTCCCATTTCATTAGCAATATTATTATCATTTACTATTATTACTGTATTGTACTTTATTGTCAATTATGCCGCTAATTTTATCTCAGCCTACAAGATTTACTTTGATTCTTCTTCCCAACCCACTGCGGTGGGGGGAGAGAGGGAGGTTGAGTAAGTGACTGCATGGTGCTTAATTTCCAGCTGGGCTTAGACCATGACAATATAAAGTCTGTTTGATGATTTCAACCTTTTGTTCAACTGTTCTTTTTCTGTAGTTCCTTGTAGACACTTCATACAGATTTCCGTGCTAAAAGCAGTATTAAAGATCTTAAACAGAAGATGACTTATGCTGAGTTAATTGAGAACAAAAGTACTGGAGAGTTTTGAGTCTACAGTTTCTAGTGAAAGAGAATGTTGAGTTTTAAACAGAAAAAACACCATCCTCAGCGGGAGGATGGCTTCATCCTGCAAAGATATTTCTGCAAGGAAGAAATCCTGTGTAAGGATCATGTTAAAATTCCATTCTGCATTAATGAACAAATTAGTACTAATGAGCTAATGGCTGAAAACCCAAATGTCAAAGTTGTACTGTGCAAATCTTAGGGGATTTAAAGCACATTATTAATCCTAATGTTGATTTATGATAGTTGTGTTTAGCATAAATATTGCTGTAGACTGTGAGAACAAGATGTGGTTAGTATATGGTTATTCTAACAAAATGCAGTGTTTGACACTTCATCCTGCTTCTAGAAAGAAGAAAAAAAAAAAAGAAAGAGCACTTGTTAGACTTGCTTTGCAGTGCATCCTTCTAGAAAGGGATTTTTTTTTCTTAAGTGCAAGTTCTTGCTTTTGGACTACTGAGCAATGTCTTCGAGGGAGCATTTGTCACTGATTAGGGATCAGACAGCTGCTTTATTTAGATGCATTGATATGCCTGCAAACATCTCTATCGTCATTGTGGTTTGAGATTTGTTTCTTCGCTGCATATGGATATTCTCTTCTTGGGTGTGTAACTAAACATGTACCAGGGCATTGGACACTGTTGTGATGGGAGTGTTTAGAAGGCTGGCAGATCAGGCTAGTTTTAAGGTTTCACTAATTCATTAGCAGTATACATCTTACTAAAGGTTAGCTTGTGCATATTGTTACTCTTCACTCTGTACACAGAACTGATACTTACTGTAAATTAGCTGTGAGTATCCAGTACCACAGGACTGGTGCTGTGCAGTCCACAGTGGCAGCTGTGGCCCTTGGTGGTTCTTAAAAGTAGAGGTGGTAAAGTTTGAGAGCTCTTCAAGTGAAGCATGAACTGGTCTTTATTCTGCTGTTATCTAATGCCTGATATTTTTATGTAATCAGCACTGTCCAGCTTCTGCAAAGTGGGATTTGCTGTACTTCCAGTAGTGCTTATTTTATGTTTTGCCAGTCATCCTTCCTATGTATTTGGGAGTATTGCATATTTAGAGTTGGTTCTGCTTCTCTTGCCCTTTAGTTTCACAAATTTTGGTGTGTGGATTTCTCCTACATGCAACTGCAGCCCTCTCTATTTCCCCCTTTGGTCATCACATTTCTCTTGTCACTTTGAAGAAAATTTAGTATTAATTGTATGGTGATGGATAAATTCCTAATTTATAGTCACAGGCATCTGCTTTGTCTACATGTAAGTTTGTGGTTACCTCTCCAGATAGGTGTTTCCTGTGATGATGTGTACTGGTTTATAGATCAAAGTGATGTACTTCCTAGCAGCTTTTGCCAGATCAGTTGTTAACTGTGAAATTCCTAGCAGCACCACTGCTTATTGGCCTAGTTGTAAAGTCCCTTTGATCACTTGAATTTGCAGGCTGTTCTTCTTGAAACTTCCCGTTCTGTTTAACTTTTTAGCAATGCCTATACTATTGATACAGGGATCCAGATTTTTTGAGCTGAACACTAAAACATACCTAGGTAGGCTTTTGACCTTAGATATTTATATTTCTTTTTTAATTATGTTATGACCATGTTATTTGTTAAAGTAACACTGTTGCAACATATAATTTACATAGAGTGCCTGGCTTCAGAAGATCTGTACAGTGTTGCAAGATTTGTTCATAGCTTTAAAAGTTCTGTTGGATTTTTTTTAAATGGGGGAGAAGGGGTTTTAATTAAATGGCTTGTTAATAATGCTTAATCCTTTCATAGAGATGCCAACAGAAATTAGTTTTTTAAAAATGATCCTGTCTGACTGCAAGGAGACCATTGTTTATTGATAACTACTCATGATTTCTAGAGCTGTCAGTTCAGTTTATACTGCCACACAGCTGTAACAATGTTAACTGCATCAATAGTTACCCTTTATTTTCAGATTTTCTTTTTAAATTTTTAATTGATCGGGTTTTTCTGATCACACCACAGTAAGAATGAGGGAATCTATCTCCTTGTATGATAAAGTTAGGGATCCATCACTTCTCTTGCAGTGTGGAGGAGAAAGTTGGTATGGCTGATGTTAAGTAAAACTCTATTCTCATGCCATAGATAAGGGTCTTCCTTAAAAAGAAAATAAAATATGCAGTTGTACATTCTAGCCTCAAATGGGAGAAAGCACTCCTATGATCTTAAAATGTCAGATCAATACCTTGCCCTCAGTTGCAGCAGGGAGAATTGATGGAGTATCAATCATAATGCATGGCTTTTTAAAGGTACATGCATTTGTTCAGAGGAGTCCAAAAGAAAGCAAAAGCTTTTTGGAGGTCTGACTTCAAGTGATCTTAATTCTACTACTTTTTATGAGATCACTCCTTTTGGAGGAGAGCAGAATGTGAGATGTGTTGTTTTCTTCAATGAAATTTTGGCCTTGTGACATATGGTACGTGTGTATAATGCTACTGAAGCTATTTCTTTATTGTATATTTTGAGGTCATTGTCTTGTTTTTCCTCCATGTTAGGTCTTGTTCTTTTATTGTCACCTGTGCATCTAGTTCTGTTATGTTACTCAGAGTGTATAGTCAGTGGTAAGAATGCTGAGTCTCTGATCGGGTTTTAAATCAGAGCTACTTTACCTAATTTTTGTATCTAGTAATTCAAATCATTTATTTCATTGCACTTTTTGGTCCAATGTAAAGTTGGACCAATGTAAATATGTTTTACATCTGAGCTAGCTGAGGCTAAAAAAGTTTAGAAGTTAATCAGGAGCAAGATCAAAAACTAGGAATGTGGATTGTCTTTCCCGTTCTGTGCATTAAACAGGATGGCACCAGAAGTTTCATTAAAGTACCACTTTATAAGGTGTACTTACTTTTCAAAACTACTTTTTTCATTTCCTCTTCTTTTTTTTTTGAGATGAATGCTGGATGTCCAAAAGGAATTAAGGTGCAGTGTTTGAAAATTTTTGGTGTATGGCTTAAATCATTCAAAGTGATAATGATCTGAAAAATCACCGGTCTGATAAAATTGTTGTATTCAATCTGCTCTGTATATAAAGTTCTTCTTTATCTCTGCCTTCATCTATTGTTTCATGGACTTTTATCATACATTACAAGTTGAGTCCTTCATAAAAGTTTAACATCATCTGTGTTGCTTTTAAAGTCATGCTTGCAGCTTAGAATTTTAAAAATGGAATGAAAGGGCTTTCTGAGTTTCCTCAGGTGAGCGATGAACTTGTTGAAGATATCCTGTGTGAAATAACCTTGTGAATGAGTCAGAGACTTCTGAGGACTCTGTCTATAAAATTCTTTTGTGTGTGTGTGTGTGTGTGTGTCTTTTTCTGTTTTTTGCATTCCTTTCCAGTTCATTTCATTCTGGTAATGTGAATGCATTTCCAAGTAAATTGGCAGTGTTTACAATCTTGGTCCCCAGTGCCATTTTTTTAATCAAACACATAATAAAGTGCTAAATAAACTATTCCCACCTGCATCAAACTCTTTATGTTCTGTATAGGGTATTTTGTAATTTATTTACCCAGGAAGACCCAATTTATCTGCACATCTGGTTTTCAACCCACTTCTGCTTTTTATCCAGTTTTCCAGCTGGTTGATTGAGGAATAAGGAGGTCAGGTGGCTTTCTTGAGGTCAGTGTAGTGATTGTCTCAGCTGGGATTATACCCAAACTTTATCCTTTGCTGAACCATTTGGCCACACCACTTCTAACCAGTCTATCCACATTGTTGGCAGTAATGGAACTAACTGCAAATGTCATTTTCTTTGTTTTATAGTTTTGCTTGTATTGAAATATTGTCACTTTTATGAGTTCAGAAACATTACATCTGTTCACAACCTGGTTCCCTTTCACTTTGAACAGACGCAATTTTTTGTGATGAATCTCCTTCCTGGATTCCAAATGTGTATTAGTTTCACAAGTTCAGGGATGGTGATTGATGACGTTGCTGGTTTGTGTTGCTCTGGTGTGCTTCCTCAGGGCAGACCCTGTCTGACACTCTGCTTTGGGAGAGGAACCCATGTTTTCACTCCTGTGTATCAGTGCTACAAGCTTCTTAAGGCTTCTGCTTGTTGAGGTTCTCTTCCTTTAGAGTTTACTTTTTATAGAAATATGTCAATGCTAGAACAAGGTGCACAGATTTAATGAAGGACTTATTTAAGCATGCATTGCAGTGTATGTTCCTGTGAGCGGTAAGTCTGAGGAAAGAGAAACGCAGAAACATGGTATCATCAGCATACTCCTACTGTGTTTGCTCTTGCTCTGCCTTCCTAAGAGAAGTCAAAATCATTCTGGTTCCAGTTTTTGTTATCGATTTCCTCTTTCCTTAAATTGCCACTCCACTGAATAAACATGACTTAGTACTAACCTACATACACATCTCTAGTACCTACAAAATTACAGGACGCTGTGCAGTTAAGTAGATGATGAGGAGGCTTGCTTTCTGATACCAGTCCTGTTTTGTTTTCAGATTCTGGTAGGGCCTCTGTTCACTTCACTTGATGAAACATTCTTATTCAAAATGGTCCATTAAGTACTGAATGTACTTTCCAGGCACAGCTTTCTTCCTTCTAAAAACTGGATTGGGTGCTCTGTGTTGACTGATACAAAAGCATAAAAGGATATTAAATTTACAATTGGCCATAACCAGTTAAAAATACCACAAATATATTTTTAACAGCCAGAAATATTTCTCCTTTCATCAAGATTTTGCTCCAGCCTGCTGTTTTTGCTCCTGTCCTGCTGCACAGGTACATAAATGTGATGGGTTGACACTGGCCAGATGCCAGTGCTCCTATGAGAGGTAGTGGGATTAATGCCCACATTCTTCACCAAAAATTAATTATTGCACAACCAGCACAATCACTATGGACTGATTGCCAACACTGTAATAGCTTCTTCTGCATCAAAAGGGGAGATGATGTAGTATAGAAGGTAGGACAGGACACAGTAAGAAGACAGGAAGATGTTTTGAGCTACCCAATTACTCTTTTCATATGTTACTGTAGCACTGAAAAAAGAGAAGATGCATTTTCAGTTAATGTCATGAATGCACTTCTCTTAAAGATAATGGAGTGAATTTGTGTGTGGATTGGCATTGATTTCCCTTTAAACTGGAGGGAGAGAAACTTGTGAGAACCTGTAACTTCCATGATATTGACATGAATGCTGAAAATTCATCTCTTCATTGTTTCTTTTCTCATGTTGGAATTTTTTTGGTCAGACAGTTTAATAAGTCAAGCCTCCTGACCCCACCCGTCTCTGATTTCCAACTGTGTGATCTGCAGTCCTCTTGTTCTTCAGTATTCAATATGTCATGCATGAAGTAGTTTTTATTTTCCCTTCAGCAGTCTGTGGTGTATGCAGCAACTACCATGCTGCTGGCTGTCAAATACATTTTTCCACAATTGCTTTTCCTGCTCCAAAGTCAAGCAATGGTGAAATAGCAAGGATATTTTACTAACAGAATTCTTGATGACTGTGGAATGCCACAGGATCTAGTAGATGATATTACCAGACATGATGCTTAGGAGGCAAACTTTTGTTTCACCCAGAAGAAATCTTGGATTAGAAGAAGTTGGAAGCCAGGAAAATAGCAAAATTTCATATGTGCTTGCTCTGTATTCCCTTTCTCCTAGGCATCTGCCTGCCTTTTTTTTTTTTTTAAGTATAGTGGTCTGAAATAATTTGTGGTCTGAGCTAATATGACTATTTTTAGGATTTGGAAGACCAGTAATTTTGTCTAAAATGGAAATAATTCATTGCAATAAATTGTTTGTTCCTAGAGCAGCCTATCTTGGAGTCCAGTTCCCACTTCTACAAGCAGCTGCATTATCATTGCCATTTATCACAAACCACAATTTAAAAAATAGCCACTTAAACTGAATAATACATAGGTAATATTGTTGGGTTGTTTTAGCAGGAATTCAGCATACCACATTTTTGTCATAAAGTTTTTGATTTCTAAATAAAGCAATTATTTTGTTTGATCTTGTGTTTATGTTGACCTGTGGCTTGGGCAGTTCTCGTGAGCTTTTTCTTCCCACGTGCTGCTCAGTCCCTACTGGGTGAGTATGCTCACTCTTAGCTCTCCAATCCCCTGATTATTTTCAGGGCTTATTGTCTTCACTTTGTTGCTGATAATTCATCTTTCTCACTCTCTCTGCTAAAATCTGATCCTTTTGAAAAAGGTAGGACTCTGGGTATACCAACTTCTTCTGGTACTTTGCCTTTCATCCTGGCCCAGAAGCTGTTCTCATTCAGATCGAGGAGCATAGTGGGTGCACTAAGAAACTTTTCTTCCCCACCCAACCTGTCTGAATGTAAAAAGTGACAACAGTCTCCAAAGCAATCAGTTTATTTCATCAGTGGGTTTGCAGAACCACAAGAGATTGAAACTCTGCTAAACCATCTGTTTCCTGACAGGTTAGGTTCATTATTCCTGAATAAACTTCCAGAAAATGTTTTCGTGTCCTTAACAGTAAGAATTCAATAGACTGGAGATTAGGCTGGCCGCTAAGTGGAAAAGTTAATGTTTTTGGTAAAGGCACAGTGCAGCCACCTGTGTACTATTACAGTGTGGAAATTAGTCATTTGTCTGGTATAGCTTTTGGTCTGACAAGTTCTGGAGGTAATAAAACAATCCTCCTTTTTGTGGGTTTTTAAGTCGACTTCCCTTTTCTCTCCACCCACAAATGCCATGCACATGCCTCTCTTAACCATGCTGGATTTTGTACTGCTGGCTGAACTTGCTCATATCAACTTTATTTCTAAAAAAAACTAGAGTTTTTTTTCTTGTCCTGCTTACAGGATGGATCTGAGGGGGGAATACAGTTCTCCTTAGTGCTTCCTTTTCTATGCATTCAATTTATATGCCCTAAATCTGGAATTAGTTTTAATCTTTAGTATTTTAATTCATGATTTCTAGTGTGAAGGAACACAAAATGACCTCTTTTCATAGCTGACTCTTCTCCAAACCAGGAGATTTGATTTTATACCTGTGTGCAATCCTCTCTTTTGAAGAGAACCCCTGTTCAGAGGCCTGGCTGACTAGGCTACAGCTGAATAGATTTTTTGGTATCCAGACTAAGGATTAAAATGCAGACAACTTCTTGAACATATGTTCCTTTTGCAAAGGATTTTCTGTTTCTTTTCTTGCTGGTGGAGAGGAAAATAACCTTAAAACAAGTCTTGTTGGAAGAGCTAGGAAACACCAGTGCATCTCACACTTTTGCTTGCTGCATTCTACAGTATTGCCTTAAGCAGGGCAAGTAAAGAGTGATTTGTTTTACTGTAATATAAAGTCACAGCCATGATCATCATTTGCTGAGATGAAGAGGCTGCTTCATGCCACACAGCTGCCATTATGGCGCTCCTTAGGTCCATGGTGTGATTGGTGTCAAACCTGCCACACTTATATTTGGCCACTTCATCTCCTGTGTTGTTTCTAGCACTTTTGCTATTGTTTTTCTTTTCTCTACCTCCTGCTAAAGGAGGGTGCTGATACCTTTGCTGTACAAGAGGCCCAGTAGTTAAACAGGGCTACATTTATTGCAGATCAAAAGTAGCTAGTCTATTGAAAAACAGACTTCCAGCTAATTGGCAAATAAGTTTCTGAATCTGCTCAGAGCTTGCCACCAACACTGGATTTTTGTAAGTTTCCTCCTCATTTTGAACAGCATTTTCTTTTCCTGTTTACAGGGGCTTTTTAAAAGTCAAGTTTCACTGCAGCCTGGAAGCAGCTTTATGAGTGTACCTTCTGCATTTGCTGAAGGCTAATGCAATGCTTGCAGTGTTGACAGTGGCTGTAGAAACTGGGATGGAGCTGAGACCCACTGAAGCAAGGGGACAGCCTTGGTAGGGGTCTGCAGTGAGGCTGGGAACATCTGCTGAGCTTGGCCTTGGGGAGAATAAAGGAGAGAAATCTCTTGGGCTTGACAGCAGCAGTAAGTGGAGTTGTCAGACCCTTTGGGATTAAATGCAAATCTCATGGATTTTGACCACACAGTGCATTTTTCCTAATAAAGAAGAGCTACACAAGGTGCAGCAGCACAATGCAGAGCTTGGTATACAGAGTTCCCTCTCTGCTGAAGGACCAGTGGGAGGTACTTAGCTCAACACTTCTGCCCAGCAGCATGGCATCAAGGGTCTAAGAGCACTGAGCATGGAATGCACATTGAAAAATAGTTACCACTCCTGTGTTCCTGGTCGTTGTAATGGCAAGAAGGGTTTATCCTGAAGAGCAAAGAATCCCAAAGCAGTATTTTCATGTATTTACTCAGGTTCTGGGTTTTTTTTTTTAATGAATTGCAAGAGAACATGGAGAATAAATGAGTGGCTGAGGCCCCCTGGTGCCAGCAGAGCACACTGTCTGCCTCCAGCAAATGGCCACCAAATTTAACTTGTATTAATTCTTACTTCTGGCTTTTTAATATTCCATATTTACTTTTACTTTTTAACACAGAAACAATGTTTAGGCTAGAATACCTCATGATTTACTAATTGTTCACATGCAATTGTTTCCTTACTTGAAACATGAATATTCCATCATTTATTTTCCATGTCTTGTTTTGCAAAACTGAGCAGAAAATGAGAGAGTGGATTCTGTTTGTCACCATTATCACTAGTATTTGCATTGAAGACAAAAAAGTATACAAGAAAGCTCACTTGTAAAGTAATTTTTTTTACCATGTTCATATTTCTGCCCAAAAATGACTGAGATGAAAGGTACACAGCTAATACAGAGTGATGCTGTGGTGTATTTAACTTGTGGGTGGGTTAGGTCTTTATAAGTAGATATGCTTTGATTTTTTGATGTTGTGTAAACCAGTGCCTGCAGAGAGAAAGTTACCAAAAATACCTGAAATGGCTTAGGGGTAGTGAACAGAATGAGAAAAGTAGGAAGTTAAATGGAATCTCTCTAGGTGATATGAGATCTGTGCCTTTTGCTCTTATTTAGAGTGCACTTTGTAAGCCTTTTATAATGATCTGTACAAATTCCTGATCAGTTATTCACAGAAATTCCTCTTTAAGGCTGTCAGTCTATAGAGGAAATGGTAACTTTTGTCCAAATACATAGATATGTCAAAATGTTTTGCATGGTAAGCTTTGTTGTTTCTCTGCAAAGATGCTAAGTTTGATACTTCCCAGATTGTGAAACAAAATGTGCTAAAAATGCAGTTTTTCTGCTTTTTTTACCCCCCTTTTTTTTAGATTTTGAGATGATTGAAGACTATACGTATGAGCTAGTTAGGACTCTCTGCTGTCTTCTGAATAAGCTCTAGTTACTATCTGAGTTTTAAAAACCATTTGTTCAGGTGAACTTTTTTTTTTCCTCAGTAGGAGACTTAAGAACAGCAAATAAAAGCAAGGGAGGGTTGAGATTTTTTTTTTCCTGATTAGGTGAGTTTCTATTGAAGAGAGTGTTTTACACTTTGTCAGCATTTTCTACACTTCCTAAAGACCAGTTCAGAGTGAAGAGACCTAGTTGTGGGATTTTGAGGAGATGTGTGTATGGCACTGAACATACCCCACCATATTCAATGCTGATCCCTTAAACTGTTCTGGAATTGTAAATGTCTCACTTTTGTTTGGAATAGCTGTGGAACATTACATTTTTAGAGATTAAAAAGGAAAACATTCACTATACCATGTTTTTGGTTTGTTTGGTTTTTTTTCAGTTCTTCAAGGATCTTATGCATAGCATATGAGGTTTTGCAAGGTTTGCAATACATGAATAAGCATGGAATGGTCCACCGAGCACTCTCCCCTTGCAATATTCTTTTGGATCGAAAGGTACAGCTACAGGAATAAATCTGTGGGGTTGTTTGCTGCTAACAAGTGCTGTGCTGTGTCATAGGTGGAGACTGGACAGTCACAGTCCTTTCATTGGGGAAAAAAATGCAGATCTGGAAAGTTGTTGGTTTTGTTTATTTTTTTTTTTAGCTAAGATTTTCCCTCATTTCCTAAGTTTGAAATGTATTGCCAAATTTATTTTTCTATTCTATCCCAAACCACTCTTTATCTCCCTTCTCAAAGTGGTCATCTAAGTCTATTTCTCATCATTAATTACTTAAAAGATCTTCCTAGCTATTTGAATAGAAGAATACTTCCTATGGCTAATTAACTGTCACTAATATTCCTTGTGTTCCATGGTGATATGATACTTGCCTTTTAAGATACCAAGATATTTTTTTGTTCATGTTAAATTATTCAAATGTAAATATCTGTCAATTCTGTCCACAGACTATTGAATTGGCAGAGAGGAATACAATTTCTGGTCATAAAATCTGAGAGAAATTAATAGCTAATGGTGTCCTCAGAGCAGTTTCATCATCAGAACCAGCAGCTAAAGAGTTTAACTTATCTGCATAACTCCTCTGTCAATCCTTTTTTACTCAGTTTTGGTAGAATAACTAGATCCTCTCCCTGGAAGGCAACAAAAGGAGAGGACAAAAATAAGGAACACCAAAAATAAGGAATATATATATTTTTATATGCTTGTAGATAAATGAAAATCATAATAATGCTCTAACATGCAAAGGTACTCTAGGATTTAAGCTACTCCTAAAATCAATAAAAGAACAGAAGAGGGCTGTGAGACAATAAACTTCTAAGCTCTCCCCTGCCCTTTGAAAGCTTTCTGATGTAGCCTTCTCGTTGCACCATCTGGAGGCTGGCTGAGTGTAATTCAATATTCAGCAGAAATAAGGCTTTGTTTAACTTCTGTGCCTAATTTTTGTTGTTTTGGTGTTAGCTTTCTGTCTTCAGAAATAAAAAGTAAGTACCTGGAAAAACTATTTGTTTAAAATACATATTGATACTCTCAAGGAGAGCAGGATGGTAATGAATTGATGGGACATCTGCAGAATCAAGGCTGGTAAATGGAAGATTTAAGGGAATATTGGTCATGTTTAGGGAGTTCTAGAAGTCAAACAGGATTTTGAAGTTTTCGAACAAAAAAAATGTTCAGTGGAGTATTTAAGCCTTTTAATTTACTGAACATAATGCTGTAACTTAAAAAGTTCTGATGTGTTCCAAGCAAAGTGATTTACTTAATGCTCTTGAGAAGTAAAAGCATTAGAAATAAACACATCTTTAACTTGCAGTGCATAATAGATGAGGCAGAAATGTAAGAAGGTGTTTTTTATAGGTTTCTGTCCTCTGACATCTAATACAGTTTGACTTTTTTTTTTTTTAATTTTGTTTTAACTTTTTTAATTTAAACATAGATTTTTCCAGTGTTGGATTCTGCTGCTCTTGATCATTTATTTTTTCCCTTTGCAGGGGCATGTGAAATTGGCTAAATTTGGACTCTACCACATGACTGCTCAAGGTGTTGATGTTGATTTTCCTATAGGGTAAGGTTGTAGCTACACAATACAAATATATCACAGACTTAATTTTTCAGGAAATAAATCATGTTTAGAGCACCCCTTATACAGAGGCATCTGATAATGTCACTAAAGAGGTTGTCATCTGGCCAGGTGAGATGAATGAAAAATAGAGAATGGGTACAATGTTAGCCTAACTCTGTGATTCCCTTTATTCAGTCAGTCTTCATTCCCTAGATTTGCATTCAGATACTAACACTTCCCTATGACTTGGATTCCTAATTTCAAACTTAGAAAAGTGCATAATCAGTGCTTCACTCTTGCCCCCCAATGTAATGTTTCTGTCTCTTTATAATTTTATGATTTATTTTCAAGTGATCATACTGTATTACAAACAGTTACAAAGGGGTTTTTGTCACTTTTTGATTTTGTGAGGTGTCATGTTGTTTTCAAATTAAATACTGAGCTGATGTTTCCTTTCAAAACATGATTGCATACTTTTTAGGTATTATACTGAAGTGTTGACAAAAAGAAAAGTGATATTAAGTGATTTTAAAATTTTATTTAATATCCTAATGCTGAAACTCAATCTCTGTTTTCCATAAGATATATAAATATACCACTTTGAAAGCTGAGGTTTCCTTTCACAAAACACCAGAGCTAGTGATTGGGATTTGACCTTCTCTGTAGCAAACAGTATGCTGGAGTGAAATTTTGCTGTGATGTGTAGATTTTGACTGAATAAAATAGGCAGTATTCTGGTTTCTCAGAATGCCAAATTATTCTGATTGTGTAATGGGAAGTCATGCCTTTTGGACAGAAGGATAGTATCTCATGTTGCTACATCTTTCTAGGTACCCATCATATCTGGCACCTGAAGTAATTGCACAGGGAGTAGGCAAACCAAGTGATCACACCCAGTGTGAGAAGCCTCTGCCTTCTGGCCCTAAATCAGATCTGTGGTCTCTTGGCATAATATTATTTGAGCTGTGTGTGGTATGTAAAAGAATAATTATCTTGATTTTGACTCTGGGGGAATAGTTTCATTAACTTGATTGCTCTTGAAGTGGGGTTAGCGACACCCTGCCCATCACCCAAGCCCAAATATCAGAATATGCTAGCATTCCTACCTGGACAGTACTGATTGTTCAAGGAATAGGATGCATTTTGGTATGTGGGATGCTTGGTATATGTGTTAACCATGAAGGATAGCTACCTGTGGAGCCAAAAGAATTTGACTCCAAGGCAGTTCCCTTTAAGAGAAGTTATCAGTGATGCATTTTTGCTATATCATGATGTGAAACTGTGTCTGCCATAGTTGGGGTAAATAAGTTTTTTTTTATTATTGCATATAGTTTTGATATGTCTAAAATTCACATGTAGAAGCTTATTTCACTGGTTCTGTATAAAGATATACAATGTTATCTAAAAAATTTCATGTAGTAGCTGTTTCTTTCAAATTCTAGTGTAATTTGACTTCGTTATTTTTTAGGGGAGAAAGTTATTTCAGAGTTTGGAGATAGCAGAAAGATTGAAGTTTATACTTATGTTAGGTAAGTAGCACAAAATCAATTTTTCAAATTTCCAAGCAGCTCTATGATTAGAGCTTTACAGACTAATCAGCTTATGATGCTCAGACCTAAAGCACTTTACCTTTGTCATCTTTCATCTGCAGATTTAAATAGGCATTTGCAGTGTGTGGCTTCTCTAGGGAAAGTATGGAGGTGGATGCCAGGGAAAAATCTTGGGAAGAGCTGGCAGTATATTACAGTAAGGGCAAACTGTTAAAGAAAAATAAAAGACAAGAAAACATTCTTAAGAATGATGGTAATTTTCATGGTTTTTTTGTTGGTTTGTGTTGCAGGAGGTTTCTGAAATGAGTTAGGAATTGATGACACTGAAGGAAACTGTCTCCTACAGTGCCTGTGTAGTAATGGCCAAGCAGGGAGAAGCAGGACTCAAATAGGAAGAAAGAAATAGAGAGAGATGAGAAGTGTTTGAGTAAACTCAGATTTTTGTCCCTGGTTTCACCTTCAAACTATAAAACATCACTGCACAAGTGGAATTTTGGCTTAATGTAGATGAGTCAAGAAGTGGGACTATCCTTGTGGCCTTTAAAACTTGATTTCTGGCAGTGTTTATGTATAAACCATGGGAAGAGGAAAGGCATGAGTTTGCAATTTGAAGCCTTACCAGTAAGTTATTATTATCCAGAGCAAACAGCAATACTGTTAAAATTAATTGCTCTCAGGAGAAATATCTTTTTCATTCAACAGCTAGTGCTTGAGTGCTGAAAGTCTGACTGTTTTGGGGATTTGGTAACAAGGCTTCCTGAGGCATCTCCATATACTTCAATATGAATTCAAGTTGTTAGTTTATCCACTGAAAAGCATTCATGTCCTGACTTGGGAAGTATTTGTTCAATAAAGTAGTGACAAGAAGTTCTAAAATACTGCTAGTATTATCTGCAAGGAGCAACAGAGGCAAAAATGGCTGTAGGAGTAATGTAGGTACCCTTAAGTTCTTCCATGGATTTTTTTTTAATTTTTTTTATTTATAAGTTGAAAGACTGTTTTACTTTGTTTGGCAGAGACACTCTGGGATCAGCCTGTAAATAGATACTCAATGTTACCTTAGATGTGTTACTTAACTTTCCTTGGCTTCTGTCTGCATAGGTTGTAATAATTTTCATTTCTGATTTTGATAATTCACTTTCAAGTGATGTGGCAGCGTCAATAAAAAGCCAAAGTTAAGTCCTTTTTATTTGAGTGGACATTTATCTGTTGTCCTGTTTAATTGGTATCACTTTATTAATAATCTTTAACTTTTTATTGTTCTGTTTGTTTTCCAAAGGCTGTGTAGATGATATTGTAACTGTGTTGGCTGAAGAACATGGTTGTCTTGATATTATTAAGGTTTGTGAAACTCATTTGCTCTTCCATGCTGTCTTACCCAGAATTTTTTATTATTGCTGCATAGTATTTTGCATATTCATTTTTTAATTCATTTGGTCATTCACTGTACTGTGGTATGATGAAAAATTTTGAAGTCCAAACTACATATCTAAGATCCTTTCAAATAGCCAGCACTCGTAATATTCTTTCTTAAAATTGCTGTCAGTCTCAGTAAATATTAAAGCTCTCTGAGTAGTTTAATAAGCTATAAATTTTCTTTGAAGTTTTGGTGATTAAGTATTTTTCTTCCAGAAATTAAGTCTTCTATCTGGTCCAGTTTACAGATTCTGATAGTGTAGGTTTATATAGTTTGACTTTTCCTTACCCACAAAAATGATTACTGAATTTTAGTATCTGTGTATTTTGGGACATTATATGAAAGAGTTCTGATTATTAGCAGAAGGAAGTGGCCAGGCACTGCATTGTTTCCAGCAGGATACAGAATATCTAAATTAAAAAATAAGTGAAAGGCTGCATACACTGCACATTTTTCAGATTTTTTTCCCCTAAATCAAATGTAGAATTGGTAGGTGAGAAGAATTGATTCCTCAGAATTTGGATCTCACACAGCCAACCTCATGTGTGTAGGTGTGAAGTTTTACTGCCCTCAAAGGAATATCCTGTATGTTAAAAGTTAAGCCAAGTGACTTGCTGAATTAAGACGGTAATAAACAGACCTCCTCCATATTTTGCTTATGTTCCAGGACCTTTCTGAAAATATCATAGCTCTACTGAAGAAATGCCTTACGTTCCAGCCTTCTAAGAGGCAAGTATTCAGCCCAAGGGCCTGGTGAACTCTGTGGGTTGCTGTGGAATTAGAAGAACTGTTGCTGAACCTTAGTTTGGAATACTGACATTTGGGCTGCCTATAAGAAATTCTCGGTTTTGTGCTTTTCAGGGATTAAAAGAGAAGAATTAGAGATCTTAATTTGGACTGTAAACAGACTAGTTTGTTGTGCTGCATGAAGTGAAAAATGTTGGTAGACATTTTTTGCTGTTAAAATTTCTGAAACCTAATACAATTTGAAATAACTTGCTAATATTTGTTACTGGGGACCTTTTGTGCCAAGATGCAACATTTTTGGGAGCACTTTGCTCTAATTGTTTTATCCTCTTCTCTCAATTTAAGGCCAACTCCAGAGGAATTGCTACATGACAGTTTGTTCAGTGAAGTATCCTCACTATATCCTCCCTTCCACAAACCTGCTGGTCTGTTCTCATCTTCTCCAAGGTGTGCCAATTTAACACTACCTGAAGACATAAGTCAATTATGTAAAGGTAAAAGCAGGTAGTGGGATAAATGTCATTGGAGGGGGAAGGAAAATAAAGTCTTATTGCATTTTCTCTCCAACAAATTATTGATAAGGACTGTTAAATGTTCCAACACTAGATTAATGCAACAAGTTGTTTAATGGAGGGAAACATGGACAAACATGTTTTGAGGTATGTCTGCAAGCCAAAGGAGTCAAGTCTTAATTTTATGCTTCAAACTCAGGGGAAAAAACAACATTAGTATTCAAGTCCATGTTGCAAAAGCAGTGTCGTCTTTTGCCTTCAGAATTTGGACACATGCATGTATAAGGTCATTTCTTTCTGTTATTGATAATTGAATTCTTCTAGATCATAACATAAGATGATTTTTGGAAGTACTGGAAAGCAAAGTCTTTGTGAAAGAGGTCACATTCTGGACTAAAAGATTAAAGTTCTAAGTTTTAAACCACAGTATGTTGAAAATGTTATGGCTCTTAAATCGTGATTAGTTTTTTTCTTATGAGCCTAGGAAATGGTTAGAAAATCTCATCTAGACAAAGATTTTTTGCCTTGTTAGAATGAGTGTGGTATGTGAAGGGAAGAGAGACTATAACTACTCAGTAGGAATCATTTGTTTCTTATTTTAAGTCTTAGTGCTATGCATAAAACATTGTTTTGTTATGTTTAAAACCACACAGGAAGCAAAAGTCCACACTCGATGTATTAGTGTGAGGGGTTCATGGCAAACTGCAGAAATACCTGCTTTTTAAATGACTTCTTTCCTTAAATCTCTTTAAAGAGCACTTGCAAAGGGAAGTGACTTTTCTTCTAACTTCACATTAAGGTTATGACCTTTCAAACAGAATATTTTTTTTTCAACAGTATGTGTTTAGAGTTGTAGAAAGAAATACAAACTACCTAAAAGTCTGTGATTTATTTCTGTGTCATTTCTCCCAACAGATGAAGATAATGATTATCTAGCAGAAAGATCAGTTGAAGAGGTTTATTATCTCTGGTGTTTGGCTGGAGGAGACTTGGAGAAAGAACTTGTCAACAAGGAAATAATTCGATCAAAGCCACCTGTCTGCACGCTTCCCAAGTGAGGATGGAAGAGCACTTTAAGGGGATGGATGGATGGATGGAGAACACTAGTGATTACAAGAGAACATACTTAGTTTAAAAATCTGTACATGTGAAAACCACTGAAAATTACTTTCTTGAACAGAAGGAAATTGTCACGTCCCCTCTTATCCAGTTTAAGGCATTACTTGAGTGCCTTGTATCTATCTCCTACCTATTGCTTTCTGAAATTTGAAAATATGCTGGTGAAGTGGAAAATACTGAAATGGGAGTCCCTGAATTTTGCACACTTTCCAGAAGTATTGTTTTAGTAATAATGTCTCACTGTGCTTCAGAGGGATATTTGTATTTTAATTTACTATGTTACGTAGTGAATTCTCACATTCTGAATTCCCTTTCACAGAGCAGCAGTACTGAATGGAGAACCTAGTTATTCAGCAGATCAGCTAATTGCTTTTTTTCAAAATGCTTAGACCTTTGTAACAGCATTTTAGTTATTGCTGCTTTTATCTTACTGCTGCCCATGTTGCAATTTTATTTAGAACATTGATATTTTTGTCCTATGACCTGATCTTAATATCATAATTATGTGCCCGTATGTATAAATCTCCTGTTTCGGTGTTTAAAAAACAGATGGATATGTGTGCAGCCAAAATGTATCTTTTAAAAGAAAAATGGTGGAAATAGATTTTAAGTGTTATTTTGGGATCAAAATTAGTGTGAGATTTTTGAGGGATTGCTTATTTCATTGCCCATAGGTGAATACAGATGCTTTTCAATTTTGAGGGACAAATATTTTCCAACATACTGTATATCTGGAAGATGAGGAGTTAATTTCAAAAATGCAATCTACCTCTAAGTGACACTGAGAATGCTAGGTTAAATTATGAAAATCAGTTTCATGTGGTCTACTTTCAAAATATCATAATATTTTGATAGATCATATCAAAATATCATAATATTTTGATAATTTCTGTACACTCATTCTTGGATGCATTTGTATCCTTAGATGGACTGCAAGAGAAAAGGTCAGACTTTCACTTTGGGCTTTTTGTCATGATGGGAACTGCCTTTCATATGATAATAATATTTTATTTCTGCTTTTTACAATAAATGACAGGCCTGTTCTGTTTGAGAACAAGGAATAAAAGGGGTTATTAATCCCATAACTCATAACTCTTTCTTTTTGTGCAAAGCAAAGTTATAGAAAACCTGAAATGTGCCATTTTAGAGAAAAAGCTGTCTGAATAACTTAAGGTGATTGTACATTCCCTTGATAGCAGGTTTCATGCCATGCAGAGTCAATACAGTATACTTCTAAGGCCTAATATTTTGTTTTAAAGAGGAAACTTCCTGATGTAAGAGATTTTTTTTCCTAGCTCAAGTCTTGTGTTATAAAGTGACCTGATTTTTTTTTGTTCTCATTTTTGAAGCTTTTTATTAGAAGATGGTGAGAGCTTTGGGCAAGGACGGGATAGAAGTTCCCTCCTAGATGACACAACTGTGACTTTGCCACTGTGCCAGCTCCGAAATGTAAGAGTGATATTGTGCATTTCTTATGTTCTTCTCTGCAGAAACAGTTGTTTAAAGGGAATATGTAACAGCAGCTGTTTCTGCCAACAGAAGTGTCACTGATTCCAAGAGAACACTTCTGAGTGTCCAAGTCAGATTCTGGTTTGTGCTATGAAGTTGCTTTGCCTGCAAAAGCTTAGTAAATATGTTTTGTTTTCTGTGCCTCCTTTACCTTTTTCTGTTGCCTGCTTTGTTCCAGTGTAGTGCAACTAGTTCTGTACCACTTGGTATTCTCCACAATTGCTACAACTATTTGCTTAGGGAATGTCTTCTGTATTCTTTAATTACTGTCTGTCAATGGCTACATTATCCAAAAGTAAACCAATTCATTTCAGTTTCAGCTCCTCAAAAGCTTTTTTACTTAACATTGGTTACTAATTTTCTGCTAGTTGATTATTAATATTTGGAACATATGGCATGAAATGGCTAGTTCAAAAGATCTTTTCAAAGCATTTTGCAAAAATGCTGTAATACAGTTTTCTAACATCTTCATTGGGAAAATCAGCACATGACAACTCATGATTTGGCTTGGTGAAATGATCAGTTACAAGATTTACTGCATATATCACTGAAATGTTTTAATTGTTTACATGTCTTTGCTCATGTAGAGCTTTATTGCTGTCAGATTGGGAAACTATGCGGCACTGTTTGCAGCTTGCTTTTTATAGGAGCAAATTCAATTCTGTCAGGTTTTTTTTTTAAAAACCCTTTTCATAGTACGGGGGTTCAGACAAAAAAGAAGGTGACTCCTGACTCTGCCACTTTAATTTTGGAGTTTAAGTGTGTTGAGCACTGTGTAAATATATTTCTTCAGTAGAACTTTTCTTCACAGAAATGCATCAAGGCAGACCAAAGAACTTGGGTTATTTTCTTCAGTAGATCAGTGGGGCTTTTGAGGAAGGAGGGAGGTTAAAAACATGCAACATCTATTTTAAACCTAATACGCACTGCAGCTTCTGCTGTTGTTCTCACTAGAGGGCAGTTTTTAAAGGCTTTTTTTAAACATTTTGATCTGTATTGGATATTGCTGCCTACTTCTATAAATGCAGCAGGAAATAATTACATACTGAAGTCTCATTTTGTGAAGATGCAAGACTGAACCTTGCAGCGTTAGTTGAAATAAGTTTTTGAACTTGTGCAATTTTTCAGACACCTTTTATAGAGCAGAGCATGATGCTTATAATCAAAAGAGGAGCAATGAATGGAGAATGAACTCTTCTGTCAGCCCCAAGAGGAACAGGCTGTGTGCTGTGTACCTGCAAGTTAAGGGCTGGACTGCAAAACAGCACTGCAGGGAACATGGCATTAAACATTAATCATGCACCATAAGAGGTCTGAAAACTTCAGTCAAAAATCCAGCCATGTTTGTCTGTACTCACCTTTGCTGAGTGTATTTCCTAAAAGGAATTCAAGTTTGCATAACTCCTGACCTGATTAGAGCCATAAAAGCAAGTTGTGTGGTTGCTTTGCAGCTACTTGGATAGGAAGTCCACATAGAAAAACAAGGAAACAAAGAACTATGTAATACTATAGATCTGTTAATCCATGGTGCCTATAAACTACTTTTTGTGTGAAAATAGGTTTGTGGATATCTTCAGGCAGGAGAACTTCCAAAAGCCTGTACTAGCAAAAGGTTTAGTGTTGAAGGTTGTATGCTTCATTGCTGGCAAAGGACTGAGCTAATGCTTAGATCTCAAGGCAAGTTAGTGAATTTGACAAATGAATTGCTATTTAATAGTTTTTGTATTCCACTAAGGTTTCCACTTGAATTCGATAACAAATTATTTTTCTTTCTCCTTTCAGAGACTGAAGGATGTTGGTGGAGAAGCATTTTATCCATTGCTTGAAGATGAGTAAGTATGTGTGTAAATTGGTACATCTGTAACACACTGAATTTTGAGTTATTAGTTTAATTTGAGTGGCACACTGCACAGTTAGACACAACTGCTTCCAAAAGCAAAAATAACATGTCTTTGTTTGGTTCTGAAAGTCAAGAGCTAATAAACTACCCTTTTTTTTTTCCAGCCAGCCAGCTTTACCTCATTCCAACAGTAGCAATGAGCTCTCTGCAGCTGCTACTCTTCCTCTGATCATCCGGGAGAGGGACACAGAGTACCAGCTAAACAGAATTGTCCTGTTTGACAGGCTGTTGAAGGTATGGAGTCCTTGTGGTGCAGGATAATTCGATTTGGTCTGTTAATTGGAAGATTTTGAAAGACCAAGTAATTGTAAAAGGAAGCAGAAGAGACCACAGTAGGAAAGGGGAAAAAAAAAAAAAAACCCTTCAGAAGTATAAGAAGATTGAAAATAAAAATAGAACAAATTATTCTCAGTACTGGTGAATATAAAAGTAGATTTTAAAGTATCCACATGGAAATGGAGCTGCTACTAATACTGGTTATTTACTGATGAAAATAATTTTACATCCTTTATTTTATAACAGACTAAGCTATTATAGGTATAAATATGCCTGTAACATTTCTGCATTTCCAAGCAGTAAAGTATTTGAAAACATGGCAATGTCATGGTGTAAATGTGAGATTTATACTGGGTAAAGGAGTAGCAGCCCCTAATTTACATGTATGCAGAGAGATAGATTCCTGTTTAAGAACGAGAGAGCTGATACACATTATCAGGGGTAAACTAGAAATGTTTAAGATACCAAGGTGGATACATATTATGAAAAGAAAGATATAATGAAGAAAAAATTCATACTACAAATTTGGATTAGTAGACCTATCCAGTATATACCAAAGCACGTGAATGCATTTATGAGAAAGAGTGTATATTTTAACACCAAACAGTAGACCTTCATCCAGCCATTCCAGTTAGGGATTAAATTCACTTTTTGTGTAACTTGTATTCACTGTTTTCATTTAGGGAAAGACTGTCCCTGCTTTGGGGTTTGAATTGTTTCAGTTACATGATAACTTTTTTTTTTTTTTTGTAAATCTCTTCTCTTTGAAGGCCTACCCATACAAGAAAAACCAAATTTGGAAAGAAGCCAGGATTGACATTCCTCCCCTTCTGAGAGGCATAACCTGGGCTGCCTTGTTGGGTGTTGAGGTAAGGGTGTTTGGAGAAGTTCCAGTACTGACTGGGGATGGAGTGGGTTAGGAGTGGGGTTGACAAGGAAGCTGGAATGGGTTTAAAGGTCTGGCAGGCAGGTTGCTGGAATTTCAAACAAAATGAGTCATGAAACTGTACAAATAAAGATGATGTTCTGACAGACTTGCTTCTTTTCTGTAAGGTTATTTGATTTCAGAAAGAATATATGAACTTGACTGCCCTTAACTTTGATTATTATTTTTAGTGGAAAATAATACCCGGACATTTGGTAGTTAACCAGGGTTTTTTGTTTTGATTTTTAATATTTTGACAAATGCAGTTGACAGTCCTTCTGCTCCAGTCAGCAGTAGTTGGACAAAACAGGAGAAAACACATAAAATGTAGTTTTCTCACCTACCCATCAATACACTTCCCAGAAAGAATGGAGAATAAATAAATCAAATACAGTCCTTTGGGACAATGGAATGTCTCAGAAATGAGGGCTCCTCACAGAGTTGCTGGACCACCCAGCTTTTGGATTTACCTTGCTTGCAATCCCGCAGCAGCAGATCGTAAAGATTCTTAGAGATAACACATCCTAGGTTATTCAGGAGATTTAGCTTAGGATGTGATCTTCTGAGTACCATGTAATACAATCAACAAAAAAGTGGTAAAGGTGAAGAAAAACTGCTGGTCAGGCTTGTAGCCTGAGTCAATTCTCATGCTTCAGCAACTTGCCATGTGTACAATATGGGTGTTTTCCTGTCCCATAACATTAAAATGGACTTTTAATAGAACAGAAAGCACCTCTTGACTTGAAAATGAGAAACTACAAAGTACATAGCTTTCTGCGTAAACAACTGAAAATCACTGAAGATCATGCTGAGGAGATCTGCAGGAAGGTCTGTATGTCTTGAATAAGAGAATAAAGATGGTTTTGTTGAAATGAAGCTGTCAGAATCTTCTGTTCTTCTGCTAACTAAAGTCCCTAACAAAAACAGTCAACTTCTCATATCACCGTGTACATTGTCGTATGCATTTATGTTGGCAAGGGCTTTCTAATTTCAAATATTCTTCTTCCACATTTAGGGTGCCATAGAAGCAAAATATGATGCCATTGATAAAGACACACCAATTCCTACAGACAGACAAGTAAGATTTACGGTGTTACCAAATATTGTCACTTGAAGATCCTTCCCACCCACCAGGTGCCTGTTACAGCACACCTGGTGGATAACAACAGTATGGTTCCCCTTGCCCTCCAGCCTTAACACTGTAGCAAGAAACTTGCAAAACAGATCAGCACAAGTAGTTTAATTCAACTTACAAAATGGGGAAGCTGAAATCCTTTTTTACTTTATAATCACTGTCTCTGTAGCAGCACCAATGTAGTGAGCAGTGTTAATGATTTGTTGTTAAAAATCCTGGGTTTAGCAAATGCTTGTTGTGCCTGTTGGACCTTGTAGTGATAATGCTGAGGTCCTGTAATGTGAGCTATACGTCACAGAAATGGGGGTTTCAGCAATTTGGTTCTCCAAGAAGAGAATGTTCTCAAATGTTCTCTTACCAGACATAAAAAGACATTACAAACAGCAACTGTTCCTTTCAGCTGGGTGAAGAAATATTTTCCATCAAATTGGTTGCAACATTGAGAACTCTGATTTGGTTACCTTTTAAAGCAAAGCAGTATTACCATCTAAAAGGATTCCAGAAGTAAAAAAACTGTAACTGTTGTCTGTGTTCTGCCTTTTTCTAGGGTTAGAGCCCCTTAAAAATATAAGTGCAGAAAAGGAGAAAAAACAAATCTCTATTTTTAAGCTTTGACAGGTGTGTTAGGTTCCCTGTCAGTTTTGGTTTTGAGAGTGATAGAGGAAGCAGATCATGTATGATGGCAGTCTGACCTACGCATTTTGGCTGACTTCTACCTCTAGTGTTGCAAGATTGCTGTAGCGCTGTCCCACTCATCCCAATTTCTTTGTATGCTTGGCTGTGGTGCAGATTGAAGTTGATATTCCTCGTTGCCATCAGTATGATGAACTGCTGTCATCACCGGAGGGTCATGCAAAGTTCAGACGTGTATTGAAGGCCTGGGTTGTTTCCCATCCTAATTTGGTGTACTGGCAGGGTGAGTTTGACTGGTTGGCAAGGGTGGATAATTGAAAGGAAAGCTTTGATTGACATAAAAGTACCTCCTGCTTTTCACCCCCACAATATAAGCCTTTTTTGGGGTGCTTTCCTTTCTGTTTCCTTTGAAGAATGATTCTTCCTTGAAGAATCTGTGGGTTATTGCAAATTTAAATCCAGATAACTTATATTTAATTTCAAATAAAAAATTGCCCTACTCTTTGTTATATATTCAGTCTTCATAAGTTTCAGTCACTGTATTTTAAAAAGAAAAGTCTGTTGCTTGCTATTAAGCTCCAAGATAATACTGCAAAAGTTACTGGGTTCTTGGAACAGTAAATGGCATTTCTTGGATGCCTTAGCAGAATAATCAATTTGGCATTATAGCTGAACAATTTGAAATCCTTGCTGTTTTCATGCATATATTTCACAGTTGTTCTCACCATTACTTGTGAAGGCCTGATAATGCAGAATCACTATCTAGTGTGCAAATTTTCATTAGAAATTAATGTCTTTATTTTGCGTATTAAAATAAATGAGCTTTTTGTGCTGTTCTTTCATGGCTCTTCTCTCTTTAGGCCTTGACTCTCTTTGTGCACCATTTCTGTACTTGAATTTTAACAATGAAGGTGAGTTCCTTTTCCTGCAGTGAGCAAAGAAAAGCACAGTCTCTCATCTGTATCTGTGTGCAGACAGATGTGTGAATCCACTTAGAGATGGAAAGTTTCTGTATCTACAAAGGAATTTTAAAGCTCTTGTTGCCACAGGTCAAAAGAAATGGTTGGAGTTTTGAAAACTGCATGTCGTGTACTGCTCTTCAAGCAGGGATTCAAGTGCTGTTTATTGCCAAGTGCAATAATGATATATTTTAAAAAGCACAAATAATCTTGAATAGAAAAAGGAAGAAATGCTGCTGTAGCACTTGTATTTTTCAGTGAAGCTGTAGTTCAGCCTTGCTTAAGGTGAATATGTTATTTGGTCACCTAAGTGTTAAACTGTCAGACCAGCTTTGTTCAGAAAAGCTGATGGTAGTTTTAAATGCCTGAAAGTTTCAGATCAGCTTTAAATATATGATCTTTATCTTCTTAGAATGTGATTTGTTCATAATAGGTGTAGTCCAAGCTTTTATTGTCTTGTACTTGGCTTTCTTTATGTAAGGTCTCTGTGTGGTAAAACTAGTTTCTTAGGACAATGACTCATATTATATCTATTGTGCATGCAGTAATTCTTGTGTGCAGATTGATTTAAGTATTTATGCTTATTATCTGGTTAATAATGAACTTTTTAAGGTGTAATTAAATTCTGCTTCTGTCATTGCATCTGTTTTTTTTAATTTTTCAGCTCTGGCATATGCCTGCATGTCTGCTTTTATTCCAAAGTATTTGTATAACTTCTTTCTGAAGGATAATTCTCATGTTATTCAAGGTAAGTCACTCCCTTTATTTGGTGTAGTTGTAAGAGAAGTAGAATTGTTTCTGGATATGTAAATACACTTTTTCAAGGGGTTACAAAATTGTGATACAGTTAAAATCATGTAACTATGCAAGAAAATTTGGAACAAAGTAAGTGGTTAAGGATTCAGACAGGAAAAAAAATCAGGAAGTGCACACACAAAAAAATGTTCTATGTAATATCCAGGGTAAGAGTCAGTCCATCCTGCAGAGTTCTGAAAGCAGTAAATAGTCTTTCTAGTGTTACACTGTAGAGGCTTACCCTTCAGGTGATCAAAGTCATTGTGATAGAGGAGCTGTTGGACAATAAGGGAAGATGAAGAAGAACAGTACAAATAGGGGTTCTTCAGAAAATGAAAGTTATGGTATTCAGGAAAATAGGGATTCAGTGGGAATTTCTTATTGAGCAGATGATGTTATTCAATACAGGACAGGAGTTGGAAAACCCTGAGGAATAATGTTCCATAGTTCAGCCTTCAACAAGTGTATAGGTAACTTAGATAAATTAAAACAATAGCTAGGAATGTCTGTTCTAATTGAAAAGTAATTTTAAATTTCATGGAAATATGAAAAGGAATAGTCTCCACCTAGAAAGTCACCTTGACACAGTCTGTGTTGGGAAATAATTTGTCTTCCAGACAGTTTAAAAAACAAAAGAAGCTGTTTCAAAAGCCATTAGTAATTAAAAGAAACAGGTGGTAATTAATGTTTTTAATTGCAAGCAGTTATGAATGTTTGTTGAATATTGAGTATCACCATGGCTTGCTGTCCTTGTAGTTCTTTTAAATAAATTTTTTTGTATATTTCATATGAAACTTGTCATCTTTAAAGTGTCTGTCATTTTTGTCTTCAAGGAAGGTAATTAAAAACTGGTCAACAAAACTTTAAAAGCATTTACATATTAGATAATTGGGAGAGAGCTAACATAAGAGAATGCCAGGGTTAGGAGAGTTTATGTATGGAAGACAACGGGCAAGAGGTGTTATAAACTGAATAAAAAAATGGGAAAAATTATTCCAGAGAACATGTTTGCATCCTTTTGTCTGTAAAGAAAGATTGCTTGTATTAAAGGTCTAAAGAGGAAAAGAATAAATATGTTCCTCTGGAGACAACTACTTTAGACTTCAAGATTGTTAAGCTCGGTAAAGACTTTTCTCAAGAGGTTATAGTGTTCCATAAAATAATACTTTTGCTCTCTAGGGTTTCCTGATGTTATTCCTAAGGAGCTTTGCAAAAATATGTATCAGCCAAATTTAGAAATACAGGTCAGTAGGATTCTGTGAAACAAAGTAGTGTAGACATTCCTGAGTTCCTGGTCTGCATTTGGCATCATCAAGGACTCAGGAAGGTTGGGCTCTTTAGGGTTCTTTCAGTATTCTAATTAATCCTCTCTAGGGTTGTATGTTAAAAAAAAATGTATAAATAAAGGTTTAAAGGAAGATGCTGTGTCATTTCCCTGCCTTTTTAAGGTAGAGGAAAGGGTTTAGAATGTGTCATTTAACTACCCACTGCAATTTTAGCTGCTTTTTGTCTTCTGTGTAGATACAAACTGTGTGGAGCATTGAGATGCCAGCACATTCTGGAAACAGAGTTTGCATTCTCTGTCTGTTGCTCCCCTGTTCTCTAGCTGTCCATGCCCTAATTACTCTGTTCTTGGGAATGTTGGAGGAAAAGGAAGTACCATCTGTTACAAAATTGCAATTATTGCTTCTTCAGCTTTCTTCTAACAGAGTGTGTGACAGTGTGGACAAGACTGGGAGAGGGGCAGAACAGAGAGAAATCTGTCACTGTCCTGTGTTCTACTGTCTGCTTCTCTTCCAATTAAAAGCAAGTGTTGTTTAGACAACTTAATGAAATTGTACCCATCAACCTAATAGGCCAGGCTGAAAATGTAATAAATTTTATCTTTTATAGTGGGTATTTCTCCTTGCTGGTTACTAAACAGTCTTTAACTTTGCATGTCAAGCATACATCACAACCTAAGTGTGTGCAAAGTTAAACCATTGTTAAAAATCCAAATTGAGAAGTACTAAAAAAGAAAATTTCAATGTTTCTTCCTCTGTATTGAATGTAATGGTAACAAGGAGTACAGCAGTGGTATTCACTTGCTATTTTATTGTAGGTTTAAAATGAGTGGCTTTCCTACAGCTCTGTTGTGAGCTAGCAGCATGTGGTGGCTTGTGTTTTTGACAACAGTCTTGGATTTGTCATTTCAGAGTACCTGACGGTGTTTTCCCAGATGATTGCATTCCATGATCCAGAGCTGAGTAACCACCTCAATGAAATTGGGTTTATTCCAGATGTAAGTGCTAAGGGTCCTTATAAGTATTATCCAGAGGAAATAAAAAATGGAAAATGAGGGATGAGATGGCTTTCCAAGCTGCTTCAGTAGCATTTTGACAGAAGTGAAACTTCCATATGAATAGACCTTCCTAAATACGCTGATAAAATTTTGATTATTGTTTTATCTGCTTTAGTCCTTCCTGCTCTGCTGGGATGGTAAATACAATAAAAATACTACTAGCCAGTTATTATAACTTAGGTTCATCTTAAAAGGTATATATACATTTATTTTTGAAATGTGGGTAAATATACAAAAAATTAGTGTACTCATAAAGTGCTAATAGCAAAATTACTGCAGTTAATTGGATGCTTTTGATTAGAACAAATTCCAGATTATTTTGCAAGTTATAGAAAAAGTCCGTGCTCATGAATCTTGTAGATGTGTCAGACCTTGGAAAATGCTAAGCAGCCGTTTGCTGGAGTGAATCTTAAATATGGGGCAAGTGCATAACATAGACTCAAGTTTTATGCTTCCATTGGAAAAAAAAATCTCTTAGATGGAGGAAAATGAAGTAGAAAGAACACAGCCAAAAACTAGTAGAGAGAACACAGCCAAAAACTAGTAGAGAGGATGGGCTTTGTTGGAAAAAGCAAAACCAGGCTTTCTTTAGAGCCTCACTTCTAACTATCACTGTAAATAGTAAAAGTAATAGTAAAGCTTTTCTCCTTTTTTGGAGAGGTGGGTATAGTCAAGAAAGCCAAAATAAAAATGTTTGTCTGCCTACAAATCCTGATGTTTCTGAACAGCGGATTTAGGCAAAGCTGTAGAGCTAATGTTAATTGATATGGTCTACATCATTCTATAGGTGACATTTACAAATTTGGTAATTACCAGTTGGTCATAAGAGCAGATGATGACTGAGAGGTCAAAATGGAAGAAGATAACTGAACTCAGGAGATGTCGATGTAGAAATGCAAATTTCATAAGTAAGAAATTTATATGCATTACTTCTATAAGCAATACAAAGTTTAGCTTATCAGAAAAGCCTTATTAATGCTTATTAGGAAATACTTTAAGTTGGAGCATCAAGACCAGGCCTCTGAAAGTCCTTTGTTTTACACCATTCCTTAAAGAAATTGTGGAAGTTTGGGAGTGGCAGATACTCATTATCACTGTTTATTAATATTGTAATAGAAAAGAAAGTATCTTTTTTGTTTGTAGAGGGTGTTTTTAATCTAATAATGTTATTTGACTGATACAAATTTAGGAGACACAGTGGTGTTAAAATGAGTAGAAGAGAAAGCCAGTGTATTGCCTTATAAAGAGAGGAGTTTGAGAATGCCACATGTATTTCAGATGACATACATCTGAAGAGGATAGGTGGGAGGAAGATGAAAGTGAGGAGAAGGAGTAGTTTTTTATCTGTAGAAAACCTAAACGTTTGGGTAGATGAAGTGCAAGGGTTAACAGCAACATTTAACATTCCTGAGGGAGAATCAATTTTGCAGCATCACTATATAAATGCATTTGATGCTTATTTTTTTAAAAGCTGCAGATGACCAAAACAATTCACCTGTGCATTTTGTCCAGGATGCTAATTCCCACAAAGGAGTTAGAGATGTAATTTCCCTGACCATGTTACAGGTTCTTGTGTGGGCTACTAATCTACACCAGAGCTCTGCAGCAGCCCATCTTGGGTCTTATCTGTATTTCAGCTGCTCCTTGTGTCTGCCTATATAGTTATAATTCTCCACTGAAGACTTCCAAGGTACAAGTCAGATGGAATAGTTTGAAATCACATTTTGCTATATTTTAGTTTCTGTTGTGCTACTCATTGAACAGTACATAGTCATATATGAGCCTTGTCCCTAAATCTGATCATCTACCGATGATTAGGTAATATAATAAACAATTGCAAAAGAGGAATGTTTTTTTAAAACTCCTGCATTGAATAAAAATGCCGGTTCTAAAATTAACGCTAACCTCTGAAGAGAGTTTGTCCTTTCTGAATTATCTGTCAGGGTTCGGGGTTTTTTTATTAAGTAAAAGTTGTTCTGCCTTTTAGATTAGTCAGAAAGGTGATTTTTTGTGACTGTAACAAGGCAGTATAGGATCCATCAAGGTGAAGGATGTGCAGTGTAGTAATGAGATCTGAACCAGAGTTTCGTGCTTGAGTACTAATCCTATCAAAGTAAACCCTGATTAATCTTTCATCATTGAAAAACGCAGGCTCTGCTGCAGGCAAGATTGTGTTCCTGGCACCCTTCTCATTTTCTTCAGGTCACGTAGCTCTCAGAATATTGAACCCTGCTGAAGCTTGAGTCGTCGTGAATATTATTAGCTGATGTGGTGCCTGGATTAAGTACATTGCTGTGGCTATGTGATTTACATATAAATAGAGGGATAATATATACAGTGAATCTTACAGTTCTTCTTTGCTCACTCTCCCAAAGTTTATACTCTTCCCCACCCTATATAACGCTGTATAACACAGACCATGTTAAAAAAGAAAATGAAGAAAAACAAAGAAGTGTATAATATTGGTAAAAGTGCAGTGATGGCCATAAATTACTCTAAAGCACTTTCACCTGTGGGTTATGAAAGGTAGACACAGTTGTCATCTATCCACTAACATAGAAGGCAAACTGATTGCAGTTCCTTAATATCATTGTGCTGAAGCTGCTGGCACAGGTAGATACGTTAGCTTGGTTTTGGTGATAGGCACGAGGTGTCAGTAACAGGGCTTCATCTTAAAAATCCTGCCCTTGAAGTACTTTTTCTGTTTGTCCTGTTACACAATTACCTGAAAATGAATTGCTGATACTTTTCTCTTATGAAGAAAGTGATCATTCTTCAATTTTTTTTTGTGTAGGTACATATAGGTGGGTAGAATCTCATATTAAAAATGTGATTCAATTTGCCTTATCTTTTGCACCTTTCTGAAGCCTTTAAATGTATGATTGTCTAGGCACCATATAGGATTGAAGCTAAGTACTTGTGTCTGTATCTCAAATGTGGAGCAGGAAGGTGAAAGATCGGGAGTTTGTAGAATGGACAATTTCCTTTGGAAGGGTCCTACAAGGCTCATAGTCCAACTGCCTTTTGAACACTGACAGCCTTGGGGCATCAGCCACCTCTTTAGGAAGCTTCTTCCAGTGTTTCCACCTTCTTGGTAAAGAAGGAGGCTTCCTAATGTCCAATCTAAATCTCCTCTGGTGCAGCTTTGAACTATTCCAACATATCCTGTTGCTAGATCCAGGGAGAAGAGCTCAGCATTTCCCTCTCCACTCTCCCCCCAGTCAAGAAGTTGTAGAAAGCAAAAATATAGCTTTTATTAACAACAGAGAATTAAAGCAAAAAGTAGCAGTTGGGACAGTTGTTAAAACAACTTAGCAAAACAAAATTCTGCTTATTGTTGTACAATGTTGTTTCACACATACATCAAATAGGAAAAAAATTAAACAGGCATTTAATAGGAGAAAAAAACCACAAACCTCTTTATCTTTGGATTTAGCACTGCAATATATGGTACAGCTAAAGTATATGCAGGAAAAAAAGTTACATTTTTTCTGTATTACTTACTATAGAAGGGAATTTTTCCTGTGATTTTAACAAATACAATGACTTAAGACAAGGAGGTGTTTGTAAGCCTGAAGAAGTTATGAATGCTATGAATAAGCAAGGAAAGGAAAGGCAGAACATGGGTGGCATTACTCCCTGATACAAAGCAAAATTATAATGATGGCACTGTTCCTCTCAAGGTCTCTCTAAAAAACAATGTGTTGATTTTACAGGCTCTTTTTTTAATGTGGCTTATTCTCAGGCTATTCCAGCTGTTCAGATGCTACTTTGATTACACATTAGATGTACTTCGGGAGAGTTAAGTGCCAAGTAAAACCAGACCCCCCTTAGGTTCGGGGGTTCAGCACTGCAGGGTTGAAATCCTCTTTTCCCGGAGCTCGTTGTTCCGGGCGCGGCGCGCTGCTGTTGCTGTTGCGGGCGGCGGCCGCTGGAGGGCAGCGTTCCCCAGCGCTGTGTGCAGTCCCGTGTCCCGAGTGCTGTCCCGGATCGGAGCCGCTCCTGCTTCCCTTTCGCTGCCCTCGGGGAACAGCGTTGTGCCTTCCCTCTCCTTGCTTGCTAATAGCATCCGTAACCTCTTCGGGCTTGCCAACACCTCCTTGTCTTAAAGCATTATTTTTGTTCAAGTCAGAGGAAAAACTTCCTTTAATAAAAGCTCGCTTGACACCTTCTACTTAAATTGTCTGACCTACTTTTTATGTCACTGCTGATAGGTTTGGTGGGGGTGGTTTAGAGCAAAGCAGTGATTTTCCTTGTAATTACCTTTTAATAATATTCAAAGCTTCACATTTCATGTATTTTCTTGTTTATTTCTGTGTAAATGCATGCATGATAGAGGTGTTTGTGAAATTTGGAGAAAATGAGGATCTGCTTTGGTAAAACATTTAAATCATATATATGAAAAAGAGGAAATAATTTCTTTTAAATACCAAGGAAATAATGTGCTTTGCATAATATGTACCTCCAAGCAAAGAGGAGCATCAGGACACTAGGCTGGTTTTCCTACTGCATGGGAGGCAAGATATTGCATACAAACAAGCAGATTAACAAATATTAGCTGGTCACAACCACTGCAGGGGATATTTCAGGGAACAGGATATCTTATTATTCCTAGAATTAAAACATGTCATAGATATACTGAGGGAAATAGTATGACTGTACCCTTCAATAAAAGCTCGCCTGACACCTTCTACTTAAAATTGTCTGACCTACTTTTTATGTCACTGCTGTTAGGTTTGGTGGGGGTGGTTTAGAGCAAAGCAGTGATTTTCCTTGTAATTACCTTTTAATAATATTCAAAGCTTCACATTTCATGTATTTTCTTGTTTATTTCTGTGTAAATGCATGCATGATAGAGGTGTTTGTGAAATTTGGAGAAAATGAGGATCTGCTTTGGTAAAACATTTAAATCATATATATGAAAAAGAGGAAATAATTTCTTTTAAATACCAAGGAAATAATGTGCTTTGCATAATATGTACCTCCAAGCAAAGAGGAGCATCAGGACACTAGGCTGGTTTTCCTACTGCATGGGAGGCAAGATATTGCATACAAACAAGCAGATTAACAAATATTAGCTGGTCACAACCACTGCAGGGGATATTTCAGGGAACAGGATATCTTATTATTCCTAGAATTAAAACATGTCATAGATATACTGAGGGAAATAGTATGACTGTATTATAAGAATAATATGGTGATAGAAGTTGATTTGGTTTGGATTTTGAATGCTTAAAATCAATTGGTGGGCTGGAGGTCAATCTTCATAAAATCCTGCTGAATATTAGAAGTGGTGAACAGGTCATTGAACCTTCCTTAGTTTAGGGACAGTATGGTTCAGATCTCAGGCATGCAGGTGAAGGCATAGGAATATAATTTAGAGCTGTGCTAAGAAGGTTTTCAGCAAATGTGTACATCATTTAGTCAGAGCCATAATCCAGTTCAGGGTTTATGGAATAAGAAGTAATTTATTAACATAATATCAATTATGTTTTCTGCTCCTCATTTGTTTACTTCCAGGAAAAGCTCAATAGGAGGATTAATTTGCACTTTTTACGAGTTAAAAAGTAATATATTAAGCTTTATGTTTAACTGTAAATCTTCATAGCACATGAGCCATGCAGTTGAGTAAAATTTAACAATGATCGTCTCGCTCTTGCATTCCTAATTTATGGAAGCTTTCTGCGCAATTTGATGTTTTAAGAAAAGAGATTTTCTTGCCTTTGCCTTGCTAAATGCATCATTGAAAAATTAGAAGTTCTTAAGGTGTCATAAATGCTTAGCTCTTTCTCTGTATGATATCTTGAGTATGGAAGCTTGCAGGCATTAAAGCAGCACGAGTCTCGGGGGGGTGTAAGTGCTGAAGCAGGACCCCTTCGGGTGACACTGCCCCAAAATGGTCACAGTGGCACTACAGAAATGCTTGGGTGTTGGTGAGCATTTACTGAGAATGAAACTGTCCTTCATGTCTTCACTGGCAAGTATGCATTTTAATAAATATCAGCATGGCAGAAAAAGGCAGAGGTGGTTATTTTTTTCTCTTGAAAAACATGATTTGAACTTTTAGTTATTTCTATAAAACTGTTTTCTTCCCTAGTCAAAAAGATACATTAAATCAAGTTGGTTTGTGCTTTTTCAGGCATCCTTGGCTAATTTTTGCTTATATTATTGAGAATTTCAACAGTTTAGTAGAGTAGGTTTTTGAGTTCTTTAAGACTTTGAAGGTTATATTTTAGTAAGGATTGTGATTGTTTTTTACTGTTTTCAATACAGTGTTACAAACTAATAATTTGAAACATTTGGGGATGAAAAAAGTTTCTGAGAGGCTAAGAGTTGTGTCATAGATGATCTGCCACTGCAGTTATTTTCCTTTCTAAATTAATTTGAATTAATTTAGAATTAATGCAGAATAGGCAATTTTTGATGTAGCTGACAATTGTCATAGACAACTTGAGTTCTCAAAACTTTTTTTTGTCTTCTTTCCCCCATCACCACCTTTGGCAGCTTTATGCGATTCCTTGGTTTCTTACAATGTTTACACGTGAGTATGCCTTTTCTTCCTCTAGTTAAATGTTCTTCTATTTCTTAAGCTTAATTTTTCTCACTTTTCCAGCTAAAACCTTTCTTAATTGGTATGATAGGTCATTTAGTAGGATGCTTATAATTTGCAAGGATGTGTTGTGGAAAACTCAGCAGTGCCTGTCACTTACTTTCTGCCCTGATTTGGTAATAATTAGTATTTCTCCTGTGGTTTTGAGTTGTTGTTATTGTTACGTTATTATACAATCATTATGCTGTTGTTATTATTGTCTGGATTATTTTACACATGCAGTATTTAGGGTGTGTTCAGAGGAAGCTGTTATCTACTGGAAAAAGATGTCATAATAGTTAAAAAGCAAAACCAAACCACACCACCATCCCCTGCCATCACTCAAATAATGTAAGAAAGAGAGTGACTTTGTTTTGGAAGATAATCATATTTTTGTTGCACATTAACACACTGTTATTCTGGTATAACTAGTTTACTATATTTATGCATGTGTATTAGGAAAAAAGAAGATCTTACTAATTTGGTGGGTTTTAATTGAAGAGAAAAAGTTAATAAATCAAGTCTAGGAAGTCTAGATTTTTTTTTCAAAAATCTCTGATTTTTTTCATGTCATATCAACATTGGCAGACGTTGAATTTAGATTTTCAAAGTGGCAGAATGTAAAGAGCTGATAGATTATTTCTCTGATGAAATATCAGAGAACTTCATGTGAGATTCTTGATTGCATTTTCTAAAGATTTTGACTGTAAAGCGCTGGTTCTTGCAGTTGTCCCTTTTTCTATAGCCTTCATGAGAATCACTACCTTTGGAAAACCAATGAGATGTTTTCCTTAACAATCAAGTGCAATAAAGTCTTAGAACTATTTAGCTGGAAGATGGTATATTTTAAGAGAATAACCTTTAGCTTTATGTATAAAATCTTGCTATTTTTAGTAGGCCTTTTTCCTTGTCTTTCTTTTATTCTGCCAATCTTTTCTTTCTTCTGTTCATTTTTTTTGTCTAATTATAAGTAGTTGATCTTATTGATTAACTCGTTAGTGTCATCTTATTGTGAAGAAGGGATATGCATGCCTTAATATGTAAATTGTACTGTACTAAAAGAAAAATAAATTGCCTAATTCTTGACATACTCAAAATGTGATTCCAAGTATTCATTAAGAAGACTGTTATTTACAGAATAATCAAACTTCATATGAACACAAACATGATCCTAAACAGGCTGAGTCCTCTTTGCTCCTAAATAAAAAAGAAATCACTCAAGATGGGAAAGTACATAGGCAACTCATTAACCCTGTTATTGTGTGTATATGCTTATAGAGTTTATTTATTGTGCTTATTCATTATGCAGATGTCTTTCCTTTGCACAAAATTTTTCACTTGTGGGATACATTACTGCTTGGAAATTCCTCCTTCCCATTCTGTATTGGAGTTGCCATACTTCAACAGCTGAGGGATCGTCTTCTGGCTAATGGATTCAATGAGTGCATTCTCCTTTTTTCAGACTTGCCAGGTACAGAAAATACTCTTTCTTCCTTTTTTTCTCTGTCTTCCCCAGTGTGTTTCTAAATGTATGCTTAGAAATCATGGTAGATTTAGGCAAACTCACTGCCAGAGTGTGTGGATCTTAACTACAATTTATTGTAGTTAGTTGGAGTTTTTGCTGTCATCAGCAAGAATGCAGTAGGATTGTTATTTCCAGGTGAAGATTAGAGTATGTTGTTGTGAAATGTAGAACTATTTAAACTAATTCAGAAGCAACTGTTTGTAGCCGTGCCACATACAGACACAATCAGTTTATATGAATTTTTAAATAAATTTAATAAATAACTTCTGAATGGTCCTTTTTCTCTTTGGTGCTGGTATTAGCCTGTTTTCCTTTCTAACATCATTAAACTTGTACTCTGGAAGTAATCAATGTAAAAGGATTAGGGAAAGCAGCATAGGAAGCCATTGCAATTACTCTGTTAAATATTTCCATTTGAAATTTAAAGCTTTCAGAGTAACTTTCAAAACTGATTGTGCAGACATTCTGTGATTAACCTATCCATACAAACTGGTACCTTACAAATATCGGAGTCTGCATGATCATTGTGCAGACATTCTGTGTCTTTGCTCAGTGGGAGGTGATTAACCTATCCATACAAACTGGT